>NW_027526225.1:95505941-95873441 GCF_048455015.1 Haemaphysalis longicornis | reverse complement strand
AGGCCACGCTCGCTTCATGCTCACTGAAGCACTCACCCGCCACTCATTGCCTTTCCATCACCGAGTTGTTGTTGACCCGAGACGTGACCTGTGACGGCTTGTATTGTCGCAGGCTGTTTGGAGCAACTGAAACTTGTGGACCATGGACGACGTGTTGCTGTTTCTGTTTGCCAAATTCGTGAAGTTCACTGAGGAATTCTGTCACTCTTTCATCATTCCTTAGTTGCGTGCAACGATATTGAACACGTGAGTGCCCAACAACGTGCAACGATTGTTGTACCAAACATTGAAAAAAGTTTGCCATTTGTTTCGCGGAAGAGCCCAAGCCGTGATACCACGTGATTCTGCATCCTGGGAGTGAACATATGACTCCAAACATAAAAAGCCACCGCAGGTTGTGAATAATTTGTTGCGCAACGTGCGAGCATGCGGATCAAAACCCGAATGTTCGGAGGCAATATTTTCGAACTTTGTGCGCCGCAAATGGTGGCCCGCAGCAAGAACTTTACACAGAATCGCATGGGCTAAGAAAATGCTGGGCGTTTTTGCCCCAGGGATCACTAATGTGGAGCCACAACCTGGGTACCTCCAGGTGTCTCAATTCGTGCGACATATATTCGTAAGAGCTGGATCTGCTGCCTTCGAAATACTGTCACTTTCTGTATCGGCGTTGGTTTCCTGTTACCTGGTGCTGTTACACGCGTTATCTTTGATTCGAATTCGTAACGATGTCAGTCGCGCGCAGCCGCCAAAAAGAAAGGACAAGCTAAGCCTACCAGAGCTGACCGACTAAAACATATAAACAGCAAAATGGCGGCGCCCATGAAACGTCGCAAGGTAACCAAATGTCACGTAATGCGAACTGACCAATGATCATGGCGGCGACACACAACAATAGGCAAACCATATTTTTAACTAATTGTGGGCTTTCTACATTTAGAGCCAAACAAGCGCGGCTAAACTACCTGTTCCACCTCTTGGACAGTCATTATAAAATCGACGCATATAAGTACTATCGTGATTAATTGAAACAGGAACCGCGGAGCGCGCGGCTTTCAGTACATGCCGCGCATCCTGGCGAACACACACAAAGGCCAAACAGCAAACGTAACACAAAACACAGCACAGCAAACACACAAGCAGCAAACACAAAAAAGAACTTTCTAAAAACTTTTGCGCTGCTTGTGTACTTTCTACGAAGCTTCCTTCAACAGCTTGGGCAAGCGAAAAAAAGACGAAATGTCGGCTACAACAGTAGCGCAGATTCTCGCAGGGGTGAGATGCCTTATATTGCAACAGCACTCTTGCGCAAGTTAAGTAATTCACGATGTTGAAACCAATTGCACACGTGCGACATACCGGCAAGAAGGACTAGACACGCCGAGGTAATGCCTGTCTGTGTCTTGCGTGTCCTAGATATTTATCACGTTTTTTGGGGGGCATTTACAAAATGTACTGTCGGCCAAATGTGCTGTCGGCCAATGTACTGTCGGCGTGCTCGAGCGACGATTTTTCAGTCTTATGACGCTCTTAGGAAGGAACATTTAGCAGACGATAGACCCAGCTGAGCACGGTTTCTAAGCATTCACTTAATCTCGACTTGTTTGCAACTTGGCTTCTGTTATACGCCGCTGACCCATGAAAATTCGCCGCTCCCGCACGCTAGGTAAATATTTGGCCGACTGTACATCCTGTTTCCTGAGTACAGACTGTATCATTTTAGTTGGGTAATTGAGGTTACATGGGTATGGTTATGACGAATGATTTAATACGCAACTTGCGGAGTCTTCGCGGGGCTACGGTTATTTCTGCACGACCAGTAACTTTTGCGGTGAGTCTTGTATTCACACTGGGCAACTAATTGGAGTTGGGTTGATTTTTGTTGTGCATGCTCAAAGCACATTTTCAAAAGGTTGACTGGGCTGACTTCTGTGGAAAATTTTGTCGCACTTGGGCTACGCCTGACCAACGCACATACACAGCCGCAAACCTCTCATACCCATTTAAAGGGCTTGGCCTGTGACGATGACAGCTGCGGTCAGAGGCTTCCGACTGATTCGCCAATACCCATTTACGATGTCAACATGCTTATTCGAAGAACCAATCAGCGACGTTCAGTCATTGGCGGATCCAGAGGGGGGGGGGTCCGGATGTCCTGACCCCTCCCTTAATTTTTGAATTTAATCCTCCAAGAAGATGACCACTCAAGTCGCAGAAAAAGGTGAATTGATGACTTGTTGTATTTCTTGTGTTTTTGGTTTCCCGAAATTTCAGTGAATAAATAAGGCTCCTCCTCCTCCACCTCCTGCTCATCATCATCATCATCATCACTGATAGGAGCTGACCCCGCTCTCAAAAAAAGCCTGGATCCGCCCCTGCGTTCAGTTGGAATCCACAACTAACAATTAGTGCTTAGGTGTCCTCCGTGTTTTGCATGTGCTCCCCACGAAATTTTGTGCGCTTGCCCTTTCGGAAGTACATGTTTTATTTGAGCAAAACAGTTTGTGGGAAAAACGACTTTTGGTAATTTCGGCGATGTTCCACGTCGGATACCTATTTCTACGCCGGCGACATGTGTCGCGTCGAAACTACACTGGTTTGCCAAGACAAGGAAAACCACTCGTAGTGTCTGCAAGTGCATGCGGCCTGTTATGATGTTCAGGTCCTTCATTTTGTCCCCTCGCGAAAACGAAATATTTCATCCTGTTGGTGTTTCTTACGGAAAACGCGAATGGCAGGACTTGTTATGCTGGATAGGAATTTGGCGCTAGTAACACTAAGTTGTCTTCCCTGAGAACAACCTAAAAAAATCAGCTCCACTGCTCATGGACTTCGACTTGCCAGTGCGAACACTCTCAAGATTTAAAGTAGCGTGAAATTTGTAGGCACCTGGAAACCATCATTAAGCAATGAACACTAGAGACAAACAGCATTGTGTAACCCAACCGTGTTACAGTGATCGTCGCTTGGCGACAATTATGGCCAAATTTGTCGATTAAGAGCAACCGAAATTCGAATATGCAGTCGTTTTTCTAACGGTATCTTTAACTGTAAGCCTGCTCCCATTAATATCTTCTGTTTCCAGAAGTTGCACCTGCTGCTGCATTAAGAACTTGTATCTGTGGTCCCCTTCATGATTGATTTGAGATCCCTGACCTAAAACTTTGTCTAATATTCCTGCCTTTATTAGAAATTTAGAGTTGTGATATTTCCCGCTGTTTTTTTTTCTGGCGATGTTATTTCTTCGATGAACGAAAATATGAAACACAAAACACACTGTACTTCAACACCTCCTTGCCCAATCTGGAGTCGGTTCCCTGTTGCGTTTTGCGGTTATTTACAAAAAAAAATGAAGATGTACAAATGCATTCTTCGTTATCCAAACGACAAATCCTGCACGACTTCCACATTTTGTACCACTTCAAGCTCAACGAAATGATACGTTGCACCAATTCGCTGATTTATTCCTCTCGTTTGAGACGCGTGGCTGAAGGACACACAGTTTTTGTACTATAGTTTGAAGGAGCGTAAAGACGCTTGCAATTTTATGTCGACATTTTTCTCAGTGCCGTTCTCTCGATCTTCTTGCCATTCTTTTACGTTCAATTTTTTATCACTCAAAAACAATTCACCTCTTTGGTCAGGATCAGAATGCACTCTGTCTTTTTGATTTTACTGAGGCCCCACTGTGCCTTCGGATTCTGGTATTATTTTCTACACTAGCTACTTCCACAGTTTTCATAACAACAAACTTAAAACTGCCCCTTTTCTTCTTCTGGAACCAACCACAAGCAGCCCAGAGCTTCACTACTTCCACGCGTTTGGTCTTTGCAGAATATTATTCGGGGTGCAGGCGCGTCTTTCTGTTTTGAAACAAGGCGAGAGAGTTGCGAAAGCTTCGGCTGCGTGGCAGCGGGGGTGTGAACCTTACAGTTATCGTCTCCCGAGATTTGGTCCCCCTAGGTGAGAGAGCCCCTACCCAACGTATTGCTGCCACCTGTGCCCATTTTTCTATTCTTCATGGCATCTCCGTCTTGCTTATCATGTGGGAAAACTAAAAAAGATGTGTAACATGGGGGAAGACGCGGAGCGTTGGCACAATCGATCGGCCGCACAATCGAGAATAAGATCGGCCGCGCTCGCGTCCTCGATCCTGAGTGTTTCATTACTTCCACGAGAATCTGGTGTCTCGGTATTTTTTTTCTTCCTTGATCCGCCACATATCTTCCACCGTGCTAAAACCTTTTTTTTTTTTTTTCATTTAATCATGTGAGGGGTCGTGTGTCAGTCCAAGGTAGTTAACAATGATTCGTAGGCCGTAGACACGTTCAGTAGCTCTGAATATTGCTACTTGAAAATCAGATTGCCGTCGAGTCGTTTTCACAATTTCCTCCTCTTGTGCTACCGGCGCCATTTTGAATCGTAGTTATTTTATTTTCTATATGGGTGCGTAGTGTCTGGTTTGCCTTCTCGTTTCCCTTTATCCGTTAATATCTGATCTACTTTTGGCCGTTTGTGGAGATAGACGTTTCCGGGGCTTGGTGACATCCTCTTTGTGTTTTAGCTAGCAAGGTTTACGACTTATTTAATTTTGTTTTATTTCTTTTTTGTTTTGGACGCTGTTGTGTGCATGAAAAGGGTTCTCCTTAATAGTGTGCGTAGTGGTGTTCATATCTATGAGATCACGCGCTGAATTTGACGTAGCTGTACACGGATTTCGGTACAGTAGAATTTTAAAATGCTGGTTTAGAGATCATTTTAGGGTTGTAATGAACTTCTTCATCCCCTTGTTGGCAGCCGTGATTTTTCGAATACTATTGCTTTCTCTGACATATCATTTAGCCCTTTTCCAAACTTGCTTTCTCACTAACACGGTGTTTCCCTTCCTCTTTTGATCATACCTTGATTGTGACCTAAGTTCAAGCTCAGTCAGGATAATTATTTCGTTCACGTATCTGCTATCCGCGTGGCCTTCTGTTTTCTGGTCAACCGATATTTCTTCTGCGGTCGTCCAGATTCACATTTTCGATATTGCCCACTTCCCATTGAATGCTCATTTTGTTGAGCGAGGATGAATTTTTACGCGTTCGTTTTAGGCAATGGACGCTACTCACATGGTGGGCCCGACGCGAAACATTACTTAAGGCAGGACGCTCGTAGGCGGTGCACCCCGTAAATTCTTCCGGAATATTGTCCCTGCGAGCGGACGCGTGGTGCCGTGCTGAGCGTCCTTCTTCACCTCGGAGCCGCAAAGCCTCCGCTCTTGCCTGATGTCTTATGGACGATGCCGTGCGGCCTAATCTATTTCCGCCCACATAAACCAAGCTTGCAGCGATGAGCTTCTTTCTATTTTATAACGGGTCTTTGTGGTTTTTATTCCCTTTCTCAAGTACTCCAGCCCTTTTATTTTTTTTTATTTTTTTTGCGTGCGTTAGCAGCCGCCTTGGAGCAACTTAGCGTGTGGTCATTAGCCAGCCCATCACTCCCAACGAATATGAGGGAGAGCAGGAGACGGTCGAAGCGTCGCGGTCGCTTGCTTCCCGAGATAAATTAGGCGTCTCACCGAGCTTCCATCCTCCCCTGACCCCGCAACCTGCCGTGTCTCTAAACCCGCCGTTTTTTCTCCGGCTTGCTCAGGTGTGGGAGGCACTGGAGGACACTGGGCCGGTGCGCTCCCGCTGATAGATGCTGCTCCGTCGCTCTCCTTTTCCCCTTACCGTGTTTTTCCTCTCGTGTTCCCGTTTTCACGAGATTACAACCATCGGTAGCTAAAAAGTCCACCCCTCCCCATCGAGCCGTTGTTTTGGCCCACCACTTCGGATACGCGGAGCGGAAACTCACCGTTGCTGTTGCGGGGATCACGCCGACCTGAGCGTCTTTCCAGTCGCGGGTAACAGCCGGTGGCTCGATGCGTGCCCCCGCGTGCATCCATTCCTCATAAATGTTTCCTCGAGGCGCTCGTCTAAGTTCAACTTTTACCGTTTATCACGGTGGCTGGAAAGGGATTCGTCATTGCGGAAGAGAGGCGTCCCCGTTTCTTAAGGAAGATGCATATTTATTCTTTCTCACTTTCCTTCGGAATGCTCACTAGCCGTCTTCTCCAAAACAGCAAGGAAAACGAACCTTAGGTTGAATAGATGGAATTGGCGGTAGGGATAAGGCCACTGCCTGCCAACTTTAGCATGACGGGAACGTGGTTTCAGATGTGTTTAGTGTTAAACTTGTCAGTTGGAAATATTTTATAATCTCGTCCAAACAAAACGACAGCACATCGCCTTTCGATCTCCTTGGACGGGAACTTCTAAACGTAAATGATTATCTGGGTACAACAAAAAATGTCCTTATAGGGTTTTCTCAAAAGGTGACACGAGAAAAGTATTGGAAGTTCACGGGGTTTCGAAAAAAAAATCTGATGCGCAGAACAATAACTTAAAGGCCATTCACATAGCATGCATGGGTTACCTTCCTAAAGTAGTAAAAAAACCAATCAACTGATACGAAACGAAACTGATTATAGCTTACACCGTAACTCAAATTGAACATATCGCACTTGAAAATGGATATCTAATTGTTTTCCACAGTAGTCTACGCAACATGCGAAAGATTTTAGAAACATTGATTGATTATGTATCCAAATTTAGGTTTAGTTTTGATATAATCGCGCTAACGGAGATTTGGCTGAGAGACGATGAGATGGTAAAAATCTTCTATTTTTACGTGTATTCATATCCGAGAAAATGCTCTGCGAATAAAGGGGCGTCGCGCTGTTGATAGGTGCTATCTGGCCGAATTCTGTTTTACTGAAGACGCTATTAATTTTCTGTTTGTTCGCATAAAAGGTAGGATCACAGTCGGTATTGCCTACCGCCCTCCAAACTCGAGCATACGCGATTTCATTTCCGGAATGGAAACTATCCTGACATCTATTACAGCATCCAAAGATTCCTTATTTGTATGTGGGAACTGTAACCTTAATATGTCAAAATCTGATTGCTGTGGTTGTACATTTTGATTGCCGTCATTTAATGTCAAAAATTTTATAAAAGACTCACCCTGAATAATTAACAACTTGGCCACTCTAATTGATTACATACTATGCAACATTATTATTAATTTATCTCCCGGTGTCTGATGTTGCCGTTGCTTACCCTTGTCAAAATTTTGTGTTATTGCCTCAAAAATACCTGAGTTCTGTGTGTGATGGGTGCAAGAAACGGGCAACTGAAGTAAATTACCGGCTTGCAAGGAGTTTACAGGATTCTGTGTGTTTTAAAACATGTATTATGAAGATGTTCGAATAAAACGAACATTTTGTGCAAAGTACTAAAACTGCTATTAAAAATCAATTCGTCAGTTTTTCCGACGCAATTAGGGACAGGAAATTTCTTTTTGGATGACTACTGCTATACTTAATGTACTCAAAAAGAAAGATTCAAATAAACCGGCACAGAGGAACAAAAAAACAAATAACTATTGCCAAAATACGTTTAGGTATTATCGGAACTAATCGGCCGCAATAATGAGGTACTCGTTGCACGTTTAAGCGAATGATAATCGAGAGTTTGAAAAATTTTTAAACGATATTATTGGTACAGGGCAGGTAGAAATTGTGCATTTGATAACCCCTCCAGACATGTTGCTAATTGTTTTAATACCGATTTCACAAACATGATTATAATTGTTTGCGACGAACCTATCTCAGCCCAAACTGAAAGTTTTCCAACGGGGGTTATTGTCTTTACATTGATGCAGTAACGCAGTGGGATATAATAATATTGTAAACCAGCTATTTGGAGTATAAGGCTTCAGGCTATGACGAAACACAAACGCAAGTAATGAAGCAAAACATTAATATTCTCTGCATTCCTCTTCATCATATAATTGGTCATTCAAGCCAAGCCACAGTTTCTTACGTAGGCATACCTAAAATTGTCTAAGTAGTTCCGGTTTATAAGACTGTGGAACGAAGCAACCCAAACCGTTACAAATCAATATTTGTTTTGAGCCTTTATTTTTTTAGAGAATATTCTCTTTATTATTCTAGACATTATATACAGCTTTAGATATACCTCTATGAAAATAATGTAATTTCCCCGCAACAGCTCGGCTTTGATCCCAATAGGGCTACAACCAAAGCCATTGTTACACTTGGTCAAGCTATAAACTTGAGCAAAAATGAGTTGGCAATAGGCGTGGTTTCGGAGATTAAAAAGGCTTTCGACACGGTTAGCCACTCAATCCTTATAAATAAACTAAAAAAATTACACCATCTTCCCGTAGGGGAACCCTGAGTAGTATGCGAAGCAGCCATGGGGTCGACTGAAGTTCCCATTAGTTTTCAGTTCGTCGTTTCCGTTGACGTTCAGCTTCGCGTGCCTTCGTTGTATAAGTAGCTTCTTGACGTAGTTTGAATGAGTGAAGGACATAAGGCACGTTCGTAGCACATGCTCCCGTCTCGCTTTGTAGCGCAGTGGGAAGAGCGCCACGTACCTTCCGTTGCGGCCAGAGAGTCGTGGGATCGAAACCGGGCACCGCCTAACTATTTCTTTTGATAGTGGACTGCGCTGACGTCAGCCAAAACGCTGACGGGGCTGAAGAGACGCGCATGCGCAGTGGAGTGCGGACGGCGGACAACGACAACGAGGTAGGGAAGGACACAGCCCCGAGCATTAGATGCTTCGCATCTAAAATGCAACTATTCTAAATTCTTTGCTAGTTACCTTTCATCAAGAAAGCAGAAAGTGGGGAGGGATATTCACAATTACACATAGAGTAATGCTACATGTTCTGTCCTGCAGGTATGAGTTCTGATTTCTATTTTATTTTCTGTTAAGTAAACGATCTTGAACACGCAGCACACGACCCCACGAAGCTAATGCATGCGGAGGAGGCCACCCTTGTATTTTGTGGTGACACTTTTTCTAAACTACGTGATACCATAACAGCTACCCGCCGCGGTGACTCAGTGGCTGAGGCGTTGTGCTGCTGAGCACGAGGTCACGGGTCCGATTCCCGGACGCAATGACCACTTTTCTGATGGAGGCGAAAAGCAAAAACGCCCGTGTGTACGAGATTTCGACGCACGTTTAAAGATCCCCAGGTGGTCAAAATTAATCCGAAGCCCTCCACTACAGCGCGCCTCATCGCCTGCTTTGCGCCTGCGCGTTAAACCCTACAATCTCATCGAAAATGACGAGAACTAAGAAAAAAAAACATTTTCTTTATTCTATCTTCACGTCGGTACAAATTTTCAGTGGCTACTTGTACTTTTTTCCGGCTATTTGCTAGTATAAAGTAGTTGTTTTAATAAACAGCATTATGAACTCTAACTTCCCTGAACTCTTGGCCAGATTTTCTATAACGATTTAGAACACTCGGCAAGCATCTAATGGCAACTTGAACTTACCAATCCGTCATTATATTTATGGCGAAAGGCCTATGAATTCTACAGTGTCAATGTGTGGACTGATATGCCAATCACGTAGACTTCTGGGCGCTTCAAATTGTCATTAAAAAGGTTCACTTGTCCCAACAGAACGAAATTTGATGATGTTGAGCTTGCACGTCTCGTTAATGGTTATGCTGCCCTGTAAGTAGTCATTTTTGTCTCTTTTTGCGTCTTTTTTTCCTTTTTTAAAATTTTTGACCCTTATGAATACCGGTCACTCGTATGCCCAGTGTTGTGTTGAGCCCGGAACCAGCGTTCTGGTCGCCGATCCAAATAGTCGTATAAATTTTTCTGTCCTGTGTTAATAAAGGGCTTAATTGATTGATTGATTGATTGATTGATTGATTGATTGATTGATTGATTGATTGATTGATTGATTGATTGATTGATTGATTGATTGATTGATTGATTGATTGATTGATTGATTGATTGATTTTGTATACGTAACGCGTCATCTTCCTCACTTCTAAATTCTCTTTGGCCCCTGTTTGCTTCTGTTTCACGTTTTTCTTTCGTTACGTTCCTTTTCGTTGCGCGAGAGATTCATAAAGCCTTTTTTGTATCATCACACATCTTGTTCGAAAACCGCCGGCGTCCTGGGGAACCGCAGGCGTTGTGCTGCTAAACACGAGGTCGAGGGTTCGATTCCCGGCCGCGGCGGCTGCTCCTCTGATGGAGGGGAAAAGCAAAAACGCCCGTGTGTACGAGATTTCGGAGCACGTTAAAGATCCCCAGGTGGTCAAAATTAATCCGGAGCCCCCCACTACGGCGCGCCTTATCGCCTGCGTTGCGTCTGCGCGTTAAGCCTTACAATCAATCAATCAATCAATCAATCAATCAATCAATCAATCAATCAATCAATCAATCAATCAATCAATCAATCAATCAATCAATCAATCAATCAATCAATCAATCAATCAATCAATCAATCAATCAATCAATCAATCAAAATCCGTGATGGGTGGATTTGTAGTGGAAGCAAAAAGTATACGAAAGATCGTGTATAGAAGCCTGACCAGGGCGATACACTAAATGTCGAAAAGCTTGTAACTATCAACTTTGACGCTGAAATGACTGCCTGCAAAGAGAAATGATTAATGATAAAGCAACTTTTACCATGTATTGATTCGAACGTTATCTCGGAAGGTCGAGATGTTATAAGCGTGTTGTAGCTTTTTTAATGCAATTGCTGTTGCATGGGATCGTAAAGTTCGTAGCGACAGTTGACCATGCACCTTTACAGGCCATCCAATACCGCATAATTTATCCCGCTAACTTATGCCGTACTGAATTCAGAAGCGCAAACCCCTGCGGTTTCAGGCAATGAGAGAGTGTTATAAACAGTGCCTACAATAAAAAACTGCTACAGGGTTATTGATTTATTGTATTAATGTCTTAAAAGCAGTCCCGCCGCAGTGGCTTGGTGGCAGGGGAGTGGTGCTGCGGAACCCAAATACGCGGGCTCGGTACTGCCCGCGGTGGGTGCTTTTCACTTGCAGACAAAAGACAAAAAATAGCAATATGTCGAAATTTCGGCGTTAGAAATCCCCAGGTGGCCCAAATTAATCTGCAGCCCTCCACTACGGTGTGACATGTATCCCTGGAGTAGCTTCGACCGCCAAATTTGAAGAAGAAATGCCCAAAAAATACGGCTGCGAATTATACTTTGTGTCCTTCTGGCAGGAGACCGAACTCTGGCGGTAAACCTTGCAGTCGGCGGCTGGCTCTAGTTTGACTGGCTTGGCGGCATCCAGAGGTCGTAGGGAGCATAAAGGGTGCGCACCCCGCACCTCCACAAGATGTCACGTAGTCGAAGACGACGCGGCTGTCTTGAAGGAAAATCAAGTTTATAGGAGCGAGCTTGCGCTCCCCTAATAACTGAAAGAATACACAGGCGGCCAAACGGCAGTCAACAAATTGACGGTCGGAGACTGGTGTCGGCAAATCGAATGCCGCGTCGTCTGCTCTGCGAGCTTTCATCTTTCGGCGCGGGTGTTTCTCGAACCATCGAAGTACATAGAGAACACTGTTGATGAAAGAAGACTATTCTAGGCTGTTGACGGTAGGGCGAAACTTTACCCTATCAAATGAGATAACGCGTGCGACATCAGATAGAAAGAAAGATTGCAACACGTGCTTCCCTTGTGACACAGATAACACAACACGGCGTGGCCGGGCGGTAAAAACAAAAAATAAACAAACCCAATGCATGATTCGCGGCAATACGAACCGTCTCTTCGTTACAACCGGATTACGGTAGCATCAAAATGGCAACTGAACTAAACAGGAACAGGCTACCCCATGTGAGAAACTATAAGCAAAGGAACGCTTCTTAATTGCATAATTGGACTTCTCACAATAAAAAAAAAACACCTCGAATATCGGTGCCTATTCGATATTGACTTCTTATCGATCGCCCGTATTCGGACTTCATTAGCGGCAGGGGCGCTTTTCTCAACAGTGTGTGCATTCGTGATTTGTTTGACGGTGGCCGATAGAATAACGGGCTGCCCTGGAATCAACAGTCGTGTAAAGGCCTGTCTTCCACTCCTCCGTTATTAGGGTGTTCTTGGCGTCGCGAGGTCAGTTCTCCTTCGGGACCAAACAAAGACCTGCACCCACTAAGGAACGAAGCCCTGCTCAAACATCAAGCCGTGATTTTGCGTAAACCTGCTTCCCTTTTCTAAATATGCCGAAAAAAGGGCGATGGCCAGATTGAGGCACGTTTCGTAAGCCCATGTATCTACTTCAATGCAAGGGAGTTAAACCACTAGTTATTGCTATTATCATCACCATTGTTGTCGCGTCGTCATCGTCATCGTCGTCGCCGCCGTCATCATCCTAAAAAACAGCAATGCTGTCGTTCACGTTATGGTGACATTCCCATAATAATCATTACCATCATCACACTAAAAGTATTTTTTTCATGATGTCATCACAAGCGTTTATTTCATCAATTCAGAACGAACACTTCTTCAAACGGCGCAACATAGTATTTCGTCTCTGCCATTGTATTTACTGCCAGCCCCAACAAACTCTCACATTCCTATATTTGCTTCCTTTTCTCTTATTCGTCGTTTCCTCACAGGCGTTCTCACATCTGTGCTAATTCCAAGAAGGATGACAGAGGGCAAAGCTGCGGTTAGCTGTATGGCGGCGAATAAATTCAAAGAGATGCGGTCGATAACGACCAATGAGAAAGAAGGTTCGCCTCAACAAAGGTCGCAAGGAAAGCGAACTGTGTTTATGGTTATCGGTGCCGTCTGCTGCGAGCACTCAAAGTCAAATCAGGCTGCTCTCGGCACAGCGTTCGCATGGTGGCATAAAAAAAATACAACGTCAAAGACCTACTAGTCATAACCCTTTATCAGCAGACGCATATCCATAACGACGCCCCGTAGGGAAAATACCGTGGCAGGGCAAACGTTTTACGGCCGTCTGCATTTGCCAAGGCTTCGTAAAATTTGACCTACGGTCTGTCTTGTTGGCTGAAACCCGCCGAGCTAAAATAAAGAATACACGTTTTGGTCGACGCCGGCATTCGTGTAATAACGCGTGATGTTTATCTTAGAATCGCCCTACGTTTGCGCCGATAGTGAGCGAAAGCCGACGTGTTGTTGGAAATTTTTGTGTGCCCCCCCCCCCCCCCCCCCTTCTCCCCCGCCTTTTCCCTCCGGTCCCGCATCAGAGTAAACCCAGAGGTATAGTTAGATCACGGGGCTAACACAGGCTAATTTTTTCTTCTTGCAAGCAGGTTTGTATCTGAGTGGTCTATGCTAGATTGCGCCCATCCCCCGGAAACGTGTAGAAATCAACAGCTGATGTCCAAGCAACCCTGCCACAGGTGCTGCTAGGCGCTGATGCCTTTTCAGAGACGGTTACATAGCAGACATCATTTTATAATAGAATATTAGTTCGAGCTGAGATAATTTTACTTCTGTGTCTTGCCAATCCACAGGCGTCACCGGCGCAACCAAACACTAAAGAGAGTGTTAGCATAGCGGCTAGCGTACGCTACACTACAACTGTACCGGTGGTGGGTACTGGGACCTTACTGGGCATGCGCATTCGTTCCGGTGCCCACCTCTCCATGCCCGCGCATTCGTTCCCGTGGGGTTTGGCCGACCTCGCCGTGCCCGCACATGCATGCGCAGACGGGTCCAGCTAACAGCCGCTAGTAGCGTAGCGTACGCTAGCCGCCATGCTAAAACTCTCTGTTGCGGCATGACGTCACGAATGACGTTGGCGCCCGTGTATGTGATCAATCTTACATGTTCAAAGACTTCCCGACATAACGGGACAATTCGTTTACGTCAGGATACCTTTTGTCCGCTCCCGCAGCTGTGTCTGTGCACAATTTGCACCTTTCATAGCAACCCCACTTGTGCTTAAATTCAGATGCTCCATTATTATGCTACTGTGCTACGTAGATTTAAGGTATACTTGTAACCCGCTAACTTTCGTCACAATCTCTCCTCAAAAAAAAAAAAAAAACACTGTTGAAGTACGGTACGAAATTAGGCCTACTAGAAGTACTTGTACTGGAGAGGACGTAAACCTAACAGCCAAAATACATCTGCTTGCTGATATCACAAATTGCGAGCTGTAAACACCAGGTTTTCGGTGAGAAAGCCGGAGCGACTAATTTAACATTCGAGGAATATATATACAGTAAAAGCTCGTTAATTCCAACTTCAATCATTTGAATTTATGGATAATTCGAGCTTTACGATTTGGTCCGGCCGAGTCCCCATAGAAATCTATGTATTGCAAAGCCCTTTAGTTCGAACGCGAGGAGCCACCGCCACGAACAATCCGAACTACGCGACGCCGCGCCCGCAGCTTGGGGCCTGGCGCAATGCCAGAGAAACGGCCCTGCTGCGGAAAAAAAAACTGAGAGAAGTTAAATCGCCCAAAAACCCGCCGCGGTGGCTCAGTGGCTAAGGCGTTGCGCTGCTGAGCACAAGGTCGCGGGTTCGATTCCCGGCCGCGGCGGCCGCTTTTCTGATGGAGGCGAAAAGCAAAAACGCCCGTGTGTACGAGATTTCGGCGCACGATAAAGATCCCCAGGTGGTCAAAATTAATCCGGAGCCCTCCACTACGGCGCGCCTCATCGCCTGCGTTGCGTCGGCGCGTTAAACCCTACAATCAATCAATTAAATCGCCCAAAAGCAATCTAAAACCACCATACCGGGTGTTTTGGAAGGATTTTCTTTGCCGACTACGTTCAGCGTGTGGGGAGGTCTGACAGATGGCATGATTTCTTAGGTCGCCTGTGGCTACCAGTTACCACGAGAAGGTGGCGGACGAGCCACCAGGGCGGCCATCGCTTCAACGTAATGACCGAATGGAATGCTACCTGTGTCTTTTTCATCTTTGGAGTACGCGAAAAAGAAGCCTTCGATAACATTCCCTGTTTAGGAAAGAAAGTGCTGGCGTTCTCGTTCAAGCATAAAATGTAAGTTTCAATAGCGACCTTTTAATGCATAGCATTCTTTGCCGAATACCGCCACAGACAGGACCGTGTAACACTCTGTTTCTCATCAAAGATGCAGATATCGCGAAAGTTCCACCTGGAATCGTTACAACAGCCTAAACGATGATGTTTGCTCCAAGAGAATTCTGAAACGTAAAAAAAAAGAAAAACAAAATATTGCGAAAATGACGAACCGTGTAACGACCTGATTTTACACAACAATGCACATTTCGCAGAAGTTCCATCTGTAATCGTTATATTGATTGGTGCAACAGAATTCTGCAAAGTAAAAAACAAGAAAATATGAAATATTCCGGAAAATGACGAACCGTCTAACGCCCTGCATTTCCACAATAATGCAGATTTAGCAGAAAATACATCTGTAATCGTTATATTAGCGTAAATGGAGATAATTTGTAGAACAAAATTTTGAAAATCGAGGAAATAGAAAAAAAAAGACATTACAACAATGGCGAACCATAAAACGCTCATTTCAACAATAATGCAGATTTCACAAAAATTCATCTTGCAATCGTTATATTAGCGTAAATGGAGACAATCGGTCAAACAAAGTTTCCAATAACTACAGAAATATAAAATATATAAAAAATTACGGAAAGTAGCGATCCATGTGACACGCCCTCCATTTCCGCAATAATGCAGATTTCGTGGAAGTTCCACCTTCGGTCGGAATAATAACCTAAATGGAGGTAAGTTATACAAACAAAAAAATTACCCCATCTTCCTGAGGGGAAGCCTGAGTGGGATGCGGAGCATCGCGGTGTTCACCTACATTTTCCCCAAACCCAACTACTAACACAATGGAACGCAACGGAACCCCCGATGGGAATGTGGGTGTTATTGACGTTTACAAACGGCTTCCCGTTCTCGAAGGTTCAGTTCCGCCGCTCGCTTCGTACGTTTGCGTTGCACTTCACGTTGTCGAAGTTCCGGTACCGCCGCTCGACGTTCTCGAACCGACGCTGCTTGACGTTGCCGAAGCTCAGGATCCGCTGCTCGAAGTTGACGCTTCGAAGCTGCTTCGCGCTGACGAAGTTCAGGGTACGCCGCTCGCTTCAAGCGTTTGCGTTCAGCGTCGCGTGCCCTTTGCTTCGCAGCTTTGTCTTGAGTGGACGTAACGTTGCTATTAGTGTTTGGGCTGATGCTGACGCGTGCTTGCGTCAGCCCACTCACTGACGGGACTGTTGCTTCCATCACACTTCATCGGAAGCATCAACGGAGTCAACCGAAGCAAGCGCTGCACTGAACGCGCCCAGCGCTCTACCCGCTTTAGGAGAGCAGCGCATGCGCCGCGAGAGCAGAAGCGAAACCGCAGGAGAAGCGCAAGCAGGTGGTAGGAGAGAAGTGGAGGGAGTAACGCCCAGCTGTTGGAGATCGGGAAGGAGGAGAGTTGCGCATGCGTAGTGTGAGTGCGGACACCGACGCCGCGGGAAATACCCCAGAGCAAGAGA
The DNA here is from genome assembly GCF_048455015.1 of Haemaphysalis longicornis. NCBI lineage: Eukaryota > Metazoa > Arthropoda > Arachnida > Ixodida > Ixodidae > Haemaphysalis > Haemaphysalis longicornis. The sequence continues at coordinate 95,857,045 of NW_027526225.1, read as the reverse complement.
TGCTCCGCATCTAAACTACGAAAAATTGTGAACGGATTAACTCCCTTCATTTAAATAAAATGCAGAATAGGCGCAGTAAAACTCCTGTAATCACTATAATAGCGTCAATTGAGATAATTGGTTGCACAAAACCAAATACTTATGCTGCAAAATGACAGTTTGCAGAACACTTGCTGAATACGGCAATGAAAACAGTAATAAAAACAGCAATGCCCCCATGGTTGTATAGTTAGAATACCGGGTTGTTGTTTTGTGTTTTTATTCAAAATAGTCGTAAAAACTGAATGCGTGAACAGTTTAATACGTATAATGATGTTATCGCTGGGCTGCATTTAAGTGAAAGAGGCGGGAATTGATTGATTGATTGATTGATTGATTGATTGATTGATTGATTGATTGATTGATTGATTGATTGATTGATTGATTGATTGATTGATTGATTGATTGATTGATTGATTGATTGATTGATTGGGTGTAGGGTTTAATGCGCGGACGCAACGCAAGCGATGAGGCGCGCCGTAGCGGAGGGCTCCTGATAAATTTTGACCCCCAGGGATCTTTAACGTGCGCCGAAATCTCGTCAACACGGGCGTTTATGCTTTTCACCTCCATCAAATAACGCCCGTGTATACGAGATTTCGGCGCACGTTAAAGATTCCCAGGTGGTCAAAATTAATCCGGAGCCCTCTAATGCGGCGCGCTTCATTCATCGCCTGCATTGCGTCGGCGCGTTAAACGCTACAATCAAAATTTAAGCAAAATTATCAGAAAAACGCCAGGCGTACGGGAGTTGCTGTTGCAACCTCTTGCAGCACATCGTTTCCGTAGGTACCGAGGAAAACGCTCCGCTCCAACCGTTGGCAGCATCGTCCTGTAGTTCACGTGGCAGCCGGGCACGGTACTAAACGTGTTCACCGACGATAGAACGCACCTCTCAACTCCACGCAGAGCAAAAATTAAGTGCACACCAAACTATCAAGGAAAAATCGATTTTGTAGAATTCAAATTTGGCGCCCTTGGAAGACCGCCTCATAGTCTCTACAATGGCAGAAACAGGGCGCCAGGAGTCCGCTAGAAGTAGGAGTTCCTGTATAAACATCCCCCTCGCGAGGGGCACGATCAAATGCAGAGCATTTCCGGGGCGCACGACGTTAAGTAGTTTGCGTTACGTTAATGTTGTTGCACTTGTGGCAACTGCTGACGAGAGAGCGCTCGTCAGCAGTAATTGGAATGAGTCAACGATATAAGGCGCGTTAGTAGCGTCCCATTCTGTGTCGGCTTTGTGGCGCAGTGGGTAGAGCACCATGTACATTGCGTTCCTCCCGCAGGGTCGAGGGATCGAAACATGGCGCCGGATAGTATTTTCTTTTTTTATATAGTAGGGACAACGATGGTGCGGACTACGGACGTCAACGCGGGTGACATCGTGAGTTACTGAAATGCTCTGCATCTAAAAAGCGGCCGCTGCGGCCGGGTATCGAACTCGTGACCTCGTGCTCAGCACAGAGGCAGGAAAACCACGCGCGCATTAGCTTCGAAAGCAAACGATGCGAACTGACCAAGGTTCACTTCAAGACTGGCTTATTTCAGTGCAAGTGGTAACAACTGAAAAGCGCATAAGCACAAAGCAGTCAGGATTGCTTCAAAGGCCAGGGTTGGAGGCGGAGTGTGGCCTGAATTTTTTTATACAGCAGATCTGTTTATGCCCTTGCTTGCGCCATCCGTGAGCAAAAAGAAAAATACCGAGAAATTACCGAGTGCAGGTGAGCGTGCAGCTCGTGAGTAGCGCTCGGCGTCGTCCACGCTTCCACGTGTGCTTGTGCCACGTGAAGGGCTCGCACAAACAAAATACCAAGCGCACGTGGAAGCCAGTGTTTGAGCAAACAGCGTCGCCGACTAAACAACTGTCGTCTACTCCGACATCACTTGCTCTGCATTGCTAAAGGCAACCGCCTGCGCTCACACTACTCTGGTCGCCGCGGCGGCAGCGGCAGAAGTCTTTCTGACGGTGTGCCCCGCGTACCGAGGATCGGGCGACCAAAGAAGATCCGGACGCCCAAAGAACAGGCGGCTAATCAGGAAGCGCGCCGCGTTTCCAGGCAAGAATGTAATCGCAGAGAAGGACAAGAAGACGAAGAAGTAGTGCAGTTCTTCAACGGCGAGGCCGCTGGATGAAGTCTGCGGCGGTGGACGATGAAGTATACAAAGGCTGAATTGGGCGCTGTAGAAATAGACAACTTACACACTTTACTTTTCGTTTGATTTGGTCTTCAGCTGACGAGCGCCATATATATACAGTGTGTAAATGGTTCTCATTGACATATATGGCGCTGTACCAGTTAACTAGACGAACTAAGCTTTGCTGTGACATCCGTCTCGCACCGTTGTGCAAGCTGGCTTTGACTTTTTTGCATCTGTATTTTCGTCGGTGTTACATTAAAGCGTCGTACGTGGCATGGTTTGGAACTAGCATCAATGTGGGTGCACTCGAGCAACAGCTAAGGTTTTCTCATATTTGTTTTTATTTCCTGGTCGTGCAGAATTTACTGGAACCTCCTTATTTACATGACAAATTTCACTATCCCACTAGTGAAATCACTATAAATTTGCGAAACATTCTGGAGAATGAAACTACTTACCGCTTCTGTCGTCGAAACATTCCCGACAGAACGTAAGAAAAGTCAGTGTCTGACTTCATTTATTCCCATGTAAATGTTCAATTATCCGAAAGATTAACTGATTGACCGACATGAAGCCACACATCAGACAACCACTTCGCAAAACGTGGCACACACACTGGGGTGGACAAACAGATAACAAGTTACAGGTAATAAAACTACACTTTGGACCATACATCACCGACAACGAGATATATACACAGAAGTCGCCTTAGATAGATTTTGGATAGGGCACACACATGCAACGCACTCGCAACTTCTCACTGGATCTCCAAGACCTCTGTGCAGCAAGTGCAGAGAGGCCCTGTCCGGGACCCACATCCTCATACAGTGCAACGCACTAGAAACAACACGACACAAACATTTCGCACAACTATACAGGCATCACATTCCGCTACACACATCCTACTTTTCAGGGGATGAAACCACAATTACCCACAAGCGTACTCTTAAGTTGCTTACCGATGTCAAGTTTTTACACTTCATTACTTAGCATGAATGCTGACAACCTGGCCTTTTAAACCAGCCATCTTCACTGCCTTTTATGAAATTACACGTTTATTTTCAGTCAACTGCTTTATATTTAGTATAACTTCGCCGTCGTAAAACAGTTTTTCGTGGGCGATCTTTGCCCTTAGTCAACCTTGCGTCGTAAAAACCCAATCATCATCATCCTCCTCTACTTTCACAGAGTGGAATGGCACTTATTTTTTGTTTCAGTTCGGCGATGCGCCACCTGCTAACTCTTCGCCATAGTCACCAATATTCACGCTATTTCATTATTCTAACCAATTCAGAACCAAAGGTGCCCCAATAGGCATGCTTAGAAAAATCCACTCCAGATTGTGTTCTACGCGTAGTAGGCATTTCTTCGATCCCCCTTCACCCCCCCCCCCCCCCTTGCTTTTACGCTTGTTCAGGTATGCTTACCTACCAACCGCTTTTTGCAGTAATATGCATTTATTGGCCTTTAAGACAGGCGACGTTGTCCAGCTACCATATGAACTGTGGTAAGCCGTTGCCAAGGATTCTGGTGTTCGCAGAAGATCAGCTGACTCAAGTGTATGCCCACCAAGCCCTTTATACAGTTTCTCACTCTCTTCAGAAATGCAGACCGGAAAGGTGGTGTCAAGAAGGGGCTAAATAAGCCGTTTTTATGCTCGGATTTCTTTTTTATTTTCCAACTCGACCACCTAAAGAGCTATACAATGATAAACTCCCGGAAATGGCCACGGCAGCACATTTTGAGCGCACAGGATAATGTAGAAATGTCTCGCGGCTTCCGAAATCAGTGGCGTTGCAAAATGTAAGTGGGAGCGATGGCACTGCCATTCGAAAGATAAATGCTAGCCGATGCGAGCGGTTTACACGGCGAGCAGTTTTTGACGCCAAAGTTCTCGGCGAGTGCTCTTTTCTTCTTTTTCCTTGGAGGGATTTCTTGTAAGCTATGAAAAGCGAACCAAAGAAAATTCCGCAACCTAGCTAGCTCTTTACACTAAGGAAGCAGGGCCCACACCTGAATGGATGTTGTGTAAAAGAAATGTGTCCTTCGTGAGTAGAAAAAAGTATTTCAAATGGGAAGGCAAACATACCACAGTGGGTGATATGCTAAGGGGTTAAATGTAAAGGCAAGCAAGAACCATTGTGCAACATTCGCTCATGTGAACCGAAATCCCCTCAAAACTAGGTCCATTTTATGTATGATAACGCTGTGTTTCGGTACGTAGTATAGTAAGGACGGTTGCTTACTCGTATGTTTGGGTATTATACCATTTAAGAGAAATTTACCTGCGCACGTCCGTATATGCGCGTATATAAAGGGGACACGTATATATTGTCACGTTAGAGGTGATTCGTGGTGACCTTTCGCGGTGACCTTTATTCGAGCAAGCGGGCCACAGAATGAGAGATCGCACACGATGACAGTGGCGATGTACAAACGAATCAGATGCAGCTCGAGACCGCTGCATGGTGATGTGGATTTGGTTGAGTGTGGTGTTTAACCTACCGACGCTACAAAGGCGATGAGGCGCGCCGTAGCGGAGGGCTCCGGAATAATTTTGACCCCCTGGCATCTTTAACGTGTGCCGAAATCTTGTACACACGGGTGTTTTGGCTTTTCGCCTCCATCAGAAAAGCTGCCGCCGCAGCCGGGAACAGAACCCGCGTCCTTGGGCTCAACAGCACAACGCCTTAGCCACTGAGTCACCGCAGCGGGTCGATGTTGTGGATTTACTGGGGGTACTGAGAAATGCTTGGTGGGCCACAAATCAGTCTTGCGCGCTATGGGCAAGTCCCTCCTCACACTTATTATGAGATGGATTCAATCGGTGTCAGCCATCTTGGCACGAACACGGCTGTGTCACACAACGTGTGTCGTCTTCTTTGCAGATGGGTAAGCATGGTGCTGTTTGCCGTAGTCCGCTTCCTGTTCTCCTGAAAACAGAATACAGTTTATTAACTCGCTCTCTGACAAAAACTTGGTAATCACCAATTTTCTCTCTCTCTGACAAAAAGTTGGTAATCACCAATTTCCTTTGTTCGTTTGCTCGCGTTTCCGCCATCTTCTTACAGAGAACCTTCGCACAAAGAAACGATGGCTCCAAGCCACGCTCCACGCAAACAATGAAGCGAACGCGCAGTTTTCTCACACAGCCGACACGCCGTCAACCCGGCATATTCCACATCTACTTGCTACCATAGTTTGTCAGCAAGCACCAAAGAAAAGCGACGGCGAAAGAGAGCCTCCCTGCATTACCCAGTTATACGTGACAGAAATGCGCGTTTCGCCCTCTATGAGCCGCACAGAGTACCGCCGACGCGAAACGGTACCTACTTGAGTAGGGAGTGCTGAGTGGCAGTGTCGGGTGGAAAGAAGCGCTCTTCGTTGATGGCAGAGCAGGGAAGCCAGGCAGGCTACCTAATTTCACAAAGCCGGGGACAGTCTAGTCGTCAGAACCGTACCGGGGACGTGACCGATTTTCCTGTCGACGAGGCCCGAGCCTTATCCCTCTTTTTATCCCTCCTTATCCCTCTTACCCCTCTTATCCCCCTTACCCTTATCCCTCCTTATCCTTCCCTCCTCAAGGGAAGCGTTGCGCCAAGAAAGGAGAAAACAAGTAGCAGGTGGCTGAGGCACCAAATTCGAATTTTCAAGAATGTTACCATTTCCCTTGAAGATGAAGAGTGACCGGGAGTAGGATCATGGCGTTGCATTAGCTTCGCAATTTCCGGACAAAGGATGACGAGATACAAAGAAAAGAAAGAACGTTACACCAACGGGAGAACAAAAACTACAAAGCGAAGCAGAAAAACGTTTTGGCACGTATTGCTTGCGGAGCTGCGAACCAGCTTATGTCTTTTAGCTTCTCCTCGGTTTTCTCCGGTCCTATTCTCACTATTTGCCGTCTCAAGTTTTCCAAGTACTGCACACAGAAACCAGAGCCCAGATGTAATCCGGATACGCATTCAGGATGGTAGACTGCGCCCAGTTCGTAGAGAACGTGCCATCCAAGCCTAAAGCAAGCAATTTAGGCTATTTCGCATTTTTCTTTAATTTGTTTTTGCGCCCCTTAATATTAATGGGAAAAGTCCCGGTAAAAGAAACTCGAGATGGGAAATTTGGTTACAGAAAAAGAGGGCTGGAACAACGCAGCCTTGACCGGCGCTGGTAAGCCTTCGCTGAGAGTGCCGTTTCATTGGAGCTAATCTCAGGCGCGAACATCGCCACGTACAGCCTGAGAACAGACCTTAGTTGACTTCCAGTTTTTTGCAGTTCATCTTACCAATTACTTGTCGCCTTAACAGCCTGTACCCTACGGTTTCCAATTGGAGTCTACAGAGAAACGCCAGAGCGCTGCCAGCCTCCGATTAATTCTTAAGCAACGAAAGACGGTAGGGATCTTCAACACGATGCCCTCAGGGCGGCTTAAAGGGACGACGAAGCGCTTTTTAAAAAAGTAATATCAAAATTAAATAAGCACACAAGAAGCAATGAGAGGGGCAAAAGAAGGCATATCAAGAACGAAGAAAATGCAGTTCAAAAAGCGAGGATTTGAGACAAGAAAAAGTCTGGGCCATCTCTACTAACGTAAAACATGGGAGGGGAAAAGCATGCAGTGTGTAATAGTATTCTTGGCGCATTGACGTTTTTGCCAACGGCGATCAAACCGTGGGAGGTAGAGATATACAGATTTGCTGTAAAAGTCTGGTGTCCTTGGGGCACGAAGCGTTCTAGCGCGAGGCGTAAACGATTCTCTTGTGTTTTAGTACTGGACTACATGAGACGACGGTTACGACGACGACATGATACGCCAACAGCCCGAGCCTCCAAAAGGCTTCGCCCCTAAAATGTGATATTGGAGTCCCTTAAGGTAGTTTGTCCATCAAAAAATGAACGGTGTCGTCTCGGTTGAAAAAATGAGTTCTCTGAGGACCAAGTAAGACATATCTCTGTTGGTTTCTCACTCTTCTCCCGCTCCACCGACTTATTGTCTAAGGCATGTTATTTGTATTCAATGCAATTCAGTTTCAATTTATTTCGGACACAGATACATAGTGTCCTAGATAATTGAATAATTAGTCATAGGTAAATCATGATTAGATAAGTAATAAATAAATCATAGATAAGTATTGTCCACGAGGCGTGGCGAAAGGAAACTCGTATGTGTCCTGAAGAGGCCTTTAATCCGGGAGTACAGATGGGAAATCAGTGGATAAAATCAAAAGAAAACAGAACAGTGCAAAACCTCTGCACTAGAAAAGAAAAACGGACAATTCGGATATATAAGAAGGATACCACAAGCAAGCATACTGGGTACAGTATACAAATAAGATGCTAAACAACAGGTCGTAAGAGTTGCATGTTTTATATAAATCGTATTGTATTAAGTTGTATATAAATACAATTGTATATCTTGACCCCCCGCCCACCCTTTTGGTGTCATTAAAAAGACCCACAAAACGGTTTATTTTCCGTCTTTATTGATATCATGGCAGTCTGGAACTTGGCTTGTTGACAGACATATTGGAATGATGAAAAGCTTGTTACTGAATACTTTGAAAAAGAAAACATAATCCCGAGTGAAGACATCGTTTTGTGCAGACTAAGTAAAAAATAGTCGTCGGCTATTGGCTGAAGTAATTTCGAACATTCATTGTAACGTCCGCCATAACTGGGGTGTACGTGACATCTGGCTGTAACATATTGTGCATGATATTAGGAAGGCATTAAACGATCTCGCGCAGCCACAACTATCCCACACGCCTCATCAACAATTGCATGTCTTCTGATCCAGGCGCTTTCTAAGTTTGTACCATAAGGAGAAGGAGGAGGAATAACATTTCTTTTTCTAAGGGGAAGGGGAGGGGAAAAGGAGAGTGGGTGGTGACCTCGGCCCAGGCCGCCTTCAAGCCCCCAGCAGCCCTCTCATTTTCTTTTTTATTTTGACCTTCCCGAGCGGCGCAAACAGACCAGCTATTTGGTTGGTCGCCATGTGGAAGGTTGTGGAGCAACCGCGTGGGTGTCTCACATCAGGAACTTTCGTAGCACGTTTGTTTTTCTTGGTTAGGTTACAAAAGCTCGCACCCATCTGGCATCCAAAAAAGGCTCCCACAGAAACCACCTTCGTAGAGCACACGACCGGTCCCCCCTGAAGAGACACCTGTGCCAAGAAGCGCCGGAGAAAAATCACGTCATCCAACTATAACAACATTTGCAAAGACGGGCATCGAACCCAGGGACGATCTATGACTGCCAAAAGATTTTCCTCCCTTCTACGCAGACGCCGTGCGCAGCTGAGTGTTCCCGGTACCATGAGCGAAAGGGTGCAACAAAAACAGAGAAAAACACCCAAAAAGGAATTGTGCATGCGCTCTCCTTATGGCTCCATAGCCCGTTCGTAAGAAATATAAAACACCTCGCTTCGGTAATTTCAGCCCCGAGTATTTATAAATGGCGCTGTTTACGTGGTTCGGTACTGTCTCGCTTGCGATTCCCCAGATGGCGAAAGCTGGATTAAGGTACAGTGGGGATCAATTTCAAGGTGATCGCTTCGGGGCAAGAAAACGAGCAGCAGCGCCATGTTACGGGTTCTATCAGGGTTTTATCATGCAAGAGACAACGAGGGAAAGAAGGCACTGCTACCTTTATCTCCAAAACGGCCTCTGTGTATGTGAAACGGCCCGCTGATCGATGCACCCGCGATCACCTTCAAATTGATCCCTACTGTACGTAGTTTGAACACGGGGTACAGAAACACATCGTCTCGTAACAGTGGTGCGCGTCTACATCAGGCGAGATAGTAATAGTCTCGCATTTCCACCATAAGCATTACTTTTGTGCCCACTTAGTGTTATCAGTTAGTACGAATAAAGCGCGCACCAAGATGACGGCCCATTTGGAATGCGCACCCCTCCGCCGCAGAAGCTACCCGCAGCCGCATCGTGGAAACAGCTAATTCCCTACGCAACAACAACCTCACCAAAAGAAACGCTTTGGCGTTCTAATCCCATAAAATCACGCTATAGGGATCGTCTGCAAATTTTTGTAGCTTGGCTGAGACACCAAATCTTGCGTTATAAAAGGGACCAGAACCATGTGCGGCCGAGTTGAAACTTGAGCTGTCTTGTACACAATGTTTGAAGAAATCGAGAGTGCGTCAGGCCGGTCAGGAAGAGAAGTGAACCGAGTTCTCTGTCCGTTCCGCCTTTCGCGCTCTCGCTTTCTACCAAAACATGGGGCTTAACGACTGCTATAGAAGCGGTAAGGAAGCAGTCGTACCAGGCTCACACGGTGACGCAGATAGCTGTTGTTCTCTCCCGATAGGGCGTAACGTTCGCGTACATTCCGAGCAATTTCCTCGGTTTTAAAGTTCATGACGTCTGAAAAATATTCATTCGTATACTGGTTTTTACCCTTCTGAAGCAGCAAGCCGGCTGCCTGCGAAACTGAACAGTTCAGGGCTCATAAAGGATTTCACCCTCGCTCCTGTTTGGCCAAGTCAAATTCCGCGAAATACGCACCCGAATGTTAATGAGACTTGTACTCCCGCATGAGGCGTGCGTACCCGCTCAATGTTTTCGCGCGAATGCGCGCCGGAAATCAGAAATGGTGCCCTCTTTAATTTGGTGAATGGAACAAAGAGGCAGCTCTGTTTTCCCATGTCAACGGCTGCAGCTGTCAGTCACAGTAGTGCGTTCTGGGGCATGCAGGTTTTACACACGTAGAAGGCACGCTCTCTAGATTGGGGTGGAAAGCGCGGAACTTAAAAATAACTCTCACCCCAACTCCCCCTCATACGCAATTCGCGGCCTTCCACTTCGTGAAATCGTTTTTATAAGTGCAGAGCACTTCAGGGGCTCGCCTTGTCGTCGTAGCTCGCTCGCTAGACTCAAGTAGAGATACACGGCGTTCCGTTGTAGCGGATGTCATGGCGGCGTAACCCAGAGGCTTCGAAAGCGAAGCGGTTTATATAGTCATAAGCGTTCGAAACTCGTGAACCGCTGGCGCTTGCCATACATTTCCCTGTTGTTCAGCGCAAACGAGAGTTCAGGTACATTTGAGGCGAAATATACGTAATTAACCAGCAGCGCCCGCGTTCATTTAGTTAGGCGCTCTTTGAGATGGTTTTTACGATAGTGAGCGAAAAAGAGTGGCGGTGCAACGCTGTAACGTAGGGGAGGAAAAGCACGCAAAAAAAGAACAGAACTCAAGCTGGCGCAGTTCCAGGCAGGGGGAGCGCGAGCACTGCGTAGTTAAAGCAGTGAGCGGATAACGGCGCTACAGCCCATTATGGCGAATCACTGCTCTTCACTTCCGACAGCTTTCACATTGAGTGGAACGGCTTCAATTTTTTGGTCTTTTTTGTGTAAACACGACCTTATCAATCCTCCCCCCCCCCCCCCCCATCTTGTAGTTCCTCGCATTTCGTACAAGGGGGGGCGCTGCTGTGCCCAGTGTGAATGGACGTATGTCCCGACGCTCTGCCTTTCATCGCCAGTCAAGAGCTCTCTTCACGTCTGTGCTTCGAGTGCTACGGGTCATCCTTTTCGCCATCGCACCAGGAGCCCATCGAGGTGACACTCGACACGGTACCGTGTTTCAAGGCCGTTTTACGGCCACCCTTTCACCGCCGGCGACGGCTTCGCTAAGCCTACACCATGGAACCGCCGGGGACGACCGCCGGCCAGGTCGCGCCGACACCACCGCCATCTGATGACTACAGACAACAACAGGCGACGCCGATTCAAGCAGAAATGCCGCCGCGGTTACCACAGCAACAAGAACGGCAAGCACGTGCCGATCTCGAAGCAACTCCTGGCGCGAGCTCTGAGGCTTGCCGCGAAGGGCCACACCAGCATCGGCGCGAACGCTCGAGGAAAGACAAGCAACGCTATGGGAGGAGCCGCAGCGCTCGCCGCAACTGCCACGACAGGAGGGGCTCTTCGAGCGCCTCAGACAGCAGTACAACGGGAAAAAGAACGCGCCGCGGCCTCCTGACGCATTCGGCTCAAGAAAATGAATCGGCCATCTCAAGTGACGAAGACGGCATGGAAACATACGTGGCGAAAGAGCGCGCCGAGGAATGCGGCCATGATGTTACAGTGCCTGACCCAACAATGGAAGTCACCGGTGCACATCTCAAGAACTCCGTGCTCACCACTGCATCACAGGCGGACCGGCCTGCAACCGATATTTTAACGTGTGCGACGGTGACGGTGTTGACACCGGAGGAGCCTACCAGGTTCAACAACGGCGTAAACGTAAGCAACTAGATCCTTATTCTGAACCTCCCGTGGAAACGTATGTCCTAGTCATACGCCCGCGCGCCCACGAAAATCTCAGCACTTTACCAACTAAGGACCTCCACTTCGCACTCATCTCCGCAGCACCCGCAGAGAATGTTACAAAACCTATGACGTACAGAGTTCATCCTGCGTCGAACACAATCACGGTGCTGGTCCATGACAAAAAACAAGCCGATGCCCTACTCAAACTGACGAACCTCGAAATTTGGGGTAAACAGGTTGCTGTGCAAGTCTACCAGGCTCCCGGAAGAGATATGTGCCGTGGAGTGATCTATAACATCGACTGCAAAGAAAGCAAGGCTGAACGTAAGGCGGCGTTGTCGTGCAACCGTCAGAGAATACTTGACGCATGCCCAATGGGCAGCCGTGGAGCATGCCTGTTGACGTTTGAGGGGCGACGCCCACCTAGATCTGTGATTTATTACGGCCGCATTTCTCGAGTCACGCTCTACGAACCCAAATCGGTCGTATGCAGTCGCTGTCACCGGTTCGGCCACAAGAAAGACGTGTGCCCTCACCAGGAAGTATGTGACACATGCGGCAAGAACCACGGAAACGATACCGCTGCCGTCACTAAATGCAAGGAAGCAAATATAATGACCTGCCGCAACTGTAAGAAGCAGGGACATGTGGCTACCGACCCAAAATGTCCGAATAAAATTAAGGCTGATGCTGAACTAGCCGCAAAGCGCCTACCACGGTCACAGACCCGAGGGAACAGATACAGTCCCCTTCGATCACCAAGCGGTGGCAGAACACCCGGACAATGCGATGCGGAGTTACCAGATCATGCCTCACAAGAGCGTACCACTACAGAGCTGCCGTCATCAGCAAATGGCGCAGCGCGCGGACAGCAGCAACGTTCGAGCAACTCGCAACCGGCGCATGTTGAGCGTAAACAGCATGTCTCCTACGCCGCGGCGACCACAACACCCAGCCAGATCGAAGAGACTGCAAAGACATCAACTAGTGCTACAAAGGAACAACCTCCACTGAAGGGCATCCTGCAAGAGGAAGCCACTATTTAAGCCGAGTTGGAAAAGCTCGCGCAAGAAGCAGCTGACCTTCGACGACGACTCGAAGAAACGGAAGCGCGCCATACCGCCCTCCTCAAGCGACTCCGCGCTGCACGGCGGGAACAGCCTTACACCGGGCGACCACCTGCACAGGAGGATTCCGCTACGGCAGCGATGCAGCCAACGGGCCTGGCACAGCTGCTTCATCAACTGTTTCAACCGCTTCTTCAAGCCCAAGAAAAGCACTACCAAGCACAAGAGCAACACTTCCGTCGTCAACATGAACTCCTTCAGCGGCTTGTCACGTCCCACGCTTAGCTACGCGGCCTTGGACCTGCCGCCCGGCATTCACCCTCACCTGGTGTTCGTGAGACTGTCAGGGACAGGGTACGTGACCTTTGATCAATCTACGGACTCGACAAATACTGCTAACTGGACATGGCTCCGCCACTTATAGTGCAATGGAACTGTCGCGGACTCCGCCGTAAAATCTCCGCTTTTAGGCTTTACCTTCAATACCTCCCACACCCTCCATCTATCATACTCCTTCAGGAAACCCCCGGTGTATACAACATTGCAGGGTACGATTCATTCATACAGCCCAGTATACCGACTCGCCGCGATCCCAATCCTCGTACCTATGTTGTGACATATGTCCTCCGCACATTACCAACTCACCAGGTAGATGTTTCCGCATACAACTCTGTTATGTCGGAATCGGTCCTTACTATCACTCAATTTCCTGGATGCTCTATCCCACTAGTTGTCATGAATTCGTATTGGCTTCCTAAGGCGAGACCCGCTTTGGGGTGGTTAGGTAAGATCCTTCGCTCCTACCGCGATCATGCTGTTATTTGGGCTGGGGATTTTAACGCTCACCATCCTGATTGGCTCTACACATACACCTCACCATCAGGTCAACTCCTAAGGCGGGTTACTCAGCAACTCCGATTTTCTCTACTTAATGATCTAACCAGCCCTACACGACAAGGCAATAGTTGTCAAAGAGATACGATTCCTGATCTCACTTGGGCAATAGGCTTGCCTTCGGCTATATGGGAAGTCCAGGATAATTCTCTAGGCAGCGATCATCACATTATTCACACAACTGTACCCTTGAATGGTGCTTCAATTCCGTCACCGCGAAGTGCTCGCCTCACTAATTGGAATGGTTTCCGGGAATCAATCGATACGGCTGCCATATCTGATTTAAGCACCTGGAATTCTGCAATTCTCGACGCCTATGGCCATAACACCAAGCTTATTGCTCTTTCTGACACACGTCCGGCTGTTGATACACATCTTTTACGCCTTTGGGATCAGCGTCATGCGCTTATGCGCCGATGGAAGCGTAATAAGCGCAATCGCTCCCTCAAAGCACGCATCGATGCTCTCACAATCGAGGCTCTAGAATATGCGCGCACTCTTGAAACATCCAACTGGCTGTCCTTCTGTGACTCTCTGAGTGGAACACTGCATACAACTCGGATTTGGCAAATTATCCGTTCCATGTGCGGGCAGGCACGGCGATCCACGCACATCACATCGTTGCGGTTGCAGACAGGTCTTAGCTTGGCTGATTTGGCTGACGAACTTCAAGCTTCCTTCTTTCCTTTTCCTTCTTTGCCTCCGCCGCCTCATCCTGTCACTTGTCCCACTCAAGAACCTATTGACGCAGATTTTACATTCGCTGAACTCCGCGCTGCACTCACCGATTGCAAACGACACACAACACCAGGACCGGACCTGATTACATACTCCCACTTAAGGAACCTTCCGGACTCCGCTCTAGAAACTCTTCTACATTTCATCAATGAAGCATGGCGAACAGGCTGTATCCCCCCTGAGTGGAAGACTGCTAACATCCGCCCTATTCCAAAACCAGGCAAATCACTTGCTTTGAACAGTCTACGCCCAATTTCACTTACGTCCTGTGTTGGAAAACTGATGGAGCGTATGGTCCTGCATCGTCTCACTTGGCTTCTTGAACATAGCCAATTCTTTGACTGGACTATGACTGGGTTCCGCGCTCACAGGTCAACACAGGATACAATGCTGCGAATCCAACAAGAGGTGTACGCATATCCGAGCGCAGCCCAACTTAGAGCAATCGTGAGTCTAGACTTCCAAAAGGCGTTTGATGCAGTTTTGCACTCTGCAATTCTTGAACAAATCCGGATACTTACGCCTAGCTCCCGACTGTACAACTACATCCACAATTTTCTGACCACACGACTACACTCTTTGGTGTTAGAGGACTACCGCCAAACCCCCTGGACTCCTACCAGAGGAGTTCCTCAGGGATCTGTCCTTTCCCCTACTCTGTTCAAAATAGCACTTCGCCTCCTGCCTCGTATGCTACATTCCGTTCCTAATATCTCGTTTGGACTGTACGCCGATGACATAACCCTTTGGTGTTCTACCGGCAGCCCAGCTGCACTGTCAGACACACTTCAGGCTGGAATTGATGCGGTCCACTCGTTCGGGTCAAGCGTAGGTCTCACACTATCTCCGCAGAAGTCTGAGTACCTCGTGGTCACTGATGAGCGTTTGCGGGCTAAAGCTAGCGACCAACGCTCTCAAGTAGAACTCGTGATTGATGACATTCCTCTTCCACGTAAGGCCTGGCTGCGCGTCCTCGGCTTCGACCTACAGGATAATGGGAAGGCCTTAAAGTGGCTCAATCGATGTAAGGCTCAAATTACCCAACTAACTCACATAATCGGCAGGCTGACCCGACGTTGCCAAGGCCTACGAGAACACGATATTACGCGACTTGTGAACTCTCTAATATATACTCGCGTTCTTTACGCACTGCCGTACGTAAAATTAACGTCGTCGCAGCGATCCCAGCTTGAGCGGCTCCTCCGGCCTGCCACCCGCCTGGCTCTAGGGGTACCTAGATATACCCCCCTCGCTAAGTTGGAGGCTGCTCAGCCGTTCGCATCATTGTCAGATCAAGTTGATCTTCATTTGGCGGCACAACACACTCGTCTCCAGCTTACTTGGCATGGGCGTCTACTCCTATCCTCACTTCATTACGAGGTAGCTTCGTTACCCGAAATTACAGCGACACTCCCTCGCATAAAAGTTCCTACCATTCCAATCAATGTATCCGCAACCTCGCATGCAGGACGTCGTCGAGCTCGAATATGCACTCTTCGCTACCGCTATGGTGATCTAGCAACAGTGACGTACACAGATGCCTCCTTCTCATCCAAAGACGCACGCGGGGTCACAGCAGTTGTTCCTCCTACCCACCCGCCCTTGCAGAAAAGATACTCGGCCGTTCCTTCCGTCCTGTCTCTAGAGGCTCAAGCAATAACTGACGCAATCTTATCGTTAGCCACTCCTGGTAACCACGTGATCCTCAGCGACAGTCAGGATGCTCTGCGCTTGTTCCAGGAGCAGACGCTTCCCATCAATATTATGCATGCACTCCACACTCATCTGGCCAAACACACTGGTACTAGCTACGTGCTGGACTGGGTTCCTGGTCACGCAGGCGTTCCGGGCAACGAGCTGGCGCATCAGCTCTCCCGTGCTCCGTCCCAACCGGGAGACTCGGAGACGCCCTGGCCAAATCCTTTCCACCCACCCACGCAAGCGCGACAAGCCCGTCTCCATCGACGCCAGACTGTGCAACAGTTAATCAGGGATAGGCAGACTCTTCCGTCTCCCTCTCACCTGTTACCCCGGGCAGATGCTTGTCTTATCCGGCAAGCGCAAACGGACAGCCTTCCAACTCCGCACATACTGCATCGACTACAAGGCCATCGCAGCCCTGCGCGGTGCTCCAAGTGCTCTGGCTTTCCCAATACGCCGCATGCTCTTTGGGACTGTTCTGGTTCGCAACCATCACTCGCAATTCATCTTAAATCCCTTACACCTCCTCCCTCTTCTCTCCAAGACTGGCTCGCGCCACCGGAGGGAACAGACCGAGTGGCCTGGTGGCGAGCTTTGGTGGCTCACGTTCGTCAGGTTCTCCCATCTGTATAGATAATTTTGCTCCTTTCAGAACCCCGGAGTTTGGGGGTCTTTTTTTTTGTTTTTTGTGTGTCAATAAAGTTTACCAACAACAATTTCGTACAAGCCAGGACACGCCACACAATTCTTCTTGCGCATTTCAGTGTTATGAATGTATGCAGGAAGTGATTGTTTGGTCTACCATACTGATCGAGTCAGCGGAAAATGAGTGATTCGTTGATCTAAAGACACGTTCACTGAATGCAAGCGCATCCATACGCACGGTAAGGAAGGATGTGGTGGTGTATACGTGTATTATGCTTGTGATGTTGTGTGTTGCGTGTATTGTACGTTGGCAATGCCTTTAATGATGAAGTGAATGCCGCTGTGTTGTGCTATGTTTCTTCCCAATATGTGCCCGCCCACATGCGGCCTTCATGATGTTGGCTATAATAATATACGTTATCCATAAAGGAAACAAAGGAGGCGTCTTGATGTAAGGTGCCCAGTGATGGTGATGCTTAGTAGCTGCCCCTCCCCACCCCTACTTTTTTTTGCGTCATGTATCGGTCATTTTAAAACATTTACGATTGCTTTACTTCGAGCACGCTAGAAGGTGAGCATTGTCATCTCCTCGCTCGGACGGATGCGACAGCGATGGTTTTTCGTGTTGCCTGCATTGCCTTTGCGCTGAGATTTACGATTGCAGACGATCCGCGTTTTGATGCATCGGTTGTAGCAAGGTAAGGCGACTAACAACAACTGGTTGTTCTCAAACGGCCGCATTAGATGCTTGTGATCTCGTGTGCGGTGAACAGCGGGGTTACGAGCCTTTCGGAAATAAAGGCGGCATTTTGAAAGCAATCGGTATGACTTTTACCCTGTTTACGGCGGCGCGTAAGCCCTGAACGCGCAGGCGGGGCGCGCAGCGAGACGAATGCAAGAAGTCGCACATATACGATTGGCGACATCGCTTGCTAACCGCAGTTCTGGTGCTCGGTAGGTAATTTCTTGGTTATTTTAGCGCATTTTAAGCGCACACAACCACAGTAACTTACGTATTTGTACTTCCTCGATCCTCAAACCGATCAGCTCGCTAGGCCTTTCTCGCATGACAAGCCTTGCTCGGGTGACCCTGCCAGGGGAGGAATGCTCCTCCATTAGCTCACGAAAGGGGGAAATCTTCCTACACTCCTAGGGGGAGATGCGCGCTCCTCCCTCTTAAAGGGGGAATATTTCCACCTCTTAGGGAGCAATATATGATACATTCCTGTTTCACCCTTAAGGAAGAAACTACCACACCGTTTTTTCCTAGAGTGTGTGCTTGGCGAGTGACGTCCTGCTGGCGGGTCGCTTTGGCAAAGTTGTAGAGGCGTCATTTCCTGACGGATATGACGTCAGTGAAATCTTCGGGTATCGCGGCAAAACCAATTTCGTGTTGAAATATAAAACCCGAAAACGTACAACCCTAAGTATAACGTACTCTTTAGAACAAAAGGTTGCTTCCCCGCAAGAAGACCCTGTGTGCAGAGGAGCACCCTTTACAGGCCGCTTGCTTCGTTGTACAGGCCTCACTTCCGTGACGGTTATGACGGCAGCGAAATCTTCGTGTATCCTTGAATAAAACACCTTCGTTCTAAAAAAGCTTCACGCGCGAGATAATCACCAGCGCGCCGACTCTGCTAGCGGAGCAGCGTTGCCGACGATTGCTCCAGCACGCGGTTTCCCCAGGTTTTTTGACCAGCAGACAGCCAAAATCCGAAAGGCAGCGAGGTTCCCCGTGCGTCAATTTATCGGAGCGTGAGGTAATCATGAATAAGCCAGCGATAGCGGAATGTGTGCTTAACTGCTAGGCCACGCCGGCCCTGTGCGCGGTCTCGACAGCAGGCGCCCCGCAACCAGACGGCGTAGCGATTAGTCTTGGCCACCACTCCCGTGGTCCGTATACTTCAGCTCACAGCTATACTAGTCTTTCCAATACACTAAATTGAAGTTAGTGCTGTGTTGCGTCCATTCTCTCCTCTGAGCGTGTTGGCTTGAGATGTTTTTATATTGCGTTACCAACTTGCCCTGTAGTCTCTATTCCCGATAAATGAGGGCGTACAACATTATCAGACGGCACACAGGAATGAATGCTTGCATGAGGCTGTAAACGCGAAGACAGTTTTTATTTCGAAACAGTTTTTACCAGCAGACCTATTTAAGACCCACCGCGGTGGCTTAGTGGCTAAGGTGTTGGCATACTGAGCACGAGGACTCGGGTTCGATTCCCGGCAGCAGCGGCTGCTTTTCTGATGGCGGCGAAAAGCAAAAGCGCCCATGTGTACTAGATTTTGGCGCACGTTGAAGATCCCCAGGTGGTCAAAAGTGATCCGGAGCCCTCCACTACGGCGCGCCTCGTCGTCTGCGTTGCATCGGCGCGGGTAAACCTTACAATCAATCAATCAGCTCAGGCTACAGACGCCGAGTTCTCTAACCCGGTTGCCGCCGGCTCTAGCGCGTGATAACGCGGTCCACTTTAGAAGGGAAATGAAAGTCTGCGGACAATACAGTCCAGGCCTGCCATCCGTGTAGAACTTTCAGCAGCAAGTTCGGAAGTTAATGTCAGGTGCAACAGCCGGGTCTCCGACGAAGGAAGAGGAGCTGCCACTTCTGCTGTTTCTCCAGCCTTGCACAAATAGAGAAAGCTGCGCCACTTTTTACAGCAATGTAAACCATTCCATGTAAATAAAATGATCTAAACCGACTATGCAGTCGGAGAGTAAGAGAGCCCACTATGCGTACGCACTATACAAAACCTAGACTTAACTTTTGTGTTACGAATCATTACCCCTAAAATCAAGTAATGTACTTTCTTAAGACAAGGGAGAGAGTGTCCCCTTCCGGGAATATATTTTCTGATTTTACGCACGAAACGTCCACCAAGGGCTAGCTTACATTGTTTACCACGCGGCACGCGAAAGCACCACATAGTGGTAAATCCCCTTTCCTTCGCAAGCCTAAGGCCTCTGCCGGCGCTTCTCCGGGGACGTGCTTTAATTCAGTCGAAAGACCAAGTGTCTCTCGCCTCGCTGGGAACCGGAAACGGAGCAGCGATTTCGTGTGATTACCCATGCCTCGCAAGCAGTGCAAGGCGCGGAGTGATTTCCTTGGAGCAGTGATGTGTCGGAAAAGGGCTTCGAAGACAGAAGAGCAAGCAAAAATTTCCACGTGGCTCCAGGCCTGACCAAAACGCCGAAAGAAAAAAACACGCTTTCAACTTTTGTTCGGGGGCGACGAAGAAAAAAGAATTTTGTATGAGCGTCTGCCAAAGTTAGGGCAGGAGGTATTTTGTTTTCATACCGTTACGCGGTACTTTCAGGGAGGGAGACATTGGGGTTGAGGAGACGGAGACGGGGCCGGATGCAGAGGAGAGGCATCATGCGCAGCTAATGAAAATGAATAAGAGCAGTGGAGCGTAGCCCGAGGCTTTTGAAGTCACGTTCACCCGAGTGAGCTCAAAGCTTACCATCCATTGCGCTGCGTTCTTTGAATGCGGCTGAGGCGAGTATAATGGGGTCACACATAGGTAACCCGACCAGCACGCTTCAAAGCATTGCGGACAGCAAATAAACTACGACGGGGTGTGATTGTGCAGCTTCTCCTTTCCCAAAGAAGCGGACTGGGAGAGTTGGTGTGAGTTCATATCGTACAAATGCGCAAGCATACACGGGCAAAGGAGAGGTAAGTATTCTTGATCAATCAGGAGCGCTTCTTTAGAACAGGGTGTTTCGGACGATGAGACAGCAGGCAAACCTCATTAGCTTTGGCTAAAGGCCGAACAAAGCACTGCCAGAATACTCTTTTTCCACCGGATTTACTTCGACCTAAGAACACTTGCGTCGTGAAATCGTCATAACCATCGCCATAATCGGAATCATCATCATCATCATCATCATATCTACGCCCACTGCAGGGAAAGGCCTCTTCCATAAATCTCCATTTATCCCGGTCCTGTGCTAAGTGCGACCAATTTACCCCCGCAAACTTCTTGATCTCATCTGCCCATCTAACTTTCTGCCGCCCCCTTCCACGCTTGCCATCTCTAGGGATCCGCTCTGTTACCCTTAATGACCAACGGTTGTCTTGCGTTCGAAGCCTGCGTTCTGAAATAAATTAAGAAAAAAATGGAGGTTAATTCGCTCTAAACAGAACGTAGGTCAAAGTTGAGGAAGTATGCCACGTGCCGAACACCTACTGCACTACTTATCTTTTTTGGTGCACGGCGGCTAAAGAACACGCTGTCTTGGTAGGAAACTACGCATTATATTGATCACATTCCAAAGGCGATAACTCAATAAAGTTGTGCTGTAACCGATTTATTCTTATTAGTGTAATATGTTTTCAAGTTTACTTCCTTTCTTTATGTTTTGAATCCCATTGTTTGCGGACACCACGTGACACGCCACCGCGGCGAGTACCGCCCCTCGAGTGCTTCTCCTCCTTCCTTCTCAAGACTGAAAGCAAGTGGGTGTGTTGGTGCATGATATAAACGTGAAAAATACCGTGAAGTAACAGGAATGCAGAGTAGAAGACACGCGCACGGCGCTGAATAACAACCAAGTTTTATTAGTTGCAGGCGGCCTAAATACACATCTCCAAAGCAATGGACAAGGAAAAAAGAAACGGGTCAAATAACACAAACAAAACAAAAGTTCTTGTCAAACAGAGCGTTCATATTGTCATCGATGAGTAAGGCCCAGTTGTTCATTTGAAAGATACATGATTTCATTTTCATACCATAACACAGACGGTTTGCTGAACATTAGTGGCCCCTCTGACTGATGCAAGAATACATTTCACGTGTGCGTTTGTCGGCATGTCTTCCAATGAATTGACACTGGTTACATTTACAATGGCGACACTGTGCAGCTTGGTGGCCGCCGGCATTCGGTTTGAGTGAACTTCCATGCTCCTGGAGCCGTAAATTAATACATCTTTCCGTCTGGCCCACATAGCTTCGTTTGCATGTCAAGGGGATTGCGTAAATGAAACGCTGACAGTGACCAACTTATTTCGTCTTGCGCTTCGTTTTGCATGTGTTGCCCCTCCTAACTTCATTATTTTCCATGACGCAACGCTTCCTCAGTCTATTGGGCGTGGACATGAAAACTTTCGCGCCCCCTATTTCGGCAATCTTCCTAACTTTGTGCGACACCTGATGCACATACGGAAAAACAGTTGTGCCGCGTTTTCCGTTCTCGGTTTCTTCCGCTTTTGTTTACGATGATCCCGTTACAGGGATTCAGCAATGCTTGATATAAACGGAGGCTGATAACCAGTGGCTTCTAGTCTGCCAATTTGGGTGTCAAAACTATGTTAGGTGAGTGCTCACTCGTACCACGTGACTGATGAGCACCAACGAAAACACTGCGTTGATCTAATCTTCGAAGTGCTTCAAAACAAACACGAATGCCTGAGCTTGACAAATGAACTGCCTGATGACCACGTTTTAAGTTTTTTGGCGTCATAATCAAATTCAGCCCTTAGCATGGCTGCTGGCGTTTTGCACCCCGCTTGCAAAAGGCCATTTTGCCTTTTACTTCGGCCTATTCAAAGATAGTTAAAAGAGAAGGGGTGATATCTTGTTTGAAGGGGGCATTAACCAAATCGTGTAATAGTAGTAACTTTAAATCCTGTAGCTTCCTCTGTACTCGACATAGGGCGGCCACGGAAAGTACGTACGCCCGAGGAAGAAGCCGCGCACCGAGAGGCGCGTTTTGTTGCTAATCGTGAACGACTGCATGGGAGGCGTTCTGGCCCAGCACGTGTCTTCGTTTACTGCTGACGCAGAAAAAAATCCTGCAGCTTCAATACGGTTCAAGCCTTGCAGGACTTAGTTCAAGCTTCCCCAGTTTTTAAACAGCGGATCTGTTGTGGCTGGCAGTAATACGTGGCGCGTAACACGTAGCGCGTTAAAAATACCAAGAACATGCCGCGACCACCGCGTAATGTAAAGATGAGGAGAAACCCTGCCTAGGAAAGATTGCGTACACAGGTCGATTCTCTAGGGGCCATTACGGAGAATTGGAAACAGTGTACGTGTGTGCAGAGCCTTGCCGAGACAACTTACAGGTCCCGCTCCCTTGATTTCACGAGCAGAAACTGGTGGAAGTCTGAAATGGCGAGGATGAGCTTGGAGAACATTTCTCCACTACGTGTAATGGTTGCCATAAAGAACATGACGATATCAATGAATATGACGATCAGTACTGCTAGCACAGGGCAAAGCGAAGACGTAACATGCAAATAAACAGTTTCAAGCTTCTACAAATGCGTAGTGATGTGTCCTTCGCTGCTAATGTAAAAATAAATCCTGCAGCTTTGCGACAGTTCAAGCCTTGCGAGACTTAGTGCAACCTTCCCCAATTTTTTTCTACACAGATTCTGGTTATTGCAAAGGCTGCGTGGACTTTATATGAGAAAGACAAAACGTTTCCGAGGCTAAACGTGCCTTCGAAGTGCAAGGTGTTTCATTGGGTGAGACTTTCGTACGTGTGTCTTTGAAGCCCGAGGGTTTTCATAGCTGGAGCCGTTCGTGCGTGTGCCTTTGTTTGCGTACTTCATGGCTTTAATTTCACTCTATTCGGAGGCGAAAAGCAAAAACTTCTGTGTGTTCGAGATTGTGGCGCACCTTAAATATTCACAGGTTATCAAAATTACTCCGGAGCCGTCCCCCACGGCGCCCCTTATCGCCCCTGTAGCGTCGGCGCGTTAAACCCGACAATCAATTAGTCATTCGGCTACACTCTTCTTTTAATTCAGTGCGCTGCGTTCTCGAACTCGGAGCAGAAGTGCACCTTGTGCAGTAGGACGCATGCAGCCAACCCCCTTGCAGCGAAAAACCGGCGAAGTGGCCAACGATGCCCGGAGGTTTATTTCCAAATGCTTCGCTGCAAAGAACACCCACGTGACATGTCCATTCGCGCGATGGAGAACGTTAATTCAACGTGATCGTTGGCTGCGCTCCATACCTAAGGCGTCCTAAAACATACCAAATCACCATTATCAACAAAGACAACGGGTAGATTTGAGTTTAGGAAAAAACAATCCAATTTAAAAAAAATTAGGCAATGAAAAAAAAAAGCTAAAACGTAGACCTGCTGGGGCTCGATGACTTGCAGTCAGCACGAGTTCTCGGTGCTTTTCGTCGAGGCTACGGAGCACAAACGGTGGGCTTGTTCTAGCAGGTGCTGAAAAGAATAGCACCCGCGCAGTTACATCACACATGTCACGTGGGTGCTCTGTGCAGCGAAGCGTCTGGAACCACGCTGCCCGAAAACGGCCGCTCAGAATTCGGCTTTGAAAAAAAAAAAAGAAGGATACTCACACTGAGGCGTAAGACTTGAAGGTAGTGAAACTCTAAGCAACCTTCAAGACCATCATGAAGGTTTAAGTCCACGATTGCAGCCGATTTGCTTATTACTTGCGGCGGCAACGGCGTTTACTCTGTCACTGTTGCTATCCGAGTGAGCTTCTGTCCAACAAACGAAGAGGCCACAGCGGAATCAACAGGCTCATTGTAAGCAAATCAAAAGGCACTAACAGGACTTCTAAATCGGACCAATGCTTGAATTTATGTATAACGAATCTTCGATGGATGGCCGTCATTTTTTTCTGCTGTTACAAGAGTGATACGGATGAGGAAACAAAATGACTTTATTCGCAAAAACACCCTTAGCAAAAAAAGATAGAAGGGTTAGCTCTGTCTCGGATATCCAGGGAGAGGGTGGGAATAAATTTATTATGCCTAAAAGATGTAAATGTTGCAAAGAAAAAAATGCGCGTAAATTATGAAATTTTTGTCAATACGGAATATGTGTTAACCTTTCAACAGCCAGTATTTACTACTAAACTAAGTTTTTTGCGGCATCTACCGCGGATCGGGGGGCGGGCAGCGGGGATCTACTAGGAACTAACCGACACCCCTAATCGGTGTCCCTTAAACGGACAGGCATATGACCGCCGGAGTGATTATGTGCGTGAAAATGTATCGCGGTTTGTACAGACACGTTAGTTCACTGCGATAATCACTTACGATGTCAGCACGCATTAAATCCCATTCCAGCCCTCCCCGTGTCTCCCACAACTTGAAAAAAAAATCTTTAAAAGTCCACCCCCGTAAAGCGCTAATTACGCCCTGTCCCCAGTGCAGCTTAGATACGATTAGGTAGAGAGCCCCAGCCTACACCAATTAGCAGTAATTAAACTCTTACACTGTTTAAAATTTTAGCCGGTGGGAAGTTTAGGTAGGCCATCCGTACCCGACAGGGACCGCTTAACCGGGTTGAATGCCATGGCTTTCCGAATGACGCCCTTTGTAGTATATGGGGTGTAAAAAATGCGTCAGCACTTTTGTTGTGTTTTGTGGTATTTGCTAAGATTGCAGTCTAGCACAGTCATTTAGAATATGCAGCGCTTCGCACTTCATCACGGTCGGAGTGCACGCCTTCGGCTAGAAGCGGTTGGGTCGCCACAAAGGCATTTTTATTCTTGCTGAAGCCAGGCATTAGCGAAGAGCAGGCGTTAAGTAGCGGGAGCTTAGCGTTCATGATAATGGCCTTTGGGGGTGGTCACTATTATCCTCCTCTTTGCATTTTTATTTTGCTTTATGCGATTGCGGAACAACGTAATGGCCCCGTGGTGGGCGAGGGCTCCGATATTTTTTTTTCCCTCTGCTATATGGCCAAGTTTTTACTCGACTGCCCCCGGATGTGCTAGATTTTTTTTTAAGTAACGAGAAATAAATCCTTACAAAGCATTCGAAAAAAAACCTTGGTAGCAGAAACCAACAAACTCAGTACCTGAACTGTTGCTGACGAAAGGTATCTTCAATTCAACAATGTTTCCGCTTCTTGATACGCCACACCATCTTAACTATACATTCGCACAGCGCACGCAAATGCAGGCTGCACATTTTATAAATGCTGCCGATGTGGTCATCAGTGCAGGGAATCGAAGCGTTCTGTATTCGCGTTTTATCATTTTCTGTATTCAAGGCCCGACACTACTACGTGACGTAAAACGTGGGAGCAACTTGGAAAGCTGTTTCGACGCAATAGTCCGCACAAATGTTTAAATATCCAACCCTATGTTTAGTACAGTACAATGTTTTACATTTTTTTCTATTTGCGTAGTTTCTGGAACAGTGTCGATCTGTGAGTAAGTGGAGTGGAGTGGAATAAACTATAATATAAACCTGCAAAACTCGCGTACGCGTGCGCTCACGCCAGTCGAGCGGGCCTAGGTCAGTATGCTTTATTTTTTAAAAGAAATTCAAGCCTATGGATTCACTGGCATCAAGGCGTCATACCGAACGAGTAGGATGCCATTACAAAACTTTGGCGCGTGCTTTTGTGGGAGGTAGGCCTTACATCCCCTGCCTTCCCCCTCGGTGCGTAAGCCTTCCTTCCTAGGAAGAGGATGGCACGATTAGTCTGTATTGCATGATGCACACGAGGCGAGAAACTACAGGTAGAAGCATAAGTCTAAGTTGTATTTATAAAAATGTTACACGTTTGAAGCAGGAAACTTTGCTCTCTATTACTTACGCTCTTGTTTTTTCAGTGGACAATAGTTTTTTGTATTACTCACTCGAACACTTAAGCAAAATGTTATGAGACGCCAATGGGATTAAAAAAGATTACAGAAAAGAACACAGAAAGAGCACTCTGGAAACAGCAAACAGAGGAGAAGAAGGGAAGGGGGGTGTTAGGCGGCACTTCTGAACAAAGTTAGCACATGCCATCAAGCACACCTACAGAATAACCTTTGCCTGTTGGCCGCAGCAATCTTGGTCAGGATGTCGAGACGAGAGACTGAACTAGGGACCACGATAACTAGAGTGACGGGCACTCGGATATCTTTCGGAAGGACGAATGATGTCAGAATGAAAGAGAGAAACAAGCGAGCTCCTCACGTTGATTTGAAGAAAGCAAGCAATACTCGAACCATTCGCGTGAGCACAGTGTCTTCCTTTTCCTTCTCTCGCTCTGACAATCTGCTTGCGAAAATAAAGACGTTCACGTGAGATATAGTCCAGAAAACGATAAAGAGGGACTAAGAATACTAACGGTAGGAAAGCAGTACAACACTCCGCGTGGTATCGGAATAGAGCGAACGACAACACGGTGACGCGTCAGGAATGCAAATGTGCTCGCGCACACGATGTGCTCTCCAATGGTGCCGCTGTTTCCCAGCGCGCTACGGCTTACGCATTCGTTTGGCGCGGACTTTAACTGCACTTGCGGTCTACACGATCAGTTGCGGGATGTGCCGCATAGCGCTGTGGTTTCGTGAATGTTCTAAACGTCGTCAAAAACGTTCTGAGATTAAGCCTAAAACCTGTTCCCCTAGTATGTGTTGCCAGCGCTGATTGTTGTGTAGCGTACTGACGGGCATGGCACTACGGCATTGATGTAGAGCCGAAAGTGAGCTACTAAGAAGAACTTAAGAATGGGCTGGATGAGCGTGTTATATATGCACTCATTATGACACACAGACATGCGATGCTGGTGTGCATTTGCATGCATTTCCTACGCGGACATTTCTAGATTCGAAGCAATGAGCAGCTATTCCTCTCTGTTGCTGCTTTTGTGGAAGAAACGCCACCGTCATCATCCTCATAAGCTGGTGGTGTATGTCACCATATACTTGCGAACTGATGTGCACAAAACAACATGTGACACTGAGCCACATGTGCTGTTACTATTTTACTCAAGGAGTTACTGCAAAATTCGTTCTTATGATTATTTAGGTGCCAGAACTGGTGCATGAGTTTGTATTCAGATGTATTTCAAACGGCTTTGTTTTAGGGACTTGAGCATTTAATAGTTGATATTCGAAACTCTACTTTAGAACAATACAGCGTGCAGGCTCTAAAAAAGGACTTTCACAAGAAATGTCAATTGATATAGATGATATTCACAGTGCATAAATTCTAACATTTGTAAGGATGAATGCGTGTGCTTTTCTGATACGAGTACACCATGGTACAGAGAAGGGGTTGTTAAAAATTCAGAGTAACGATGTATTCTTTACCAGGAGATTTGTGCTGGGCAGAGGGTAGCGCGAGTGATTTCCTTCATTTCAGAGCCATGCCTAATCAATGCGAGCACATTTTAAACGGTGCCCCTAACAGGGTAAAAGAAAGAGGAAAGCGGATTATATGTGCCCGAAACCCTCTGCTACGGCTCCAGTGTTCCTTATCCTTCCTCATCGGCGTTCATCATCAAAATTTAACCATGTAGCAATCTTTACTCGTCTCTAAAACATTCAGTTAGTCGTATAAGGGCGGAACAAGAAGACGCTGCTGAAATCTTCTAGATTAAAAGTAGGATTGAACGAAAGCTCGACGGCTAACAGGGACTTGTTTCCGGGCCTTAAGACGACTGTTGACGCACGCTGTTGTCCTTAAGGGGCCTAGTCTGATCAATTCATGAACCACGGGCTGTGCCGATAAGAAAGGTTTTACAGATTGATAGAAATGTTCCTAACGGCCCAGTTTGCTTCTTTTAGAAATGTATAACTTCTTCATTGAGATGAAAAATAAAGAACAGCGCATTTTGGTTTATCGAGTTTTTACTAGATGGTGCTGCCTGTCCAGCAAGCAAGAATTTTCTTTTTTATTTCCGCACAGAACTGACATATCTGTAAAATAAGCAAACTGGGCCATTGCGAACATTTATATGGCTTGTAAAGCTTTTAGAATTGGTGCGCGATGATTTTAAAGTCCATGGGGCAAGAAGTAGTAAGTCCCAGTGTAATGTTAACTGGTGAGTTCCCCTTAACCAAGCATGACTGGGGCGCGATATTCCAATTGCATTACTGGGCAACCGGGTTCACCGCCGTGCCGTGCCACCAACACTGCCTTTTTCCCGGCGTGACTCTGTCTGCAGTGTCGAGTGCCTGAAACTGCCGCACACTTGGTTTGGGGCTGTGATTGTTAAACCAACTTCCATGATCACACGCTCCATACACATCCGTCCGACGAGGTACCGACTATGTGCTTCCTTTTACGTGGCCCATCCCCACTCCCTCTTTATTATGGACCGCTCCTGGCGTGTTTGTCTCTGACGACGACGGTCTAAGGAAAGCATTGCGTAATTACAAGAGGCCCCCCCACCAACCCACCCGCCCTCCTTGAGGACTTCAGCACCCTTACAGGCCAGCACTGATGCAGATAGCAAGAGCGTTTTGGTATAGGCCTCCAATAAAGCACGTGTTTCTCTCTCTCTTTCGAGTACGTACATTCCCCCCCCCCCTTCCCCTCTTCTCTTCAGGAAGTGGCGCCATCGTGCCAAGTCAGCCCCTCTGTTTCGGCAGAATTCACAGGCCTGAAACTGTCATTTTTTGGCTAGCTTCTTATCTAAGCAGGGTTGCCAATAGCAAAGCACGCTTTACAAGGGCTGCCCCGTCGATGTCGTTCAGCGTGTGTTGAAGGGTTATTCACACGAGGGATACCGTTGAGGAGGGATGCACAAGAAGTTACCGGGCGGGAAAGACACGGGAAGTCCCGCACTTCCTCTCCGTGTTTGCGGCACACCGAGAGGTAGCCGAGGTACGAGAGGGATGTCAGCGCTGCCGGATGAGCCTAGCGGCCGCACTCTCCAAACGGGCTTTAGTAAACTAGAAGAAAAAAAATCTCGGCCGATCTCCACTAACCTGAAACCTGGGGAGCGGCGAAGCATGCAGTGCATAAGTGTATTCTTGGCGCCTTGGCGCTTTTGCCCACGGAGATAAAACCATTTGGGGGCAGAGGTCTGCAGCTTTGAAGTAAAATTCTCGGGTCTTCGAAGCACGAAGCGTTCAAGCACGAGGTGTTGGAAAACGAGTGTCCCGGTGTGTTTTTTTAGTATGCGTTACGTTCTAGCGAGAGTCGTTGGAAAACGAGTGCCCTAGTGTTTTAGTAGCGTGACTACATAAGACGAACGATAATGAGGACAGGAGACGCCGACAGCCCGAGCCCAAAACACACCACACAACACGGCTGACCGAATGGGTCGCCAACGCACAATTGGGAGCAAAACACGACGGCCAGAGCCGAAGCGGAGTGATTACGATGCGGTTGCTGGTGTTCCGCCGAGCACGACCTGCAAAGTTGCCCGGCACGAGAGGAATATTACACCAACGGCGAAGATATGCTAAACGAGGCAGGGATATTGTTTCCGAAGCTTGCACAAACCATCTACGGTACTAGAGTCCGTTCTTCTGCGGTCCTCAAACCCCGATTAGGCTGTCTGCTACCCGTGCTTCAGCGAGGAGGGGCTGGAACAAAACACAGCGAAACCAGTGAGCAAGATTTGTGGCTAAAGCGGTGAAAGCATAGAGACCTACCTCCACCTAAAAATGTAATTCGTAACTCGCTGTTAGAAAATCATCATTTGGAGGGCTTCATGTGACCCAGGGCTTCAGCTATATGCGTGACAAGAAAATAAGGTGTAAATATTTTCTACGCCGGGCATGTTGTGATAAAGTTCGATATTGGGATAGTTGGTCGATCATATTTCAGCGGGGGTGGGCAGCAGCCAAAAACGACTGTCAGAAAGGACGCTCACGGAGAGGGCGTTATGTCCGTGCGCATCTTTGCGGCCTTTCATCTTTGGCTAGTTCTTTATATGTGCTGATTTTCTACTGTACCGATGCGTAGACGGTTCGTGCGCTCTGAAAAATGGTTCTCATTGTTATACAAAATTTCTGTCAGTTTGGCATGCTCGCAAAGCCAATCCCTACGACGCAGCCGCTATCCTCACCGGCAGTGCCTCCAAACCCACGATAACATATCGGGCTTTGTCTTACTTGTTAACACTTACGTGTTTTTTTTTATATCTAGCTCGCCTCACCTTTCTATGCCCATTTTTTTTACTCGTGTCGCTTCTTTAGCACATTTTTGTAAAAACAGTTCAATGCGCTCTTTTAAGAGGTTCTGGGTAGGCTACCACTACTTTACTCCTCAACTTCTTCCGCTACATTTTCCAAAATTCTGCTTTGGGTGCCTATTGCACGGACGGCTGGTGTAATTTTTAATGCGGCCAGTTCAAAAGACATTGACAAACTCGGCATGACTCCTGTAGCCGTATCAAGAACGAAAAATGAAGCGGAATGGACAACGCTCTGCAAAATATAATGCGAATGGGTAACTAAGTTGGTTGGTTAAGAACCGGGAAACAAGAAGAAAAGATAAAATAGAGTGTTTCCGGGAGGCGGAACAAAGAAATGCTAGCTGACACGTACGCTGCCAGTGCGACTGAGCATGTGATCTATGGTGTCTTGGGGCTGGTTTCTGTTTTCTGGCTACTGTCTTTCAAGTTTAGATAAGAGCATCTGACCGGCACCCGCAAGTACACGCTCATGTTCACCGTGGAGACGATATTCGTATATCACGAGGTAATGGGACGTTATGGCGCCGCCGAGGCTTAGTTGATTCGCTTTGATTGATTGTGGGGTTTAATGCGCCGACGCAACGCAGGCGATGAGGCGCGCCGTAGTGGAGGGCTCCGGATAATTTGGACCACCTGGGGATCTTTAACGTGCGCCGAAATCTCGAACACACGGGCGTTTTTGATTTCGCCTCCATCAGAAAAGCGGCCGCCACGGCCAGGAATCGAACCCGCGACCTTATGCTTAGCAGCGCAACACCTGCTTCCTTGATTTACTGTGAGTGGTCTGTTGCAATTACAAAGCACTGTAACATGGTATGGTTATGACATTTCCGGGATTTAAATCAACACCCCCAAAAAATCTCAATCTAGAAAGGGTCAAAACGCGACAGCGAATTAGGAGAAATACTTCGCAGCAGAAACGGCAATGAACGCTGTAAGCGTTCAGATATGCGCAAAACGGCATTTGTTCTTCCGAGATCCGCTATCACGTTCCACAAAAAAGAAAACAGCTTCTAATCCCACTATTTTTCTTTACACGCTACACGCCTTCCGGGCTGGAATGCCTAGAACGTAGTTACTTTGTTGGAATTTCTTGGAGTCGCACAAAAACTAATAGAATACCTTTTTTTTCAGCTTCGGCTACAGCTGGACACGACCGTTTTGAAAAAGGACCGTAGAATGTTTTTTGGCTCTCCTGAATTGAAAACCTCCGTGCCGCTTTCGCTAACTACGTCACTGTCAACTTAAACAACGGGAGATAAAAATACCGGTGGCCAGTGTCATGTAAAATTTGTTATAAAAAAATTTCCTTTTCTTTCAAATTTTGTAAACAACACGTCGTGAGGAGTCAGGGCCAATGGCGACGTCAGGCTACGCATACGGGCGAGTTCCTTCAAAATAAGCGTGCTGCTTCTTATTTTAACACGAACGTGTTTTATGCGGGTTACACAAACCTCACCGACGTCATATCCGCCATGAAAATGTCATCACCAGAAAAGGCTCCATTGGCGCGGTGACGCTGGGTTTCGAGCGCACGATCACTCTGGCCGCAACGGGAGGCGCGAAGCGCTCTACCGTCTGATCCATGAAGACATGCCGGGGTAGCTGTACGAACGCGCCTTATGTCCTTCCCTCTGACTTGTCCATTCAGATGGTGCTTCCGTCTAAGAGAGGCGACGCGAAGTACTGCGTCATGACGCTAATGAGCGCCGATAGTTGTCGCCTCGATTGGGCGTCGTGTAGCAGCGGAAGCTGCTGCGCTTATCCGTCCGCCGCCTATGGGGAACGCCGCCCAGCTTGTGGAACGAGCTCAACGCAAGCGTCTGGCGTACTCGCTACGCAGCCGGACCAATGTGGTTGCACCTTTGACTAAGCGACCCGCACCCGCCGCGGTGGCTCAGTGGCTAAGGCGTTGCGCTGCTGAGCACGACGTCGCGGGTTCGATTCCCGGCCGTGGCGGTCGCTTTTCTGATGGAGGCGAAAAGCAAAAACGCCCGTGTGTACGAGATTTCGCCGCACGTTCAAGATCCCCAGCTGGTCAAAATTAATCCGGAGCCCTCCACTACGGCGCGCCTCATCGCCTGCGTTGCGTCGGCGCGTTAAACCCTACAATCAATCAATCAGGACGTCGCTCGCCAAGCACACCCACAAGACTGCTTCCGACCCGCACATCAAGGTCCTTTCGCTGTAGCGTGCTGTAGCTTCACCAAACGATTCGCTAACAACCCATTCGGCTTCATTCGCACGGTTTCCGAGACTCTGCGGTTTCAATCGGATTTGCTCAATGCTCCGGCGCGTGTAATCCACCGCGTAATGTCGATGCGTCTAACGGTGCCATACCGACTAAATATAAATAGCGATGTGCAAGTTTATATTGATGCACAATAAGGGCACATTTCACTTTTGTATTTTGCCTATTCCTATGAAAGAAAGATCAACCACATTTTTTTTGTTTTCTTTTCCTGGCGCACGCGATACGGAACTTGTCCGCAGCCCGTAGGAATTTAAAAGCCGTATTGAAACAGACCACGAGCAACATTGCTGGCGGCGCCAAATTTTTCGCTCAATGTGCCATTTATTGCTTTCACTTTAAAACGGACAGTGAGCATTATGACTGCATGTGAAGGCGCGAAGTTTGACTGTTTATGGAAAATCGGTGTATGGGTGTTTACCGTACTCTGCCTAGCGGGGAGTTTAATAACGGCGTACACGTGCTTCAAACAATGTTCCTAAACGTTAGGTTTGCATTCACCTAGAACCAGCTATACAGATACCAACGAAACTACGAGTTCGAGTGACAATAGATATGACTTCAGATCTAATAATTATTTCGGTTTTGAATTCCAGTACAACATTTGCGGCACTTTTGTGTCAGGATTTACGTGTCGCACTGGTCAATGTTGAGGTTGTTTTTAATAGTCAGTCGACTTGTGTACGCCGGTAGGTGACGACACTCGGTGTGAAATGCCAACAATTGTCGCATCCATATCTATGGTTTTTCTAAGTACAGCCTGTAAAAGGCTTGTCTATAACACAGCTTTCGTACTCTCAGCCTTATCCTGCCCCGCTGGTGAGGGATTTCAATAAAACTACGGCGGAATTCTGAAGTCTTAGCCCTTCGCTTTTGCATCCGACATGTTTGGAACGAGTATGTTTCGGCAGTTTTCGGATGTGGCTGGTTGAAGTTGAAATCGCTGTTATAGACAAGCGTTTTACCGACTGTACCTAGCCTAATTGAATGTAATGGACTTTGAACATCGCGCATTTGTTATTCCACCATGGCACTTTTTTGATTGAAACAGTGTTGCACGCTGTCTTCGTCGTCCATTTTAATATAAAAAAGCACGTTACCGAAAATTAACCCTTTGCCTTATCTACAATTATTCACCTGCAAATATTTCAGCCTGCCTCTTTCAATTGCTTCTTGGTAATTGCCTTAAGTCACGCATATTTTGTGGGAACCAAATCGATTTCCGGCTTTTTTTTTGCTATTTATACATTATTAAGGTAATCACGTACATTATTTTATATTGTATAACGTAGGTTGGTGTTCTGTATTTACTAAAATCACGGGCCTTCTAATGGCAGCTTTGCTGAGGGCCCAGATGTTTTGACACCAATGTTTTCTCTGCACAAATGCGTGTAATTGAATATTTCTAATTGAAATAGAAATTGGTAGTGTGCGATAGGCCTGCCTTTGATTTTACCTACTTCTGAGGGCACTTCCCTGAATGAAAAGTTGGCGCCAAGTGCTCTCTTCAAGTTCTAAAGAAACCAATGAAAAACGACCCTTTCATCGAAAAATGTCCTCCTTCTTGATGCGTTCAGGATCCAAGAGTTCCTGAATGGTTTTTCGCCAAACGATTCGAAGTGCATTCACCGTGTTTTAGGAAAATGTCGCGCAGGCTGTATATTTTGTTTACTTTGCAAGTTGTATACTTTGCATGTTGTATATATAAAGCCAGATACCGATGATGAAGGCTTGCTGGAATAAGATGGAACAAATGCGAAGAGAAACAGATTCGGCAGTGGCAATTCAAATGAGGTCGCCTGAAATCACCCGGCAACTTTTTGAGCGCTCCCTTCTGT
Source organism: Haemaphysalis longicornis (assembly GCF_048455015.1). Classification (NCBI taxonomy): domain Eukaryota; kingdom Metazoa; phylum Arthropoda; class Arachnida; order Ixodida; family Ixodidae; genus Haemaphysalis; species Haemaphysalis longicornis. Next base: position 95,822,569 of record NW_027526225.1, on the reverse strand, counting down.
AGAACATACGCCCTCTAAACGGTGAATCGCCGCTACCTCAGAAAAGTAAGGGTATTTTGATACCTTCGGTAAAAAACTGTCCTTGATCAGGCGATTTTATTTTATTGATTTTGTTCTTCAAGGGGATTTCACAATCATTCTTTTATTGCTAGAGCGTCAGAAAGAACTTGTTTAAGGGCATTTCACACTGAATCTTTTATTGCGAAAGCGTCAAAAGGAACTTGTTTAAGGGCATTTTATAGTCATTCTCTTATTGCGAGAGCGTCAGAAGGAACTTGTTTCAGGGCATTTCATAGTCATCCTTTTATTGTGACAGCGTCAGAATGAACGTACTGGCTCCCTGATCTTAACCGGCTTTCAACGCTCACACGATTCCTTGCGCGTTGGTCCACCCGTTGCGAATGCCTGCTATTAAATGTTTAGGTCCCTTCTGTAATAGATACGTCTGGTCCTATTCGCTTCCCTTGCCATCGCACGGGGTGCTGTGCTTGCGCCTCCGTGGCTAGAAACGACCCCTGAACGGGCTGTGTACGCCCGGAAACCGCAACCCAACGGAGGCGCGCCTTGTTACATCACCTTTGTTTCTGCTCCCTTTCGGCGCGCAGCGTTTGCATTCTACGTTTATATCTACCGCCTCATCGCTGTGATGTCCGCTTCCTTTAGAGAAAACAACAGATTTTTATTTTACGCTGCTCTTTCTCTTGCACCCGATGTCGCCTTGTCCGTCGCCCCAGTTTGGCCCAGCTTTTTGGGACGAATCCAGGCGACTGCGATTTTTTGGTTCGTTGGAACTTCTATCGCAGGTTGCGAATGAATGAATGCATGAATTTATTATAAAGGAAAAGGAAAGGAAAGACCACCAGCAGGCGTAAATTGTCACACCTAGGGGTGGACACCGGAACGCCTGCTGGTGTGGAAGTTGGGGCAGAGGATGACACATTCGTAGACAGGAGAGACAGAGGATAGAGGTGACATATTTACAGAACACAGGGGAGAGAGGGGCATATTTACAAGTTAACACACACACACCCACGCACACACACACACACACACACACACACACACACACACACACGCACGCACGCACGCACGCACGCGCACACACACGCACACGCACGCACACACACCCACGCACACACACACACACGCACACGCACACGCACACGCACACGCACACGCACACACAGGCACACGCGCGCACGCGCACGCACGCACACACAAAGTCTGGTCCAGGGAAAAAAAAGAAAAAAAGTCCACACAGTCACTGGGCCAGGGAGTGTAGTGCCAGGCGGAGCCCTGAGGCATCCAGGTAGCCGCCCAGCGCCTCGTGGACGCTGTCCGTCTCCCTGGTGTTGCCCGGCGGCGATAGCAGTTCGTCTAGCGGCCGAGCCCTTCCTCCTAGGGCGGCCAGCAGGTCCGGCCTTCCTGCCGCATACTCGGGGCACTGGAAGAGCAGTGGCGGCAGGGACTGGACAGGTGCGGGGCAGTGTTGGCAGGCAGGGCTGTCGGCCAGCCCCAGGCGGTGCTTCCGTTCAGCCGTCCACACAGCCCCCATGCGGAGGCGCAGGATTGCCGAACGCTGCTGTCGGGGCAGCCGTGCGGCCCGCACAGGTGGTGGGGCCTCTCCAGCGGCCAGCCGTGGGTCCGGGTTCTGTGCCCGCACGTGCCTCTGTATAAGCAGGCGGGAGTCGTCCGCCGCTGCCTGGGCATCCGTGGCCGAGGGGGTCAGCTCGTGGGCCTCGGAGACCAGCTCGTACACCCGCTCGTTGCCCTCGAGCCCGATGTTGCCGGGCACGCACTGCAGCCGCAGCCGGGCACCCCCGTCTGCCAGCCGCTCCGCCTTCTCGCGCACGCCGCGAACCAGAGGGGAGTGCGGGTCGCCCTCGCGGATGCGCAGCAGAGCCACCCGGGAGTCGCACAGCAGGGCGCAGCGCTCGGGTGCGGGCTCCAGCTGCAGCAGCAGGTCCAGGCCCAGCTGGACCCCCACAAGCTCTGCCGTGGCCGAGGATGCGGCGTAGTGCAGCCGGGCCTGCCGAGTGGCCTCCCCCAGCACGGCGGCCGCTGTAGCCGAGCCCTGCCGCTGCCGCACAGAGCCATCCGAGTAGGCCAGGGTGTGGCCTTCCAGGTCTTTCCAGGCGACAGACGGCCCGGGCCAGCTGCAGCAACCCGCAGTGGGGCGTTCGCCGCTTGCTGCGCAGGCCCGGAATCTCCAGGTGCAGCTCGGCCGCCAGGTCTGGGGGTTGCGCGCACCTTCCAATTATGGGGCTAGGTGTAGGCAGTTTTGAGGGCCGCCTTGAAGCCGCCTTCTCATCATAGACAATATTTAGGCCTGGCTCCCAGCAAGCCCTTGTCCATACACATTCTTCCGTCATCACATCTCCAGCTTCACGGTTTTATCCGCAATCTTAACTCTCGTTATAAAGAGCCGAAAAAATAGGCTGAATCCGATCTCAAGTTCGGAGGAGGTAAATGTGTCTGGGCCTCTCCCCACGCCCAGATTTCGCTTTGTACACAAGCTCTAAACTGATGAGCGAGAATAGGGTGTTTTGTGTACGCCTAATAACTAGCTGTCAGCATATTTCGCAAAAACAAAAAGACACCAAAGCAGCAGTTAACACCGAACTTATTTTGCTATCTCACAAAAAATGGTTACATTGCTGCTACCCGAATGAAGCCAAAGGTTGTTCCTTAAGCCGAATTTGTAGTTAAAGTTTGCTCTTTGCAGTAGAGTATATAATCTACGGTAATAGTTCTGAGGGAATCCCTTTTTTGAGAGAAAAAACTGCATTCATAACTTTTCCGTGCGAATCCGGTGAAGAACCGGTTGCGAGTAAAGGGAACAAAAACGTGACCATGGGCCAGGATGACATTTGGTGCTTGCGCAGATGTCGGGGTAACTTCGAGTGAAACAGGGCAATAAACAGGATAGAGCCAACAAAAAAGATGTACGCAAGGGCTTTTGTACGTTTTTTTTCTTTACTGGGTCCGGTGTTTCGCGCGGTTTCGTCAGGGTAACGGGAATATACACATGTCCCACCAGCACAAAACTGTATTGCACCTACAATTATCCCGAACATAGAGTAGACATATTAGCGATCTCTATATTTATGAAACTTTTTTGTTCGTGCCATACTGTTTTTGATGCCGCAAATTATAGTTCTTTCATCATCATCATCATCATCACCAGCCTATCTACGCCCACTGCAGGGCAAAGGCCTCTCCCATTAATCTCCAATTACCCCGGTCCGGCGCTAAATGCGACTAATTTATATCCGCAAACTTCTTGATCTCATCTGCCCATCAAACTTTCTGCCACCCCCCTGCCACGCTTGCCTTCTCTAGGGATCCACTCTTTTACCCTTAATGACCAACGGTTATCTTTCCTTCGCATTACATGCCCTGCCCGCGTCCATTTGTTATTCTTAAGTTCTAATAATGTCCTTAACACGCGTTTGTTCCCTGACCCACTCCGCTCTCTTCTTGTCCCTTAGTGTTACACCTATCATCTTCCGTTCCATTGCGTGCTGAGTCGTCCTCGATATAAGTTGAATTCTCTTAGTGAGTGTTGTGTTCATGCCAGGACGACAGACGGGGCGGCACACGAACGTGGCAGGAACGGGATGGGCTTATTCCATCGTGACAAACGGGTGAAACAAAAGGGAGGGCTCGCTAGTAGGCGAGCTGTATATATAACCACTGAGAGGGGAGCCGAGGCCGAGAGTGTGGTGACGACATGTCCTGTATTCAGTTCTTTATTCGTATCCAAAAGTATTTCTGAGGACACCGCAATATCTTAAGAAAATTGGTATGAATAACTATTAAACCTGTAGTGCGTAAGCATTCTGGCCGCATCAGCCGCGCTTAACGAGGTGTTCTCCTTGGATTTGTTATACGAATGTAGTTTCGTGAAACTTTACAGCGACACAAAAAAGGAATCAGGAAAAGTAATTTTTACGAAGTTGTAAGTTTTGGTGTAGGGCGCTTGACTGCTATGAACCGAAACACAGTGTTTGAAATGTCGACTTCACAATTATACGTTATGGCATTGATATAAATGCAGTTTATAGCATTGTCAGCAAGCCATACCTTTTAAAGACTCTATGAATGTTTTGGAGCGCCACGTGTTACGTTACGGACTGGCGATTTTATTTACAGTAAAGCCCGCTTATATTGAACACGGATATATCGAATGATTGCCTATATCAAACCCTTGTATAATTCTGGTAAAAATTACATGCATTTAAAACTTTCTATATCGAACGCGATTTTGCTCACAATGGATATATCGAACTCTCCCTCGCGGGATTTTTCGCTCTCCTGAGGTATGCGGCAGGCTTTCCCGCAATACATCGGTGCGCAGCGGTGGCGCGGGTTGCGCTTGCGACTCCCGCGCGAGCTCGGGTGCCTCCAAACCGGCCGGGGCAGAGTGGACCAGCTCCACGCATGCATGCTTGCCTAAACGTTGTGCATGCTGTTGGAGCCGAAAGCGCCACATTGGGCGCTACGGGCTGCGGTGTCACCGAACTTCATTTCCGCGCCACCCGCTGCGCGCACTTGCTCGGTTCGCTGGGTTCGGCGTTATTCGCTTGTATCCATACTTGTCTCCGCTCTGTCGAAGACGCCGAGGACTCCGTGCGGCTTCCGAGCACGATTGAAGCCGTCGCTGCCATTGCCCTGCTACGGCAATACTGCAGTGCCATTGAGGGCAGCGGTCTTGTGCTTGTCGATTGTTTAGATACCGTGGAGCAAACAGTCACCAGCAACGCGTTGCTCTCCAAGAAGCAGGCTACACTCACGCAGTTCTTCCGCCTCAAAAAATTATTGTTTTCTTTCCGAGAAAGTGTCGTATGAATACTGAACTGCAGGGTGGTAAGAGCTCAGCGTTAGCTCGTTACTCCGTCGGCAAGATTGCTCTCATATAAGTTTTCTTGCTTCACTTTCTATTTCGAATTTTCGCTATATCGAACTATTTTACAATCCTCGCGCTCTTTGATATAAGTGGGCTTTACTGTAAAGGGAAGTAGCCCTATAATGCCTTTAAATTAAAAACTATTGTAGACGAGTTTCGCCTACCATGTTCGTCAGCATATGCTGACCAATAAAAAATAAAAAAGCTGAACGCCATGGTCTATATACTAAACATACCAACAGGCTTTATGTAATTGATATACACAACACAAAACTCGCCACGTGACAGGATTTCCCCCGGGTGCGCCAAGGTGCAATCTCGCTCTCTTCCTCAACGTTACCCCTCTTCGTGCACCTTTGGGAACAACAGACCAATGAGCTCTCTGGTTTGGAGACAACAGAAATGGAGGTGGGTTAATTTTTCGCACTTTTCAGAAAGACGCAACTGCGATATTTTACTGCCCGGTTATGCTATACGCCAGAGCAGTAGTATCTTCGCAATGACATGTACGGTTTTGTTCAGAGAGCAAGGGAAAGAGCTCAAAGCTGCTCAAAAAGTGCCGGCCTCGCGATGACGCCTGGGAGAAAAAAGGATACTGTATACTTGCTTATAGTTTAGGGTCGAAACTAGTTCTCACTGACAGCACTGTATTTCTACCACGGTAAATATCTCGCTGATACTTTGATTTCGTCGCTGTTAATCGCCCTGGGCAGATGGGCAGATGAGATCAAGAAGTGTGCGGTGATAATTTTTTTTGTCGCAGTTGGCACTGGACCAGAATAATTGGAGATCCATGGGAGAGTCCTTTGCCCCACAGTCGGCGTAGACATGATGATGATGATGATGATGATGATGATGATGACGACGACGACGACAATGGTGATGATGACCATGAATTGGGCTGGTGAAAGCAAAAGCCTGCTCGGACAATGTACTTCCGATCAGCTTCGAGCACCTTATAAAATTTCCTTTTAAAGAACTTTCGGCAGTTTCAAGAGCACGGCGTGATAGAGCTACATAACCTAGTGAGGAATTGGACCAGCCTAAACATAACATTCACTGACTGATATAACAATTAACCACCCAGTTTTCCACTGTCTGATTAAATTATTTTTCCGTGGGCTTTACTTTTAACACCAATGTTGGCTCTACAAGTTCTACTACACGCAATTGAACACGCAGGGTGGTTTCCCCGAGGAAAATACAGAAGGGCACCGAAGGAGGAAAGTGTGTGTTCGTTTCCCGTGGCGATTTGCAGCCCACAGCAGGACCCAATCAGCGTCATTGCCCGAACACTGCAGAGACCAGCTCGATAGACAGCTTGTTTTCTCCTCATTCCCGCCGCGACGATTACGCGTTCAGCGAGCGATATCCGACAATCCTGCATACAACTGCGGCTGCGGTTGGAGCGGCTGACACCACCAAAGCAACTGCGATGCCTTCTAATTGCCTCCTGTCGCCCGTTTCACTTTCTCGACCTATTGTGTAAACATTGGTTCTGGTTTGGGTCGTAACTTCAAAATCCGCCAGTAAGAAGTGTGGACTTAAATGTTTTTTGGTTCAGGCGCTGAAATGATTCTACGGCCTTGCTGGCACCTAGGAGTTGACCTTAAGGCACCGAATGTGGTTGGCAGGTTAGCCTAGCACGGCGCGCCCGCAGGCCCAATGGGAAGTATCACGGATTGCGATGCCTGTGGCCTTGCCTGCTCGTTTCTTGCATCACCGGCGAATGCGGCGCTTTCGATTTCCGCGCACCGTTCTTCGGGGTAATAGGCGGGCGAGCACCTCGATTAGCATTTTCCATGTGATCCAACTGGGGATGTGCCAATTGTGCGGGCCTATTAAACACTCTGTGGTCCTTCATTACGGCTGCATTCTTCGCACAGTCCATCTGTGGGTGATTTGAGCGCCAGATTTGACTTGGAGATGCGGGAGAGTTTCTGACCATTTTTTTGCGGCTTTTACGTGCGTGTGGTTCCTTTTTCACTAACATTTTGCGCTGCTTCACTGACGTCCGCAGTGAAGAACCAAAGAGCCAGAGTACTTGGTAGGAAGGTGTGACGGATAGCAAAAGCAATAAAGACACCGAAAATTAGGTTGGTAATGGTTAACATTTATCATTAGACAACGGCAGACAAATTTCTCATCCCTGTATGTGTTAGGAGAGGGCCAAGCATAGTTAGATTGCGAATTCCCTAGGGTAACCAGCTTAATCATGTGTTTGTTTGTTTGATTTATTTATTTATTTATTTATTTATTTATTCCTCCACCGGCCATGACACCACCCGCGTGCGTGACGACGTGCTCTTTAGGAGCCACACCGACCATTGAACATCTCCTTTGGACGTGTCCGGGTCTGCACGCAGAGCGCACGTCTTGCAAACACAGCAGCGTTACGTGTTTGACGGACTGGCTCTACCCACCCGCAGCCACAGCCAAGCAGGTGTTTTCCTCCTTGTGGGACTTCGCTCTCGCTACTGGCGTTCATCTGAGAATGTAAACTTTTCCTGATTTGACTCCACCCTCCCCACCCGCCCCCACATAGGCCGAGTCGCCAGCTTGTGTCAATAAAGTTTCATTTATTTATTTATTTATTTATTTATTTATTTATTTGTTTGTTTGTTTGTTTGTTTGTTTAAAGTACCTACATTCGCCCGAGCGCATTGCAGAGGGGGCGATCATTACAAGACAAAAAAATTTCGCGCGTCATTTTCAAACGCTGCACTCCGAAAAAAATTTTACCTAAAAGAATTAGAATAAACAGGCCAACAACAACATGAAAACAAATAAGCATAAGCAACGCAGTTAAAAATTGCACGGTATGTGGTAAGGACTGCTTGCAAAGCATGAAACAGGAAATAAAACAAGTCACAAAACAGGGCTTAAAACAGGTAATATAAAGACAAATCTTCTAAAATATTGCAAAAAAGGAAACGACACAAACGCAGTACTACTCACTGAGTAAATGCTGGGTTAATAATGCGAAAAATCGATCGTCGCTTATCATTCCCATGATGTGTGGCGGCAGGCGAATCCAATACTTGAGGGAACGGCGAAAGAAAGAATTAATAAAAATTGAGGCACGCGCAGATATTTCTCTTATCACAAATTCGTGGACTCGCTGGGTAGATACGTAGCTTGGTGGTTGTAAATATAGATCCCTGGTAACGGCAGTGCGTTGAAGCTATACATCACGGAGGAAATAAATGCGAAAACATGTCCGTCGCATAGAACAGATAGGCCAGCCAAGCGAGTTCTTTGAGTAATGTAGTAGAAAACTGGTAATTACGAGTTACAAAGGGAGCAGCACGATTCTAAACGGATTCTAGGCGGTCTATAAGAGTTTGAATATTGGATCCTACAGAACGCATGCGTACTCGAGGATGTGCTGATTGTGTGACAAGTATAGCCGTTCCGTTACTTCCTGAGGTGCATGTCTAAAATTTCTACGAATGAAGTTAGGAGTTGATGATTTTTTGAAAAAACACTGCTTCAATGTGACGATGCCAGGTTAAGTCAGCTGAAAAGGTTACTGCCAAATATTTAACTTCTTTTTTTGTGAAATGGGCACATTATTCGAAGTGTATTCGGCTGGGAGAAAATCGAATGTGTTGGCTTTTAGAGATGTTCAAGGGCATACATCATGTGCAGCACCAAGAAATAATTTTGTCGAGATCTGATTGTAATGCTATTTTAGCGGAATGGTCATTAATCTGTCCGTATAAAACACAGTCATCTGCATAAAGCCTGATTTTTGACTGAATGCCCTGCCCTATATCATTAATAAATATCAGAAATAGCAACGGGCAAAGCACGGACCCCTGAGGAACACCAAAAGACAGAGACTTACGGGTAGATTCGGTTCCATTGAAGAATATTTTCGGGTAATCCCAGAAAAGACACTTTTTGCATAAGAAATGCATGAGAAACCTTATCGAATACAGTCGGTTTCATGGCCACGGTCATATGATTGCAACACGTCATGGGAAAATTGTATCAGCTGAGTGGAGCAACAATGCCCTGCGCTAAAGCCGTGCTGATAATCTAAAAAAAAGATAATATTTTGAAGGTGACGATAAATGCTGGAGTACAATATGTGCTTTAAAGTTTTGCAGCGTGCGCATGTCAACAAAATCACTCTATAGATTGATACGGAGTTACGTGGGCCACTTTTGTGCACTGGGACAATGTTACCAATTTTCCAGTCTTGTGGAAGAACAGAATACGTGAGGGATACATTGTATAATAACACAAGATACATGGTCAGATCTGGAGCACGAGATTGTATACTATCTATTATAATATCGGGCATACTTTCCTATGAAAGGCATGAGTATTCAGGCATATCCTCGGGGGGCGACCCTTGAAAAAACAGACTTAGAGTGCCGATGGAAACAGTTAGCCTTGTCAGCATCAGCAGACAGGGAGACGTCGTCATGCGTTAGCAATCGAATGCGAGTATTATCTTTGCGACTAGATTCAACAAATGTTCCAAAACTCTTTTAATTATCTTTTATTTTTGAACCAAGAGAGCGGAAAAATGTTTTCTTGGAAGTTTCTATCTTAAGCTTTATTTCAATAATCGCCTGCTCTAGGGCAGAGAAAAAAAAACGTGGTTGATTTCTCTGTATAGGAATCGGTAAAACACGAAAGTGAAATGTGCAGCGAAATCTGAAGCTGAGCATGATTTGCGGGCCGGCGGCTGTCGTGTTGTGTGCTGAGCGATGTCCTGCTGGCGGGTAGCTTTGGTAAAGGTGCATTGGTGTCATTATCGTGACGAATATGGCGTCAGAGAAATCTTGGTGTCTACCGGCATAAAACACTTTCGTATTAAAATATAAGTCCCGTATATAACGATCTCTTTAGTACTGAAGGTTTCTTCCCCGCGAAAAGATCCTGTGTGCAGTGGTGCACCCTTCACAGGCCGCTGGCTCCATAAAACACTTTAATGTTTAAAAATAATGTTCACGTGTACACGAGGAGGAACAGGGAAAACTGATAAGCGCTTCAAAATTGTAACCAGAAGTGGGGAGGCGCAGAACGACAGAAACTAGTGCTCACGCTGCTGTTATTGGTCCGGCTTAACACTTTCTCAGTAGCAAACAGAGTTTGAAGAATCGCTTCAAACTTGCCTTCTTAGAAATATTTCTTCTCTTGTTTCCTACTTCACACGTGTGAAAGCCCGCCAGCTAAAGCTTGACTGGTGTACTGAAGATGTCTACCGCGCCTTCGTGAAGGGCGTTCTGGTCCCTAGAGGTTTACGAAAGCGGACGGATGAATGCAGCTGCATCGAGACGGTCGTCTTCTATGTCGCGTATTGGCTCATTTTGCCAAGGACAAGCTCGATAGAGGCTACCTGCGTGGCCCCGAAAGCCACTCACACGTCGCTGTTTCCAAACCACAAAGGTCCTCTCGGGACCACTTTCGGACGAAGGCCGGTCCGACCCGTCACCGGACTAAAGCAGTCACTTGATTCCGAGAGCCCGAATTCGGCTCGTTCTATACGCTCTCAGTACATTCTGCATTCCCCTAAGCCAATGACAGCGGGCCACGCAAAATACCCTGATCCAAATTTTGCTCACGTGCGGCTCCTTATAGCCGTCGATAATCGTATTTTTGTGTTTTTTTTTGTTATTGCAAAACTTGTTACTGAGCTAGTTGGTTGATGCAAAAGAAAAAAGAATCCTGGGGCCCCAAACAGACAATGCCGTGTGTTGTTTATTAAGTAAAGGAGTTGATAGTGAGGGCTCGTCCCTTGTTTTTTATAGGTATTTATCAATCTTCATTCTGTAATTGGTTTCTCATCTGAGCGCCAACTTTACCAACAATATGTTATTCAGTAAGATTTTCGTTGCCTTTAAAGGTGTAATTGTTTGCTTGGATATTTCGGTAATTTATAAAACAATTTTCGGAGCTTTCACTACTTTGTGCAAGGCTGGACAAACGACAGAGATGGCGGCCCCTATTCCTGCATTGGAGACTCGGCTGTTGCACTTCACATAAATTTCCGAACTTGCCTCTGAAAGTTCTTCACGACTGGCAGGCGTGGTTGGTTTCTTACGAAGGCTTTCACATGACTCCCAAAGTGGCCCACTTGAGCACGTGCTAGAACCGGCGGCAACCGGCATCGCGAACTCGGTGTCTGTAGCGCGAACTTGGCGTCTGTGTTCCCCACCTCAGGTTCCAACACACGTGAACTGGCCGGTAGAAGAGCATGCGAGAGATCCTTCCATGAACGCCGGATGGAGAATTCTCGAAGGCCGAATTTGCCGATGCCGGCAGCTCCTCACGAGGCGCACGCTAATGTGCGCGCGGTTTTTTTTATATTTTTTTTACGGACGCAACAAGGCCAAGCTCAAGCTTAACCAGCTCTGCTGTTAAAGCGTACCCAGCCAAAAACACATAAGAAAGAAGTTCACAGGCTCTGAAACTTCTGAAGCTCAGGGCAACGTTTTGGGAGTTTAACTTTTGTGTTCTCTCGCGTTCAGTGTTCTCGAGGAATCTCGTTAAGGTACTGGCAGCGGTCTGGAAACTTCTGCCGTGCGCGTGGGCGGGCATTCTGGTTTTCTGTAGATGGCTGACAGGTTCTCAGCAGGGAAACTGTAAGCACAGAGGTGAAACTTTCATTCGCAGCAGCGCGCCTTTGCTCTGTTTCTGGTAGATGAAGTTTCTTCGTCGAGGATGCACGCTGCAGCAAGCCAGTTGAGACACAAGCAACGCGGAGCACGCTCGGAGCAGCCGCTGTCGCTAGCTTCCTTTGTGTTATCTCTGCTGTCACGTGTGTCAAAAATTGAAAGAGAAATTTGTTAGAAACTTTATTTTCTTTAGAGGTGCACGGAATCCATAACAGGCGCTATTTTCGTCTTACACAAAGCAGGCGATGTCTTCAGTAGAAGCGTCCGTCACCCTAACTGTATCTTTTCTATTTACGTTTAGCGAAAATTATTAAAAAACAAGGGCGTAGAAAAACAAGTAGCGCAAACAACATTAGGAAAATTATACCGTTTCAGTGGGACGATAAAGCAGCGTAGTGAAAAAGCCTTCTTCCCTTTTTCTTTCACGGAATCTTTGTTAAAGAGAAACTGTATACTCTAGTGCGAAACAGCGTAAAGAAAGTGTAAGCACTACCATTAGGACGGTCTCTCAGCTTACCTCTATAGCTTCTGCTACTGGCCACGGGGTATGACGCGTTTTTGTTTATTGCCCGACTCCAAGTGGTCGAAAAGAAGCACCATTGTACCAGGCTTACGATGCTTGAAGTCAAGACAATGACCTTTAAGAATGCTTGAAGTTTCGTGGTCATTGTACTCCTGCCGTCAACTGCAGGCTTTTAAGTGCGAATGCACTTTATAAGCGACCCCAAACCATCCACCGCCGCCGCCGGCGGCGGCGGCGTCGGCGGCGGCTGCGGCGGCGGCGTCCGCAGTGCTCCTCTATATTTAAAAAAGAAACAGCATCCGGCGCCAGGTTTCGATCCGAGGACTTTGCGGCCGCAGCGCGACGCTCTACCGACCAAGCCACGGACACGACGCTGATATCAGTGTTAGTGACGCGCCTTATATCTTTAACGCATTCAAACTACGTCGTCAGCGGCGTGCGTTGGCGACTCAGCGGCGTTATAGCGGCTTGATAACTGCGTGGTGTACACGTGATACTACAAACCCGATGGAAGAGATGGAAGAGAAGGCGGCGAGGCGGTGGGCTGCGGGGGCCGAGCGCAAGCGCCGCAAGCGGGCCGACAACCGTGCATTCGCACTTTCACATTCTCCCCCTCGGGGAAATGCGGGAGAATTTTTTTCAGCGACGTCACGTTTAAGCTATTTGTGCGTGGAAGTGCTTCTAATCACGGCACCCAAGCACTCAAACCTATACTGTGGCTGCGAAATGAGCCACCTCTGCGTAGTCCCCGGAAGTATAGCGCAGCGTTTCAAAATACTACCTGGGCCATGTTCAGTCAACCTGAAGGAAACGTAGCGAAGGATTGTCATAAAACTGCACAGAACTGCTGGTACCCCCTATATTGTAAACATGCGGTGGAAATATTGGAAGGTCCTACTTAATTTATACAGCTGTTTGTGATGTGCTCTGAACACGCTTGTGTGCTGCACTGGGAGGTTGTTGTACTGGGGTCAGCGCAAACTCTGAGGAACGGCCTAATGATGGCAATTAGGTAGGAAGAAACAGTGGGTCACACCAAGTTTCTGGGTTATTCTGCGGATGGCAGGTGGCACGGCCTCGATCAGTTCTTTTTCTAAAAAAGAAGACCCAAATTGCCTTATCGCAATTAACTTGATGGCAACGTTCGCGGACTCGGCCGAATAACCGTAATATCTATGTTTGCATGAATGCCTGTATATCGTGCTCGCAGGAAATTGGCTTCTGACGTTGTTGATTCATGTTCTCAAGAAAATGAGGTGAAGGGCTATTTTGGGAAATTTGAAAAAAACCTGACCCATTTGCACCTGTATCTGTTTGGCTGAGCACCACCTTTAATCTTTGGGAATTAGTGACCACCGAACAACTACTCACTCATAAGGCAACTTCGGGTCTTTCTGTCGATACAGCCGGAAGCGTCGTTGTTATATGCTGGCCAACCCCTACTTTCCGAATACTGACACGGCAGGTTCTGCACGGCGATTTTGCGCTTGATGCGCTCAGCAGTAGACACAATTTGTAGGTACATAATTACTGTGATGCATAAAATCACCAGTGATCTATATAACGCTCAAAATGCCTGCGCTGAAGCTTTTTTTTCTTTTAAACTTTTTGTCCTCAATAACTTGAGCAGCCTGAGATACCATTTGACAGTGTATACCTCCAACTTGTCGGAGAATTCTCCTGGTGTGTTCAAATTGACAAAAAAATTTAATTAAGTCGGAAACTAATTAAACGTGTCACCAGGCATTCAAGGCTCTTATTTATATCGCGCAACGGCCCATAGCAGACAAACTGCCGTCATATACATCATTTTGCTGAGCAGAACACACAACCGAGCGTACACGGATGTAAAACGTCTGAAAATATAACCTGCACCCTCCCGAAAAATTCAGTTTCTGTCGACTTTTGCGAGGGGAAAACATGGGCAAACGTGGAAGTAAACGTCCGTTCTGTTTACGGCGCATGGTTTAAGCTAGGGTTTGAACCCTTCTTCTGGCATTGCAGACAAGTCCCTAGAATCTGTGGACGTTGTCCTTCACCCTCGCCAAGTGGAAGAAGGAAGTGCAGGGCCGGCGCTTGGAAATGGAAGAACGGTGCTCTGAACTGCCTCGTCCAGGCTGCCATTGGAGTCAAATCGAGTAAACATCCGTGCACGCCCCAACGCATAAACTGCTCCACATGAAACGATTTATTAGATTTAAAAAAAGCCAAGCTAACCGCTTGTGTGTTAAAATGTGAAGAACATTGTCAGTTTCCTGCGTTTTCCTAAAATATTGCGAATTTTACAGGTCCGCTAAACAAAACGGAAAAGACTAATTTCCCCTACAATATTTATTTTTCATCAGCGATTTACATGTTCTCTTAGCTTCTTTCAAGTTTTTAATGCGTGCGCAATTTCCGTAACAGCATCCTCGTTTTAATGTCCTGGTGAATGCACCGGTCTGGACTTGACATGCGCATAGCGGAGCTTGACTTCATGGTCAACCCTTGTCGTGTCGTCTGCCTTTAATTACTTTCAGACCCACGTGCAATCCAGGCCAGTGCTTTCGAGCTGTGCACGGGAGTTTGCATACCCAAGAGGCTCACCTACTATGCGACAAGATAGTATAAATTAACTCCCAATGTCGAAAGTATAACAACTCATGCATCTCCCCTCTGCTTGGCACAGGGGCGATTCCGTATTGCCATCTTTATTGGCTCTTCCCTAGCGGGGTAGGCTGTGCTGTGCAAAGGCTCCTTTCAACTTTGCATGCTGCCGTTAGCTTCTGTTTGCGCCTTCTGTTGGCTTCTGTTCACTACACTTCAGATTAAACGTAAAGAAGTACTTATTTCGTTGTTGCTCCGGGACAATACATGTACGGTTCGTTTAAAAAAAGCAAGCATTTCAAATAATTATTGGTTACGCTACAAGTGCGTTTAGGAAAACCGCTGCGCTCCTTTTCGTGGGAATTTATTGAAGCCGTTCTTATCTTATCGACACTTTATAGATGCCCGAATAGCTTCTTCCACAGCAGTGTGCATGAAGACAAAGTATATCTTTTAGGAGCGAAGCTCCTAAATCCATGGGTATGTCCATTCATTGTGTCTCGTGGTACGTGACCGCCGCATGCTTTCGGAGATGTCGCAAAGTGGGCCGCGTTGCACGCGCAAGAACCCATACCCAGCTTTCTCGCTCAAAATTACAACCTCTCGGGAACCTAGAAAAACCACTTTAGGAAAATGATATTTGGCATAGAGCTAGAAGTCAACGTGAAGATTAAAACGCTAAAAGAACATTTCAGGTTTCTGAATATTTTTTTGTGTAATTCGCTGCGAAATCTAACTCCCCATGCATTTCTATGGGATAGTTCCCATGGCTCAGGAACCCAGGCGCGCAACGTGCGCGACTTGAAACTGTGCACAAAGCAAGTATTCACCTCAAGTATTAGCTGTGCATTTAGCTGTAATTAGCTGTAATTTTTCATTTCGCTAAAAAATTGCAGAGTATGCACTGTTGAAAGGACTGCCATGAGCGGGAAAGCTGCACATGCGGCTGCAACCGGCAGCGCAAACTCGGCACCGGGAGCGCGAGCTTGTGTGTCTTCGCCAACGGAGGCTCGAGCGCACGTGCACTGCGAGGGGGAGATCACGCAAGAGATCACGCCACGAACGCAGGCAGTCGTTCTCGGAGATCGAACGAGACGCAAGGACCTTTGCTCGTTTCCTCTCGTCTTGTTCGGGCACAAGTTCGCCCTAAATAAAAATCTCTCTTCAAATACGCACTCAGATGTATCCATTTGAACCCTACCACGATCCGAGGAACGTGTATAGACTTAGTGTTTGCAAACTTCCCATTGCAGCCAGTACAAGAAACTCTCTCGCTTCATTTCACAGATCATAAAGCCGTCGTAATGAAGGGACCTCGCAATCCAGTCATGACAACGACGAAATGAAAAGAACAAACGAAGAAACGAAACAACAAACGAACAAGAACAAAATAAAAGAACAAAATAAAAGTTGATTTGTACAATGTACGCACACAGTCTTACGTCTTTCTTAATGATGTAATGGGCGAACTTTCACGGGAGAGTTACGGTTACCGATGATCTCCCCCTCTCGAGCTTCGCCCCACTTATCATCATTAATTCCGTGGATATGGCGTGATTTTTTTTCTTTTTTTTCTTTCTTTATTTATTTATATACTTCCCCTTCATGCCCACTGCTGAAGTAGAAGCTATTTGGGCAACTGTAAATATGCCAGAATAGCGGACTGGCAGCTGAAGTATATGTACTTCCTCTTCCACATTACAACTACACGTAAAAAACTCTCCTCACTGCAACTCTACCTGGTACAGCCCATATGTGCCAACATTGTTTTGTTCGAATGAAACTGGACATATTTGAGGCATTACAGGACCGCGTCAACAAAAGAAGGATAGTCCTTTTGCCAAAAACGATACACTGAATGGGTTTTGACGAAAACAAATAAAACCGCAGCTGTTTATAAAGTGTCAAAAAAGACTATGTAACAGCACACGGAAAGAAGAAATAAATGCTGTCTCAGGCCGTCGATTCGAGAGGAGCTAATAAATCTACTCCCTGTCAATTTAGTCTGATCAAATCCTAATTGAGCCAAGAAGACCTTGATGGCACCAAAGAGCTTCATATGTGCTTTCAATGCAGACGCGATAATGTCTGAAGTAAACTCCGCTGATTTCTCGTGTCCGTCCGCGAAATTGCGTAGAACAAAAATTTCTCGTCTCCAGAGCTTAGACTTTTCTGCTGCGTTTTTGAATGGCTCCTGGAGGGACGTTTTGGCCGGTGTCTTTCCCGTATAAACACCGGCACATAACCGGTTGCCCTTTTGTGGGTTCACTGGTGTCTTTGGGGGAGGGTCGTGCACGCACAGCCAGGCTTCACACACTAACAATGACATGCCCGTTGTGCTGGTGGGCGACAAACGTGGACGTGTTGGACGGGACCATGCAACCTATCTGCTGCCCTCCGTGGTTTGCCATATAGTTGGTGGATGCCCCTCCCACCCTCTCCCCAAACAGAATCCGTTCAACTCTCCTGAGCTCTGGAGGCGTGCCCTGTCCAGCTCATGCGTGTCCGACCGGCTTCGGCTGGCGGAGCGGGCTGTAGCGGCTGGCAAGGCATATGGGGTCCTGGACTGAGGACTTCACCTCCTGAAGAGTACATGCAAAATTTGCCAAATATAAAGTTGTTTATCCTCCTCCTCCTCCATGGCCAAGCATTTTGGGTTGGTGTGTTATGCAGACAGTAAGATGCATACGACGCGGGAGCGAAACGGACATCCGCAAGTTTGTTCGCTAGAATACAGCTCGAGTCCGTTCAAGTTTTACTCAGCTAATTAGCCAGAAAGCATGATTAATTGCAAATCGCAAACAAACGTCTTTAGTCTTGTGCACTGCTTGCGCTGCGCTCAGCTTTTCTGGTCATCCTTCTTCACACACTGGAAGGGCACTTCATTTTTTAAACTTTTTCATAGAAAATGTGCTACGAGGATGGCTGTAGGGGCGCATTTTGAGTTTGTTAGAGTCAGAAGACCTAATACAAAAATAAAGAAAACGTCTTGCTATTATATGTTATATCAGCGTAATGAAAATACGGCCACTGCCGGCATAACTTGCTCCTTGTCCTAGAAAATGTAGTGAGCCCTAATACGACGCCACCCCTCCGAGTAGCTTCTTTCGCTGAAGTGCAGTGTAAGGCTCCTGCGGTATAAATGTTAGCCCCTTCAGCGGTATGCTTCAAGAACGCCAACTACATTTTGAGCGCACGGTCGCTGCTGGCTGTTGGTCCAGCTCGCTGATGCGGCACAGGTTGTCTCAGCTTGTAGTATGCGAGCTAAGCAAGCAGCCAGGCTTACGCGGCAGCTGGCAGTGCGCAGTGAATAATGGAAGCCCCACGCAGACGGTCTGGCGCTCACAATCACCCACAAGCAACATTCACCCACAAGCAACATAAACTTAGAAAGGCGCTCGAGCGTGCAGGCACCGTCGGCAACTTTCATGGCCGGCCAGCTGGTCCGCCGGGTGGGCTCGGGTTTACGACTGCGGCTGCTTCTCTCATGCGGAGAACGTAGTAAAGAGCCTCAGCGCTCACGTACGTCTCACTAAACTCCCACGCCGTGTCTCAAACCTGGGTGAAAAGAGTACTTATTGACCTCTTTCAAGCTCCGGAACCATTCCAAGATAAATGGGGGAGAGTGTAACGATTCGATGGATTCTTAGGCTCTGACACTTGCTTACACAGATCGGTTGCGTCACTGACGGGCGACCAAATAGAACGCGAGCGTTTAGAGGTTGACTTAAAGGAGCCATGAAGAGAAAACACAAGTTTGGTTCATTCGAAAGATTGCCTCGTTAGAACCATAACGACACCACTTATAACGCAAACTTCGCTCAAATACGCTAAATAATTAGGAAAAAACGAAATGACCATGCGACCCACCAGCTCATTTTCCGCAACAGAACCTATGATGTCACTCGAGAATGCTCTGCGATTGGCGGAGGCCGGCAAAAGCAAACGCATGTTAGGCAGGGCTTACAGTTTGCATAGCGAGCTAAATGTCCGTGAAACATACTGCACATTCTTTTTATGACAAAGAACGGTGGAGTAAACGGTTGAAGTTCCGAACGAACACGCAAGCGTGTATGCCAATGCGTACGAAACTACCGCCAGCCGAACTCGACATCTCACCGTCGCCACCGTCGCGCAGACGAATTTTCGGATTCAAGGCTCTTCGGGGCCAACGAACCGTCCCAGCACGCACAGCCTCGACCTTGCTTGGTATCGTAATCCCTTCACAGGAGGTTGGCCGTCATATCGCCAACCAGCAAAGGTAAAAATAGAAACAAGGGGAGTAAGGAGCACAGAGCAGCAACGAGATAGTGCCACTCGTCGCACAGGTTTCGGTATGGAGGTCGTGTTGGCTTGCTGCTGTCGTTACGAGCTCGTTTACAGTTTACAACCACTGAAAACTTCAGTTTGTTCGAGTACTTTACAATGAAATTTCGTTGCTGTGTTTTGAAATGCCCATGTAGTACGGGCGAATCGTCGAGGGAGTGCGACATCCCTGCCGGTGAGGAGATCTCCTTTCATGTGCTGCCCAACGACGAACCTCGGCGAAGCAAGTGGCTAAGTTTTGTGAACTTCGCAAACAGAGGAGAAAGAGAGCTAAATGAAGTACGAGTGTGCTCGCTTCATTTCCGAGGAAGTGATTACGGCA
The DNA here is from genome assembly GCF_048455015.1 of Haemaphysalis longicornis. Taxonomy (NCBI): domain Eukaryota; kingdom Metazoa; phylum Arthropoda; class Arachnida; order Ixodida; family Ixodidae; genus Haemaphysalis; species Haemaphysalis longicornis. The sequence goes on along the minus strand of NW_027526225.1, from coordinate 95,803,268 downwards.
CGGACCCTTACGTTAGCTCACTCCTGGGACATGCTGGCGCTCGTCGCCGACTTCGTCAATTCGCCGTCATAGCGCTCTGACCTTGGGGAAAAAATGCCGTACACACCGCGCATTGACCCTCGAATCTTTCTGATCGGAGCAGAGAGCTCGAGCGAACGGCTTTCCATACACGACACCGGCCAACTGGCATAAGCGATACTGCTACTGAAATTGAAAATACGGCACATACGTACCAGTCTGTATTCGTCCGTCGCGACGGGGCTGACGAGGCAGCGGTGCCGACGGCTGGGCGTTCGTTTGTGGTGGCTATCGCGGAATGGTCGCTTTCCCGTCCACCGCGTATCCCACAACCCTTGCCGCTCGTGCACTTAGAAGCATTGAGCGTTCAAGTGGTGTGAGGTTGTTAAATGCAAGCCCGAGCTCCTCGGCGAGAGTTTTGTTCTCCGGATCAGGCGATTCCATGACTAAGGGCTGCGGGTGCACTAGGTTTTACTAGTATTTTTAAAATGGCCGCCGTCTCGGTCGACTCCCGCGTGTGGGTGCTATATGGAGTCGACATACTAAGTATCTGTTTCGTGGACCGGCTCGTATGACGCCATTGCTCACGTGACGAAATGTGCAATTTTAGCGGGAGATTTAAAATTTTGGCTTAAATTGCCTTATTTCTCAGTGAATAAAGCATCATTTGCTTCCGGGAAAGCGCTTGGGGTACTATGAAACACCTAATCTTTCGAATAAAACAAACTTTTGTTTTCTCTTCATGGCTCCTTAAGCTTCAAAGTTCCGTAGACCTCGTTCTGTACAGGGAGCGTTTGGGAAGCTCAGTGCATGATTCAGTGGTCTTGCCACACGTTTAAGTGGCAAAGAGAAGGCAGTTGCGAATCTTTCCACTTCTAGCAGCAAAGTATACCTGGTGGGAACAGGCCGAAGGAAGTGCCCGGAAACTGAAAGGCAAAAATAAAGCATAGTGAAGAATACAAGAAAGCGAAGGGTTGGCTAGGGGTAATAGACGTTTTTGCAGGAATGTAGAAAAAAGAACGCATAAGATGTCAGACTCTCATTGACGCCAATGTTTGAGAGAATGGCGAATTCCGATTTTTGCCGGAATATACCCAAACATAGGCATCGCACGTGCAACAAATGCGCCTTAAATGAGTAGCAATCCGGGCTCTAAGCGTGGATAACGTCTCGGCCTTTCCTTTCGCTTTTCTCCTCCTCCTCCTTACGTTGTGCGCTACGTCAAGAGTTTTATAGCTGTGGCGCCGCGTTCCAGGCCCTCAGAAAAACAACAACCGAAGTTGCGTGTTCCTTTTTTCTGTCCCTTTGCTTTCCGCAGTCCACTAGTCTCTGCGATGAATGACTAAGGAACCAGCGAAAAGTTGGGAAGATCCCGGAAAGGTCTGCATGAATTCCCACGCCTACGCTATTCTATTTGTTTTTCGAGTAGGGCAGATCTGGAAGTCGCCGTTTTTTTACACGCATAAACAAAAACAAGCTTGTTCTGGCAGTGTGCCTCGATTTCAGGGGTTTCATCCATCTACCTGCCAAAAACTTTTGCAGGCCTTGCACTGAAGGCGACAATATGGTTGCTGAGTGCGCACATCATTTTCGCTGTAGGCTATTTTTCAGTTACTACAAAAGAAATTTAAATTTTGGGCAATTGCTTCACGAAAACTTCACTGATGGTTGATTGATTATGGGGTTTCACGCGCCGAAAGTACAGCGGCTAAAAGACGAGCTGTAGTGGTAGGCTTCGGACTAATTTTCACCACTTGTGGATTTTTGAAGTGCGCGAAATCCCTAACACAGGGGCGTCCTTTTTTTATCTTCGTCTCCAGCAGAAAAACGGCCGTCTTGGCCGGGAATCAAACCAGCGTTCTTTGGCTCAGCAGCACAACGCCTTAGCCACTGAGCCATCGCAATGCATACGTGATAACTTCAGAAATCAAGCCGGACGGTAATTGATGCCCCTTGCCTCGAAACTATCGTAGTGTTCTTTTCTATCTTTTTCGTAGTGGAGAAGCAGGCCGCTCGCTGTTGTTAAGTGCAAGAAAAAAATCCCGTCATAATTTTTACTTTAGAAAATATTTTTTGAGATAGCGACTGTAAACTAAGATAAAATTGAATTGGTGGTAAAAAAATTGAAGTCATGTAACGAAATCGGCAAAGGACTTAAATGTGATAATCATTGAAGCTTCCTTCCAAACATACTTATCAGCTTTAGAAGAGAAAAGAAAAGGGCCATCGTTCTCGCAGTTAAAGAGCAGGAATTAGAGGGTGGACGCGTAATTTTTACTTTAGACGAATCCCCCCTGGATTAAAAAAATACGTTCAAGTAGAAAACAAAGCTGTAAGACCGATAAAATGACAAGGAAGGGGTTCGGTGCAATTATGTCAATGCTAAGGGACTTTGAAGTTTCACAAGTTTTAGATGTCACTTGGAAAATCATTGAGATAGAAGGCGTCGTTTGGAAGAGCGAAAGTACGCAAAAAAAGCATAGGGAAAACTCTGCGTAGATGGGTAGAAGGACATAGCTTCTTCGGTGGATGTAGGTGGACGGGGCCGTTTGAGTGAATTGGTCAGGGATTCCGTGCGTTAATCATCCTGTGGAATATTACTAAGTAGAGTGTGCATGAGCTCGAATTCTTGGCGAATGGCAGAAATTTCTTCGGCGAGATACCAAATTATCGTGTCATTCCGGTCTTTTATGTGCGGCATATAATTGTCAGATGTGACGACTGGTGTGGCATTTTGAGATGTGTAAGAGGGAGGAATGGAGGGTGGAGGGGGAAAAGACGGGCTCGGCTCCCCCGCTGGTAGAAGCGTAGCTGGCTTGAGAAGTGGACGCGGTTGAACTGTCTTTTCCTGAACGTCCAGAGGCCATGGATTGAGCCGAGGAGGTCTTGCAGCCTCCTGTTGGGCTGGGGGTAGTGGGGGGAAGTCATCATGGTTGGGAGGGTGTTGGAGCTGCACATGCCTCTGGTTGGTGCGACCAGATGACATCTGCCAAGCAGTCGATGTTTGCTTTGGAGCGAATTGCCGGGACTTTGATGATTCTCTGTGTTCTTCTGGTTGTGATGTTTCCACCTTGTTCCGGAGACTTTTCCTGCGCTTGTATTCGGCTTTGTGGCTCTTTTGGTCTTGCTGCTTTTGTGCGGGACAGGTGTTGTGAAATGTCGGATGGTTTCCTCCGCAGTGGAACAATGGGCGGAGCAGCGATGCGGCTCATCCTTTGCGTTGTGTTTGAGCAGGTGGGTCAGCGTTGATATGTCGGAGGGTGAGGGCAGTTCAGCGCCTGATGTCCATATTCGCGGCACCTTTTGCACTTCAGGGCATTGGGTCTCTCAGGTTTGCATCTATACAGGACTATTTGATTGACGATATTCTGAAAGATAAAAAAATCTCCGGACATCTGCACTATCGTGAAATCTGGGGAGGGGCGAAGCATGCAGTGTGTATTCTTGGCACCTTGGTGTTTTTTCAAACGGAGACTAAACCATTGGGGGTAGAGGTGTACAGCTCTGCTGTAAACGTCTCTTGATGAGACATTTGAGCGCGAAGCTCTCTAGCGCGAAGCGTAAACGACTGTCCCGGTGTTTTTGTAGTACGCGTTACGAAGCACTCCTGCTCGGTGCGTAAACGCCTGCACCGGTGTTTTTTTAGTACGCCTTACATTCTAGCGTACAGGGCGACATTATAGTACATTCTAGTTACATTCTAGTACAGGACGACCTGAAACGACGATTGCGACTATGATTACGACGGCCACCACAAGAGGAGAAGGGAACAGCCCCAGCTTCTATGAGGCTTCTTCTCTAAAGTAAGAACTTGACGACACCTAGCACTTTTATAAATTGTAAATGTGAAAACATTATTGTCCAGTTGATACAGGTGCTTCTCGGAGATTTCTATTGCTAGTAATGCTTTCGGCTGCCCAGGCTGCGGCAGCAGACGTTGTGGCAGGTCAAGACTCCATAATGGTACAACACGTACTATCGCACATAGCGGCTTGTCTTCTGATGGTTCTTAAAAGACAATTCCCAGCGCGCGACATGAGACTCAAAGGTGCCATTGCGTATGGCCTTGCACTGTCTGTCACCGTTTGGTCCTTCTGTCGTGTTTTGACATTGGGTCTTTGGCCAATACTGTTTCGCGGGTAATGCTACGCTTCGTATGCAACTTGGAACTAGGCACGTCAGAGTTTCGTCTGCGTATGTTGGCCTCACTGCCCAATGGTATCTTTTAGGGGCGAAGCTCCTCTTGCTCGAGCCCTGTCCCGTCCCTCGTTGCTGCTGTATACGGCTCGGCACATTAATGATGATTGAGGCAGGATCCCCCTAGGGATTGGCCAACCAAAGATTCGCCGAAGAGGTCAAAATATTCAACGCGTTCGTTGCTACCGAACAAGGAGAAGAGGAAGAAGAATAGGTTGTCGTTCGTCGCCTTCGAGCTGAAGACATGCTGAAGACACGTACGGCGGTACGTGCTGTACCGGGGGTGTGACACAAGACGCTCTGCTGAAGGCGACAGCCAAGGTGGCTAAAATGTCATACGCCGAATTCGCCAACTTACCCATGGAGATTCTCATCGTCCAAAACAACCCCTACATCACCATCACAAACATCGACGTAGTCGACGGGCTTGTCAACGGGGCGGTGGAAAGCTTGACGTGTCGAGTCTTTATATGATGTATTAGCGAATGTTTCACGGTTTTACCGATGTGTATATAAGTGTATATAATTACATCGATACGTAAACAATAAACACCATGTATATAAGTGTACATAAAAACACCCCTACAAAAACGTGTCGAGTCTTCAAATGATGTGCGGGCGAATGATTTAGGCTTTTACCGATAAGCATTGGAGCTTCGCCCCTCTCATCATCATTCACTTCGTGGAGATGGCGGAATTTTTTTTAACGGTCGTGAGTTTCTCACGAAAGCTGCCGTTGTCTTTGGCCAAACCACTTGGGCGGTGGGAATTGCGGGTGTGCATGTTAACATAGCAACCGAATGGGAATCGGTGCAACGGGCGTTGTCTCCCAGCATCAGGTGTCACTGTCACTCGCCAATCCGGGCATGCTGTTAAGCCTATAATAAACGCTCAAGTACTTAATTTAGATTTCTATCCGTGTGCCACTCAAAACTCAGTGCAGCAAATTAAAGAGACGGAATTGCTAGGCCATAAGTGTAAGGAAGAATGGCGAGGAGGCAAGGAGCCCACTAGCAGTTGTGGGGAGTGCGTCCATCAAGAAAAACAAACGCTTCCCATGGTCGGAATCAAGCTTTGGTCCCTCGTAATAATGAATCCGGCGTCTATCTGATTGGGCTATCATCGCTTTGGGGGCGCGCATCATTTCCTTTGGGTTCGTATCGCGGGCTCTGGCTTTCTACATTCGTGGAGTTGATGTTGACTTTGGCTGGATTTTGGAATTTAGAACGGTTGGTTCTCGAAAATGGGGCCTATTCCCTACATAAAAAATTCATCGTGAATTGGTCTTGTTTCTCGCCTAAAGAATCAGTGACGTGTACACGTATACCTGTAGCTATGATGAGAGGCAGTGTAATTTGACGCTTAGCTTAAAAAGATCCCAACCGAACAATCAAATATATCGCATAGAAGATATAAAAGCGCTTAGCACGTGTTATAAGAGTTAAGGCGGTAACTGAGGCTGGCAACGGATATATGTTTCTAAGGTTAAAAAAAGCGTCAACACCAGAAACCGACCAAGTAACATTGATCTAAAATCTACAAAAGCGAGCGAACGGCGTTGGATATACTACTTAACATCTAAGAATCTTTTTTTCCCGTATACATTTGTTTCTTTCAGTTTCTTGTAGTAACATAGTTGAGCTCTCTGCTTGACTGCAAGCTTTGTTGCGTTATGACCTTCCCAGCCATCACCACCGCTACGCTATCATACTTATGCTATGTTACAAGTTTACGGCGTGACCACAGAAAAAGCGGGCTGTGACCATCGGTCGTATGACGAGGTGAGGAGAGCGAAACGTTACGCCTGATAACCTCAGAGCATACTAATGCCGCCGATTCGGTTATTCGTTAATCTCGGACTCAGTCAGCCCCGTAATAAATAAAATAGCCAGTTTTCTTCGTTTTTTTCTTGAATTTATTATGTAACCCCCTGCTTACTAGAAATAAGTGTCGACAAAAGCCACGCGTTGGGTTCTTTGTCATGGGGAAGCTTGTACTGCCCTTTAGTGTTTTTTTTGTTACGCCAAACAAATAATTGCTATTTTATCTCCAAATATGAAAACAAAATAAGGGTCGGGAGTTTTATGATTCATTATCGGTTACTTGGAAACAGTCAAAACTCTTTCTTGCGTTAGAAAACAATTGTAAGCTACACTTCGTGCGAAACTGCGCCTGCGGCCAGTTCCACGGGGATTTCACTCTGTTAAGGTCGCCGGAATGTTTGCCCTAATTCACCGTGACGGCATTTGCTATTTGCAAGTTGCTACGTAAAATCACGTCACGTTTACGCAGGCTGTAACCAGTGCGTGACGTGCATGCTCCCGCCAATTGTTTATAGTACATGAAATGTTTTCAGCCAATCACAGAAAGGGCGTGCCCTTGCAGCCACAGCGTTGTTGAATAGCAAAGAAAGGCTTAACTTGTGATGTCTGCCGCTTTCAGTTTATTTTTTTTAATTAACGGGAAAGAATTATGCGCTTTCAGTAGAGAAAAATAGGGCAAAATGTTAAACTGGGACTAGTGAACGTCATGAAACGTCAAAATGACGAAAGCACACACTGCCGCTTTGTCAGCTGGAAGCAAGTGACAAAAACTGAAAGCCAATCAGAGCATGCTTTCGGCGAAATCACACTTCACGGCGAATTCTTGGAGTCGAAAATAGGGACCTATGATTTGACTCAGTTTGCTTTGTGAAGACCACAAGCTCCGCTGTTTTTTGATTCCGCGCATGTCAATCGCGACGGCGGCTGAATTGTTTAAGCTTCAACGTATAGTTAAGCTTAACGAAGTATCACGTGGAGTACCATAATGTTGACCCTAATGAAGTTTCAAGACACATAAATCGATGTTTTCCAAGTACGGATGCCCACAAGCATGCGCTAAGTATACCTTCAGGAAGGCTTTGGAGACGTGGAGTCGAACTGGTGTTTGAAGGAGCATGCTTGATTGGCATTTCGAGGCCTAGTTTTGAGTTCCCTCTGGATGACGGAACTCAACCTAACCTAACGGGATGTTTTATTTTTTTTTTTTGTGCCTTCGGTCCTATAAAGAGCTGTTACGCTGCTACATACGACAAGGTCGAACGACACATTTCCCGCCCAGCAGACCTTATAATATTGCTTTGGAATTATCGAAACAACAAATGTGTACGCGTTGTATGCAATGCTGGTGAGGTGATTTTAATTTCTTTCGGAAAGAGAACTTTCTAAGACAGGTCTTGCCCTAAGTCTCGGACAGAGAGAGGGCAAACAGACACGAGAGCTGATGAGCAACTGGTGAAATTTTAGTAGAGTTGGCAATGAATGAGTTCGGTAGTTCGTAGTAACGTTTGTGTTGTCAATTTTCCCTAATATGCTAGCAGGCTGAAACTAGCGTCACTAGATAAGGTTACATAGTACCGGCACTCTTTTCTCCTATTGTTCCGTGCCGCCGCCATAATCATTGGTCAATTCTCGTCACGTGACCTTTGTTTACACTGTGACGCTTCATGGGCGCCGCCATTTTGTTGTTTGTGCATTTTAGTCGGTCAACTCTGGTAGACTTAGCTTGTCTTCCCTGCTCTGCGGCTGCGCGCGGCTAACGTCATTCCAAATGCTAATCAAAGATAACGCGTGTAACAGCATTTACGCAGCAGAAGGGCGTCCAAAGATGCCGTTTTGCTGCTTCTTCCGCAATGTTGTTAACAAACGACCCGGTCGAAGTTAGCGGCGAGGCCGTAGACGCGGTAATCTCACCACACTGATAAACACCAAAATGACCACCGTTGCTGACTTGACTGCCTCAGTGACGGTGTTCTTATACGTTATCAAGTGACACTAAGTGAAAAATTGTAGCTGGGTGTGAAAGAAACTAATTCACAGCCCGTCACTCAGCAGCAAGCGCTGGTCTTGCGTTTTAACTTTTGTCGCCAGGCGTGCTTGCGTACGAGCCTCATTTCTTCGTGCGTACAGGGCAGAGAACAAGAGATGTTCGGCGGAACGCCTTTCATTCCTTGTTGAATTCCCAAGAATACTTCGGCATGGGTGCTTAACTTTCCTCACAGTTGGCGCTGATAAGTAAAAGCACCTGTGTTCGATCGACAGTTTGCGCGGGTGGAAGCATGATGACTAGGGAAGAAGCTGAGGGGGAGCGGACGCTGAGTAATTAGTTTCCCTGGGATGCAGTTTATCGGGAGCAGGGAAACGGGCCTGAGAGCGTTTCCCTGACATCGGTAGTTCCTGCCATGTGTTGCAGCAGACTTTTTGTTGCAGCATAACGATCCGTGGCTCTCTATCAACGCTTACAGAAGTTATATCGGGGCCTTGCAGCGCCACTGACGGCAAAAGGAAAACAAAACTTTCGGGTGGGCATCGTTTAGGGCATCAAAGAGATAGAAAATGAGAAGAGACCCACCGCGGTAGCTCAGTGGCTAAGGCTTTGCGCGGCTGAGCACGAGGTCGCGGGTTCGATTCCCGGCCGCGGCGGCCGCTTTTCTGATGGAGGCGAAAAGCAAAAACGCCCGTGTGTACGAGATTTATTCCCACGTTAACAATCCCCAGGTGGTCAAAATAAATCCGGAGCCCTCAACTACGGGGCGCCTCATCGGCTGTGTGGCGTCGGCGCGTTAAACCCCGCAAGCAATCAGAAAGTGAGGAGGGGAGGCACAGAGAGAAACGAAGTGACAGGAAACAAAGAGATAAAAATTCAGGGAAGCTTACAATCACACGCAAGACTTGAATAGCGTGAAGGTAGGATTGCCGGACGCATTTAAGTTACAATATCATTTTTTTTTTTTTTCATATTTTCGGGGTTAGTAATCACCATAGTAAGCATCCAAGAGGTCGTCGTCTTCTTCATGGTGAGTTGTGAAGGCGAATTCATCATCAGCATTGTAGACTTTCACCAGCTTTTCGTCATCGACTCAAGGCACCGTTGGCGGGATCTGCAGGTCGTCTCGGGAAGAGGTTGCACACTCGCGGCCATGTCTTAGATCAACAGCGATGGCCCAGACGTACAGTCCACGCCTCGTACGCGGGAGGTACTGGGTTCGAATCGTGGTACCGCTGGACAACCACCGGTTTCTTTAATGCGTACGCGCGTCCCTGGTCGAGTGCAGTCCTTGAAAGGGGAACCACGCCTGGAAAGCTGCCTTTGCCCTTGCAGTGGATTTTTTTTTTTACATGCGCGGTAGGGCGTGACAACAGCTCTGGAGATTTATTTTTGGCTAAAGCCATTGCGCCTGGCGGATCTCGTTGGACGGCGCGAGGCACGCGCTCACGAGCTCTCACCATTTTCTCGCTTCCCGGTGTTTTTTGTCAGTTCTTTTTTTTTTTTTCGAAAGCCACTGCGGGTGCCGAGGACGCCCGGCAGTCGCGCAAGGCACGTGCACACCATAGGGCGAAATTTACGTCGTATTTTTTCCTGCAACGGCGGACTTAAGGCGAGCACAACCGCTCCTCGGTTAAAAGTGAGAGAAAGAGAGAGGTAAACAGAGAAACGAAGCAGCTGTTTGAAGTTTGAAGGAATTTTGCCGCAATTTTGTCATTTGAAACCTGATCCACAGGAAGCCATACATCACTAATTGAAGTAAACCAAAGGGAAGTATAAGTCATACACTTCGATTTTAACGGGTGTTTTTGCAGCCTTGTGCCCACTAGTTTGCTACCGCATTCCTGTTGCGAAATTCTGGACGAAGAAAAAACAAAACCGGTAACTTTGGAGTACAAACCTGCATTTACGTGACTTTCGGATTGATGGGCATAGGGACTTTGTTAAGCCCGTTGATAATTTGCCTGAGGACTGTTAACGCGACGAATGAAGACAAAAAGGGTGAGGAGATGTTCAAACAGAATTTTTGTTTGCATCTAACTCCACCTTTGATAGAGAACAGGTGTGTAGGTTGCTTTAATGAAAAGAAAGGCTCTAGATAATTACGAAAGATTCCTTTATAGTTTGGGTCAAGCAGTGCGGAATGATAAAAAGTGGGCGACACCTTTGCATGTCCTGGCTGGAGGGACAATATGCAGTCTTGATTTTTTTAAAGAAACAGCTTACCGCAACTCAAACATAACAAAATTAGATTTTGTTACGTTGTTCTTAAAAAAGAAAACCAGAACGAAACAAAAAGGTTACATTTTTGTAACAAAATTTTGTAACAAAGGTTACAAAATCTTAATCACTGCTCGACCCTTATGCTAGTATTCAAGCGATGGTATTATGAAAACAAGACGCACCACTTGAGTTGGGAATTTGTTTTCCGGCGGCAGTTTTTGTCGATACCCGTAATTACGCAAACTATAAGACCTAGTGACATCATTTGGGTAGTGCGAGAAAGTGGTCGGGGTGCCGCCACACTTTGCTATATTTTTCTTACTATCTTAAAGTTTGTAAAACTTAGTTTGTAAAACAGGTATTATTGCTATTCTAACATGGCAAACTTTTCAATCAAGCAAACTGTTGTTTGTATTCATGTTCCCTTTGACATACGCGACGGGTGCACTGAAAATTGAGGGGCTATTGCGTATTGCACAAAATACCTCAAATTAACATGCCAAGAAGTTGCTACTGAAGACAATTGTGGTGTAGATAAGATAAGCCCCGGTTAGACTACAACAGCTTGGTTGCTCCACTGTTCGCTCCTCACTCATTCGAACAATAGAGCACCAAGTTTCAGTTTCCGCACTAGGCCAAACGTTCTCTCCAGACTTCTGCAACTCGGCCGCGAACTCCAGTTCGTGTATAAGATCACGGTGAATATCAAGTTGTATGACTAATGCGGCCCCATGAAAGAAAAACTTCAGAAAAAATTTTCAGGGAAGCTGGCACCTACGCGCAAGACTTGAATGGCGAAACAGTTTTAGGTGGGCATAGCCAGCCACATAGTTAAGCTGTAGTATCATTGTTTATTTGCATAGCTGCGGTGCTAGTAATCGGCGTCATCAAAGAGGCCGTCGTATTCTTCGCGGAGAGTGGTGGATGCAAAGCCATCGACAGCATTAAAGACTTCCACCATCTCTTCGTCATCGACTCGAGGCAGCGGTGGCGGTACCGGCAACTCAGGAAGGGGTGGCACATGGGTAGCCATGTCGCCAATTATATAATGGCTTCCAGAGAATGCGGCAGCCACGGTCACCCTTCCCAAATATTGGTGTCTTTTCACCTATAGCCTTAGTGCTGTAGTTGTTGTTTTTGTTGTTTTTTTTTGCTAAAGCCACTGCGAAAGCCGGGGACTCGGTGTTCACCACGAGGCGCGCGTTCATGAACGCTCGGCCATTTCTTGGTATTTTTTGCTGCAACGGTAAACCTATCGCTTCTACAACAGCTCCGCCGTAATAACGCAATGTCAGAAAGCCCGCAGATATTCGCAGAGATGTCATTGGTATAGAAAATGTAGCTATACAGCAAATTTGCCTCTGGCAAGCTTTCGTGACCGTAAGTTGGTCTGAGCGAAGACAAACACCCTTGCAGCCACAACTGGACAGCATCTTCTCCCCATCTACGCATCAACGACTTCCCTTCAAGAGACGTAACACGCACTCGTGGTTATGTCAGTATCCCTCGCGCGGCCGCTTCGGCGACCTATCTCCGTGCTACGACGATATCCGGAAACAGGCACATAAGAGCGAAAACGAGATGATGAGAAATGTCTATAGGGCGGCATGTGATTCCCTTTCTGCCTGCGTTGCTCGATGGACCGTAAACATCGGCGACGCCGCATTCAATCCTCCGGGCGTTCTCGGAGAATGGCGTTTCGCGATCGTTGCTACTGCGATCCCCGTCGACTGGATGGAAAAGGCGATCGTGTACGGCAGATATAATATCTGGGTGCTGTGGAGTTGTCGATTCAGCAATCACATTGTTTTTCCCCTCTAATGCTCCCACATCGACAGTGAAATCGGTCATTATTTGGGAAGGCGCGTATCACCCCATAAATTACCGCCGAATCAAACTGGAATAGCCGGACCCTTTAGGAATGTCCATCGTTAAATATCGAGAATCTTCCCATTCTCCTCGTCGCGGTGGCTGAGCGGCTGAGGCGTCGTCGTGCTGCTTAGCAAAGGACATGGTTCGAATCCCGGCCGCGATAGCTGCTCTTCTGATGGGACCTAAAAGGGAAAACGCACGTGCGTCGAGATTTGGGCGCATGTTAGAGATTCCTTCCCCTGCGGCGCTTCATAGCCCAGTGCAGCTCCGGCGCATTGAGCCCCACAAGAAATCAATAAATTTGCCCGTGCTCCCATTTTTTCCCTCCGCCCCATTTTATTGAAATTACAAATTTTTCTAATAGACCGCTCAAGTAAGCTGAAAGATATCTTTTTAATAAACCTTTATTGAAAGATTTCCAACCCTCTTTGAACTATGACCGTGAGCGCGCCATGCGATTATATCGCATGTCGTCGTCTCGCATTTTCCCTTTTCAAAAGGTACCAAGCCCCCACCCAGATTGCCGCCATCTTGAATTTAATTATCGGACTTCGTCTCCAATCTCCGAGTCATCACCAACGTCCGACCTCCGGTTCCGGAGGTCGGACGTTGGTGATGTCTTGATGGAGGTGGTCTCGGATTTGCCGGAGCTATCCATCGAAATACTCATGCATACGACTACCATCCTCCAAGCGGGCGAGGCGTTCCTGATGTATTTCGGTTCGAATAGTTTGAAGCGTTTGAGTTAGTTGGGGATCGTTTTTTGATTGAGAATTAGTGGTTTTCTTGTAACTGGGGCTGCGGTTGCGGCGGGGGGCTGGAGTACCAGATCGGTTTGGTTGAAAGGTAAACGACTTGTTCGTTTTAGTTGACTGGTCTCGCTTGAGGTCTGCAATTTCTGCTTTGAGTTTCAGATTTTCAGCGCGGAGAGCATTTAACTGGTTTAGGATTTCGGTGAATTGGGAACTTTGGTCCGTTGTTTTGGAAGAAGTTTTGGGATCGTTTTCAGGAATATTTTGTTTGAAACAGTCAGCCCATGAGATTCCTTGAGCTTTGTCCTTGTTGGGAGAGTTCGAGCTTGTTGTGGGGACGCGGCCAGGGCATGTGGGATTCTGCGAGATGTGGCCAAATTCATCACAAACGACACAGTATATGGATGGTCCGTAGTCGTCTTCATCGGGATGAGGTTCGCCGCAGGAGCTGCAGACGGTTTGGGAAGGGCAATATTTGGACAGGTGGCCTATAGTGTGGCAGTTGTAACATACCATACGGCGGGGTTGGTAGGGGGACAATTTTACTATGGCCATGTAGTATTTGATCACTTTTGGAGGAGTGGGTGAGTCGAAAGTAATAACGGCCTTATTAGTGCGGCCTAGTAGGTGGAAGTTGAGGATCTGTGCTTGTTCAGAACGAAGCCACTTTTTGATTTCATCGTTGGAATCGCCAGGTTCTACATCGATCACTCCACGTGAAGAGTTGGGGCGGTAGAGAGAAGGTCTGATCTCGACGGGCAGCGTGAAGGTTGCTCCGGCATGGGGAAATTGTATTTGTGTGACCGTGAGCAGTCGCTGCATGTGTATTTCATCGTACGTGGTGATGTGGAGGCAGTTTCCGAGGGTATCATATCTGTGGGAGGCGAGCTCAGCTAGATATGACTGGGGGGAAGTGTTGCCGATCAGGTGAGCGAGGGCGTGTTTGGGGATGTTGTTGACACTAAATTTGGAGAGCGGCCTTAGTACGAGAAAGAAGCGTGGTCTACCCATTCGGTCTGTTTGGTTCTTGGTTTTGGTTCTTGGTTTTGGTTTGGTCTGTTTGGTTCTTTGGATATGTTTGGTTTGGGATCTTGGTCTTGAGGTTCCCTAATGGATGTGGTTCCATGGTTGACTTCGGCGGTATCTGCGGCGGTGTCTTGCATATTTATGTCCTGGGGGCTTGAGGGTCGGCTCCGGATGGTCACGGTGACTGACGTGGAGGGGTGGATAGACGGTGCAGGAGGTATGCGTTCGGACACTGGAGGAGCGGTCGACGCTTCTTGAGGTGCTGGCAGCACCGTTGGTTCGAGTAAGGCAGTAACGGCGGGCGAAGCAACGGTGGCGGGGCCGACGACGACATGCCCCCGGAACGGAGGCGTTAGGTCTAAAGGCCAAAGCCTCGGATAGTAGGGCTTGCCGGGCGTTGAACAGGGCGCTAATGATAATCCAGGTGAGTAGGTAGATGGTTACACACACCCAAAGATCGGTGAGGATGGCGAGGAGTCAGTTTTGTGGAAAAAAGACATTTCCACAGACACTGGACGAGTGCTGTTTCCATTGTCTTCGTCTTCCGGCTAGAGCTGTCTTCTTCCGGACGGGGCGAGAGCAACATACACGCCATCCTCTTCGCAGCTTTGTCTTCTTCTCCTTGTTCTTCTTCTTCAGCGGTTCCCCTATGGGACAATGACGATGGTGGTTGAACGCGAAGCTATCTCGTGTAGGATTAGCAACGTACACGCCCTTCTCTTTGCAGCTTTATCTTCTTCTCCTTCTTCTTCAGCGGTTCCCCTACGGGAAGATGACGACGGTGGTTGAACGCGAAGCTATCTCGGGATGGATTTTTGGTTGGCCAATCCCTAGGGGCATCCTGCCACAATCATCATCAGAGGCGCTGCGGACGGGGCGAGAGCAACGTGCACGCCCTCCTCTTCGCAGCTTTGTCTTCTTCTCCTTCTTCTTCTTCAGCGGTACCCCTACGGGAAGATGACGACGGTGGTTGAACGCGAAGCTATCTCGTGTTGGATTAGCAACGTACACGCACTCCTCTTTACAGCTTTGTCTTCTTCTCCTTCTTCTTCAGCGGCTCCCCTACGGGAAGATGACGACGGTGGTTGAACGCGAAGCTATCTCGTGATGGATTCTTTGGTTGGCCAATCCCTAGGGACATCCTGCCACAATCATCACTAGAGGCGCTGCGGACGGGGCACGGACACGGGACATCCCCCCGAACAAGAGATGCTTCGCATCTAAAAAGAAGCAGCAGCAATTTGGACAATCTAGTTGAAGTGGGGTCAAGTTGTTTAGCTGTGGCAAAGTGAATCAGCGCAAGCTTCATCGCCTAGCTTGCACAAGAACAGAGCCGATGGCTAACCGTTTACTTAAATGGATGCGCCTCCCCTGTTTTACTGGACCTACTTTGGATTCCGGCTGCCTGTTTATGAAATTTACCCTTACATATTTTAATTCCTGAGTGGTGGTATTGTTCCTCGAACAACAGTGTTGTAATAGTGATGTGTACTGCCCGACCTTTCAGATAAAGCCAATATATAGGTTGCGTACATTGTCCGTTCAAAAGCACCACGTAACATACCGTGAACTGGGGCAATTCGTTCCTTTCGAAAATTACACTGCGGGCAAGATTCAAAACACGTCAGAAGGTGCAGGCACAGGTATGTAGAAGGGATCCCCAGCGCTTTCTTTTTAAGTGGTGCGTTGATAACAGCTGCGTTGATTTTGTGCCACCTTTAGAAGTTATAAGAAGACAGTGCATTCCCATTACGCATTTTTCGTTTCTGTTCTAATAAAACTTTTACAATTTATTGAGTATAGGAGAGACACCGCCGTGTATGATATAGTTTTGATTCTAGACAATGCTGTTGCCTAGCTCTCTGTGCTTGTGTCGTCATATCAGAAATGAAACCAACTTAATTTAGTTGAATATAACTGAAACAAACTTGTGTTCAGAGATCCTCTTGCACCGAATAATAACATCTTTTTTTTCGAGAAATTTGACTTCAATAAAGAGTGTTGCCCACGCAGCCTCGTATCTTTTCACTTTCCTTTGCGCATTCTACCACTCGCTTCTGCTCCAGAGATTTTAACTCTGGATGGATAATGTTAGACGTGTAGTTTATGGCCTGGTTATTACGTGAAGCCGGGCATACTTTTTGTGGGCGACGTACTAGAGTAGTCATGTGATGTAGATATATGATCTTTATATATATATATATATATATATATATATATATATATATATATATATATATATATATATATATATATATATATGTATATATATATATATCAACCCAAATCAACCCAACCCACCAAAAATCAACCCAAAAAGCAGAGATGCGGCTTCTTCTTTCTATTTTCTGAGAGTCCTGCTTTTTGGGTTGATTTTTGTGTGCTTCCCTTCAATAAAATGAACAGAGAATGCCTCCAAAGAGCAGAAATGTGCGATAAGGATTGATCATGAGGCTGAATAAACAGCGCTTCGAAAATCAGCGGCCTGGCAGTCGGTGCAGTGGTCGTGGGTTCCGAAGGGGCATAAATCTCAGCTGCAACAGTCCGCACAACCGACACCGATGTCGCAGAAGAGACAGTCATCGCCGTAGCTGCCACTTCCAGAAAAAAGAAAATTATTACAGTCATCACTGACTCTCAACAGGCGTGCTGGCATTACCTATCAGGACGAATATCTCTGCATGCGCTCACACTTCTAAAACGCGCCAAAACTCTCCCGACCATTCACATTGTTTAGACGCCAAGTCATGCCTCCCTCCCCGGGAATGAGGCGGCTCACGCCGTGGCCCGCGACATTTTACACCGGGCATTCATAAGGGAGGCTGACGACACACCTCCAATCGCCTCGTCCAGCCAGTCAATCCCAAAAACACGGACATCTTATATCATTATCGCCGTGAGCGCCCCCTTTACCCTCCTCCTCACCCATCACTCAATACACAGGACTCTCGAATCTGGCGCAGAATACAAACACAGACTTACTACAACATGGCAATTTTGTATCATATTTCACCGCCTGTTTTTCCCTACAACTACACAACATGCAATACACCAAACACCACCTATCACCTCGTATGGGAGTGCGCCAAACATCCCAACCCAATTCCATTACCTACATTGGAGCAGTGGGAGCACAGGCTGACCAGCTTCCAGCTCGAGGATCAGGAGTACCTGATCTTCCGGGCGAGGGCTACTGGGGGGCCTGAAGGCGGCCTGGACTGAGGCCACCACCCACTCTCATTTCCCCCACTCCTTTATTTTAAAAATAAATGTTATTCCTCCTCCTCCAAATTCAGCGTACGACCGTACTTGCCCTCGCAAATTTGCTAGGTTCGAAATCTTTCCGATTCAGCGTTACTACTCATTCGCGGCGGCACTCAAGGGACGCAGGAAATTTGTGCAGCGAATAGACTCTGCACATGCAGACACTTCTTTTGTCGTGGTGCACTTCGCACGTTTCTTGTATGAGTACTTTGCGCTTATGCTGATTGTTGTTGCAGCCAACAACGGCGTAGTGACGCCCAGGCGAGTAGATTCTTTACATCGAAAGTAAAGGCAATGACGGCAACCTGCCAAGAATTAAGAAAGCAAAAATCAATTTGTGATAAAAAAGTCGGGCTTCCTGCTGGTGCGGCGAAACGTAGCCTCACAGGCAACCCCCGTAAGGACAAAGCGTGCACGGTGGCACGCCACCTTAGCGGGTTGAGAACGGAATTTATGGGCAAACTTGACAGCTCTCGAACGCTTTGAAAGTTCTCCTTAAAGCACTGTTAAACTTTGCGCTGCTGACATACCGAATAAATGGCACTTACCGATTTTTTATGCCACTGGGACACCTCATATCAACGCACGGCACGGAACAACCGCG
Organism: Haemaphysalis longicornis; assembly: GCF_048455015.1. Taxonomy (NCBI): domain Eukaryota; kingdom Metazoa; phylum Arthropoda; class Arachnida; order Ixodida; family Ixodidae; genus Haemaphysalis; species Haemaphysalis longicornis. Next base: position 95,785,505 of record NW_027526225.1, on the reverse strand, counting down.
TGTGACTGCGGCGTCGTCTGCTCGCGACGCAGTCCCCGAGAAATGCCCGCCAGATGGCCCACCGGTTGCCGCAAAATGGCCGACTCGGCAAAATTCAAGTCTATATAAACAGCTTGGCTTTCGAAGCCTCTGGGTTACGCCGCTACAAAAGCCGCTACGACGGAACGCCGTGTGACTCTACTTTAATCTAGCGAGCGAGCTACGATAACAAGGCAAGCTCCTAAAGTGCTCTGCACTTAAAACCCAATATCGAAGATTATGGAAATCTGTACTGCCACACCGTTCGAATCCGCTACCGCCGGGCACCCACATGTTTCTTTAATGGGTACCGGCGTCCCTGGTCTAGTGCGGACCCTTGAAAGGGGAATTTACGTCTGGGAAGTTGCCTTTACCCTTGCGACGGGCCCCTGACCCTTGTCCATCTGGCGGGGCCCCTGGCAATCATGCCGCGTTGCGCCATTGGCGAGGGTGAAGTCTGGCGGCATGTCCTGCCACAGATGGTTGCGAGAGCGTCCATCGTGTCTGTGGAAGGCACCATGTGCATTCGTGTGCCTTGGTGGCGCCGGGCACCTACCGGTAAAATAGGTACAAGGGACTCCCCGGCCTAGCGCTCGGCTTTTGTACGGGAATAGAACGCTTGGGAAGTTCACCCGGCTTGCCCGGGAAATCGCCCATATGAAAAGATGAAAAGGGGCGGCTGCCGAAGAGTAGACTTGCTGCGTGAAGGTGGCGTGAAGGTAGACTTGCCCAAGGCCAGAGGCCCCTTTGCATACCGCGTGCCCGGTGGTACCTCCCGCATACGAGGCGAGTGCTGCACCTTCGAGCTATCGCTGCGGTTAAAAGTTACGACCCCTTCCACGGGGGCATTTCCCGACTAAGTCGGGTAACTTTCTAAGTACGACATCCCTTGTGCAGGGGGTGCTTGTACCAATTTTTTCTGGTTGGTGCCCAGCGGCACCGAAGTACCTACCACTTTCTTGTAACCAGTGATACGGTCCGGCGTGGTGTTACGGTTTCCACGATCCCCCGCATGATAGGCGCCTGCACCCATTTTTATTCACATTAGCTCAAGTCGGCGAGCAGAACCTTCTACGTCTGCCTTAGCGGTAGGGCCTTTTCAAGCCCCTTACCTTCTGCCGAGACAGTACAGGGGGCGCTTGTACCCTTTCGACTGGTGGGAGCCCAGCGGTCCCTCACCCCGCACGAAGGGGTTCGAGGGACCTCCCACACGGTCTCCCACAGCTGCTTGTGGTCAAGCTTCAAGTGTTTATTCCCACGTTCAAGGCATCCAGAGGCTCCGGGATCTGGAACGCACTTGGATCAGGCACCAATGCTCCAAGAGGCGGCACCTAAGCCTCCAGTAACAAACAATGGCGATTGTTTGTTTGTTTGGGGATGCCTGGTGTTTGGCATTCACAACAGCGCCCCTAGAAAATGTGTGGTCGTATAGATACACGAGCGTGCCTGTGCACAAAGGATGCGGGCGACTCTCTCCGTGCTGGGGTATCTTGCACAAAAACCCTTGCGTGCGCTTCTTTTCCTCGTCAGAAGGCCGTTAGACAAAAAGAAGGGCATTGTAATTTCAAGAAATGGAGTGACTGCTTCTTAGAAGATGCGTTTCGGGTATGTTGTATGGCCAATTTATAGTTCACAAATTCCATTTGTTGTTTGTATATTCTTCATTCAACATATCACCAAGCTCCGCATAGCGGGAAATTTTTTGCCTCATCACTGGGAGATTTTTAGACATGTTGATGCAGTTCTTAAAACGTGTACACTGGAACTTCAGTAAAGACGCACGTAAAGGAACAGTTCAACGGACTGTGTTCCCAATGATGTTTCGTGATCATCATTGTTAGAATAATAAAAATTGGCACTATGCAGGTGGCCGCTGCAAAGTGCCGGAAGAAGAGCTGACCTTGCGAACTGAACAGGCAACGCAGGCCAAGTTAGCTGCACTCACCAGTGGCGGCCATCCCTGGTGTCACATTCCACCAGAATGAGCCAGCTATGAGGAAGGGAAGTTGGCTGGCGCATGATTTAACCCGTTGCCGGTTGTCCTCAGTGCCCAAAGGTTCTCCCTCCATTGACAGGAATATGGCCCCTGCAGGAGAGGGACGAGGGATTCCCCACACGTCGAAGCTCATGCATCGAAACTCGTGATTCTGCCAGGTTCTAAGTACACCAAACGGTGTGCCTCCCCACAGCTCCTCCCGTTCGAACCTGCAGGGGTACCCGTTGGCACTAGCGGTTTCCCGCTGTGCCACTCAACCATCTGCCCGGATGGCCTGGTGCGCAAACGCCCCCGACTGTCCTTAAGGGAAAGGACCTGTGCGGAGACACATCCCAGCCTGCCACACTCAGGAGTTCTGATGCACGAGCTCCCCCGCCCTCTCTATTCAGGAGAAGCAAACGCTCTACAGGAGCCGTATGCCCCGCCAAAGGCTAGCAGGCAACCTACGGACACAAGGCACAACAACGCACCGAGGTGCCATTTACACACTCAGCCTTCTTCCCCAGCTCGTCTAGCTCAATTCCAGAGGATGGCGCCTGCAACACTTCCGGTGGCGACCGTCACTGGAAGACAGCTGCAAAGGCCCCGCTCTCCTGCACAAGTCGACAAGACCAGCTCTCCTCCCAGGAAGCACCGCATTGGGGGACTTCTGCCCGAGAAGCCACTCAGAGGACCTGCCCAAGAGTGGCCAAGCCGGACTTTTGCCCGGAGTGCCACGCAGAGAACCTGCCCATGCGCGGCACAGCAGGACTTCTGCCTGAAGCTCCATCCAGAGGACCTGCCCAAGGACGGAACAACAGGACTTGCGCCCAAGACACCGCTCAGAGGACTTGCCCAAGAGTGGCGTAGTGGGACTTTTGCCCCCAATGCGAGCAGTTCAGAGGACCAGCCCAAGAACTGCCCGGTGCTTCCATACTTACCTATGATGTTAGGTACGTTCTATACTTTTCGCGAATGTTGTGGTGGAGCACCTGGTGGCTACACTACCACTGCCATCATGGCCTGTATCACCAGTGCACTCAGCCACAACACCCGAAGGACTGGTGGCATTTTAGGAAGAGGAGCCACAGAGAGAGAGAGAATAGTCTTGAAGCATCGTTGCATTAAAGCGCAGAGAACTGGTGTAGTACGCGAAGGGATGTGGTATTGAAAGAAAGAGAATAAGCTTTTTATTTAGAAAAAATTCAATTCCAGTCTTCGGGGCTGGCTTCCTCAGTACAGGACACCTTGAGCTCAGGCCGCATCAACAGCCCTCTCCACCAGCTGACGCTGATCCTCGATGCTGGAGCTGGCCAAGGCGCTGTTCCAAAGCTCACAGGTGGAATAGAGGACGAGGAGGAATAAACGACCCTGTGAAACAAAAACTAAAAATTATGAATACGCCTATGAAGCAGTTAACCTCGAGTCCTTAATCCAGGACCCCTTGAGACCGTCCGGCTTTTTGGGCTCTCTTCCCCAGCCAAAGCTGATCGTCAGGGTCCGATTTAGACACTGCTCTCTCCCAGTGATCAGTGGAAGGAAAGTGCAGGGGCATAGATTGGGGTATCACAGGCGCACATAATATGGTAGAGGGTGCCCGGAACCTCGCAGAAGTGGCATTGCGAGGAGTACAGGGTGGGGGCCAGAATATGGGCTCTAGTTGGGTGGGGAAAGGTATTGGTTTGGATGCCTCGAATGGGGCGTTGTTGTTCTTTTGTGATGTTTTTGCGTGGATGAGGGTACATTGTTCGCTGCCGGCGGTAGTGCTGCATGATTTCTTTTAAGGACAAGAGGGGCAACTCCTGAAGAAGGACAACTCCTGAATAGCCTGGTGTGTCAGATCTCGGGCATGCTGGTGGGCAGCCTTGTTGCCAGGCACGTCCGCATGGGCGTGAGCCCAGATAATCCTTACGCGGTGTTGTGGAGGATGCTGCAATAGAATATGAAACTCTATATATATATGGCGCAAACAGCCGCAACAAATGACGCGGCCGCCGGCTTGAACCAGCGTTCTCACACTGAACGCCGATGAAAGAAGGTAGGTAAGAGTGGCGCTACAGTCCTGACCTAATTTTTCCTTTGTGTTTATGTTGTATTTTACCCACGCATTTTGTTATTTTTGCGTACATGCATGCATAAATGTTTACTTTCTTGGTTAGCGTTTTGGTAAAGGTGAATCTACCTACGTGGGTAGCAGAAATGCCACTCGCCAATTTAACAGGAACTTGTGCAGTCCGATCTCGGCATCTTCGTAAATCAAAAATCTCTGTTTCTAAGAGGATATGCGTGGACAGCGTTTCCGCGATTTTAAGCATTTTCTTTCTTAGAGCATGGTGATAAGGGAAGAGGGAAAGAGTAAGGTGGCGTGCCATCAGAAAATGATCGAATGAGGCGCTGCCCGCATCAAAGTTCGCAGCACGTTCGCCCCAACAGTGGCGTGCACTGTGCCGATCAACGTCTCAGAAACACTTTCATGAAACACAAAACATCTGTAGAAAAGAAGTCCCTGCGTGATAACAACAAGTCGCCCACTTCTTACAATTCTCCTTTTTCAATTCATGAGCTGAAGGTTGCTCTGAGCACATGTAAGCCTTCAGCTCCAGGTGCAGACAAAATCACATACACAATGATACAACACCTACACCCAGACACTTTTGAAACACTCCTACATCTATACAACAACATATGGCTTTCGGGGCACATTCCTCCCTCTTGGAGGGAGGCCATAGTAGTGGCTTTCCTAAAGGAAGGGAAGGACCCTTACTCTCCCGCCAGTTATCGTCCCATTGCCCTGACAAGCTGCCTGTGTAAGCTCTTCGAAAAGATGATAAACAGGAGACTCGTGTACTTCTTAGAGTACAACGGTGTTCTCGAGAGCTGCCAGGCGGGCTTTAGGGCGGGGCGATCTACGAACGATCAACTCGTTGCGTTAGAGTCATGTATTAAACATGCTTTCTTCCATAAGCAGTACTGTATGACAGTATTCTTTGATCTTGAAAAGGCGTACGACACTGCTTGGCGGTACGGCATCCTCAGCGATTTGAAGTCCTTTGGTATGTCGGGTAACATGTGGAAGACGCTTGCCAGTTACCTCTCTGAAAGAACGTTTCGCGTGCGAGTTGGAACTGCACTCTCTAGAGTTCATGTGCAGGAAAACGGTGTTCCGCAAGGTGGAGTTTTGAGTTGCACTTTGTTTATTGTAAAAATGAACTCTCTTCGGAAGGCTCTGCCACCAACCATTTCCTGCTCAATCTATGTAGACGACGTGCAATTATCCTTTAAGTCTTGTAACCTGTCTATCTGCGAGCGCCAAGTCCAGCTTGGTGTTAACAAGGTAGCTGGCTGGGCAGATAGCAACGGTTTTAAATTTAATCCAGTCAAGTGTACTTGTGTTTTGTTTTCGAAAAGGCGTGGCATTCGGCCGGATCCAGACATCAAACTCAATGGTGTCTCAATTCCAGTCAGAAATGAACACAAGTTTTTAGGTGTAGTCCTTGACGAAAAGCTCTCGTTCATTCCACATATAAAACAACTTAAACATAAATGCTTAAAGGCCATGAATATACTCAAGGTTCTCTCCCACTCTTCATATGGTGCTGACAAACAACTTCTTTTACGTGTTTTTACTAGCCTGATAGGTTCACGATTGGACTATGGAAGTGTTGTTTATGGGTGAGCAAGTAAGACATCTCTCAAAATGCTGGACCCAGTGCTTCATCTGGGGCTCCGGCTGGCATGTGGTGCTTTCCGGACTAGCCCGGTCGAAAGCCTCTATGTGGAGTGTAATAAGTGGAACCTACAACGTCAGCGAGCATACACAGATCTCCTTTTTGCTTTTAAAATTTCATGTATGCCACACCATCCTTTTAAATCAGCTTTTTATGATACGTCTATGATAGCACTACTCCTAAACCGACCATCGTTCTCTGCGCCCTTCTCTTACAGAGTTAGAGAGGAAGCGTCAGAGCTTTCTGTCTCCTTTTTAGACACCATACAAAGTTCTCAAACAGATTTTATAGCACCATGGCATCTCCGCCCTGTCTTATGCGACACATCTTTCACACATGTAGATAAAAACCGAGCTCCCACATGTGCAATTCTGCAGCACTTCTTGTATTTGCAGCAGAAGTATCAATTTTCTGAATTTTATACGGACGCCTCTAAAACTGCCACCTCTGTGTCCTGCGCGGCGCATGGGCCCGGCCTTAATGTCACTATAACTCTTAATAGTAATACCATTATCTTTACGGCAGAGGCTTATGGCGTACTTCTTGTTGTTAATTATATCCTTCAAAGTCACATCCCACAATCCATTATATATACAGACTCCCTCAGTGTCGTGCGGGCGTTGTCGTCAACAAAGTCTTCAAAAAATCACGTTGTAAATCTAATGGTCAAGGGTATTATGTCTGTGTATGTCCACAAATTTGAACTAGTCCTTTGCTGGGTCCCTGGCCACTGTGGTATAGCCGGGAACGAAGCAGCGGATCGAATGGCTGCTGCTGCTACACTCTTGAATACAGTAGACATAACCACATTACCCTACACCGACGTGAAACCACACATCAGACAACAACTTCGCAAAACATGGCAAACGCACTGGAGCGAACAAACAGACAAGTTACACGTAATAAAACCACACTTGGGACCATACACCACCGACACACGCAATAGGTACACTGAAGTCGCCTTGGCTAGATTACGGATAGGGAACACTCATGCAACACACTCGCACCTTCTCACTGGATCTCCAAGACCTCTGTGCAGCAGGTGCGGAGAGGCCCTATCCGTGATGCACATCCTATCCTCATACAATGTAAGGCACTCGACACTACACGACGCAAACACTTCCCTCAACTACACACACGACATATTCCACCACACCCATCATACTTCTTAGGAGATGATGCCATGTTTTCTGTTCAGCTTACCTTTAAGTTCCTATCAGAAGTTCACTTCTTACAACTCATCTCATACCACCCATAGCTTTTCCCCTGGTCCTATACCCCAGCCACCTTATTTATCTTTTAACCACTCTTGTCCTTCACCCTGGCCCTTTACACCAGCCGTGCTCATAGTTTTTAACTGATTTTATTTCGTGTTCTCTCCTCATCAAATCACTTTGTGTTTGGCGCTCTTTGCCCATGTCGGCCTTGCGCCAATAAAATCAAACCATCATCAATTACGTGGACGGTGGACGGTAGCTACTCCATAGAAACTCTGTGCTCGCAGCCTTTTCGCTTCCTTTCTAATGGTGGCGCAGCGGGTGCACAGTGTTGCCAGAGTGGCTTGCTGCTTTTCCGCCAACGATTTGGCCATTTTGCAAAGGGTCTATTATCCCGGCCCTGTGCTAACTCCGACCAATTTATCCCCGCAAACTTCTTGATCTCGTCTGCCCATCTAACTTTCTGCCGCCCCCTGCAACGCTTGCCTTGTCTAGGGATCCACTCTGTTACCCTTAATGACCAACGGTTGTGTTGCCTTCGCATTACATGCTCTGCCCCCGTCCATTTCTTCTTCTATATATATAATAATATGTCCTTAACACGCGTTTGTTCCCTGTCCCGCTCCACTCCCAGATTCTTGTCCCTCAATGATACACCTATCAACTTCCGCTCCATTGCTCGCTTAGTCGTCCCCAAGTCGAACCTTCTTAGTGAGCCCCCAAGTTTGTGCCCTGTAGGTGAGTACAATACGGCCCAGGAAATTGGTTTTTGCATGCAGCCGGTGTTACGGGTATATTCGAAGTGTTTCCTGCAGCCGAAGAACACCTAAGGGCGGACACCCAGCCTCTCACTGTACCAGCAAACGATGATCCCTTAATGAAGGCTGAGGCATGTACGCAGACCATTATTAGGGTAAAGCCTCTCGAGGTGTGTCACTGTGTCTGCCTTATTAGAGTTACATATTTCCATCTTCAAATTTGAGAAGGGGCTGCCGAACAACTCATTCGATGTTCACCGCTTTGTCCCGTCACGCAAAACTTCGTGGATCTTGACATGGGGTGTTCTCGGGGTCTTGAATAACGAGGCTTGAAGAATTTGCAATGGAAAAAATAACAAAATAGTTTTTGAGAATGTCTGTTTATGCCTTGCCTGCAAAAAAAAAAAAAACGGTCGACCGCGGTTACTTTGGTCCCACTCCATGTTTAGGTTGTAGTTCATTCTCTTGTATATATACGACAGTCAATTAATTGTAGATCGCACTTTGTTATTAGAATGCAGTGCGAATAGACAGCGCGGAAACGATGGCTTTGCGAATATTTATGTCATCGCAAAAACCAGACAAAGCCAGACAAAGCGCTGTTCAATCCTTTTAAGTGCCCGGGATTGTGCGCGTATACGTTTCGTTGTGGTTGTAGTGCGGGCTGTGTTGTGTTTACGATGCTGTAATTAGTTCCATTTTCTTTTGCTTTCACTTTTTCACGCACAGTTCCATTTCCGTGATGCGGCATTGTAAAGTGACCTGCTTTGGTATCGCTGTATATCAATCAATCAATCAATCAATCAATCAATCAATCAATCAATCAATCAATCAATCAATCAATGACTTCAGTGTACTAGCTGCGGGAGCTAGATTGTTTATGATGATGATAATTGATGATGATGATGATGGTTAGATTTTTTTGGCGCAAGGCCAGCTAGGGCAAAGAGCGCCAAACAAAAAGGTAGGAATTAAAACGTATAAGTCAGACAAATACTAAAATCAATTAAAGGCGATGGTGATGGCTGGTGTATAAGGCCAGTTTTTATTATGCATGACAGAAAATGAGGTTTAAAAACTTAGCATCTGAAAAATACTCAAATACGCGTTTCACAGAAACCATGTCATCGTCAACCAAAAGCAACGATGGGTGTAGTGGAATGTGTTGTCTGTGGAGTTGATGAGAGTGTTTGTGTCGTGTTGTGTCGAGTGCCTTGCATTGAAGGAGTATGTGAACTACGGATAGGCCCTCCCCGCACCTGCTAAACACGTGTCTTGGAGACCTAGTGAGGAGGTGTGAGTGCAGGATTCCACTCAAAATGGATCATGTGGGAGCTAGTACACCTTCGAACATGGAACTGCCCGTATTGTTCTGCAGCGGCATCGACCGCAGATATCCGACATCTTCTGTGTACCTGCCCTGGTCGCAAGCGCCTCCGACAGCGACTGTTTGACTGTTTGACATGACGACCACCCGGCTACAAACGCAAGCTGTTTTCATTGCAGCCACTAATCATTCGTTGCTGAGATTTGTTCCAGTGGATTTCGCCCCACTTGTCTCCACTACAATGTGCTACAGAGCAAGGCTTCGAATTAAAAGAAAATAAAATAAACAGCGAAATGAAAGGCTGAAGTCTCATACAATGGCGTGAACAGAGAGAGAACGGGTAAGCGAACACACAAGCACAGTCAAGCGCCTAAGCTGGAGTACGTATGAGGCGTTCTTTTTTTCGAAATGAGCCAGAACCACGTAACGCGAATTTGAGAAACAAGCGGAAGTTTGTTACCGGACCTAAATGCAACGCCGTCAAAGCTATTATATGATATTGTCACGTGGATATTTGTCAAGCCGCGATCCCCTGCTTGCGGTGTGTGCGTGAATGATCGCCGTGCAGCGTACAATCCCAGGTGAGGGATACGTTCCGGGCTTCTTGGCCAGCCAGTTGTTCGAAGACGACGACGTAAATGTGTGGGTCCTGCGCTCGCAGGCCAGACGGCTTCCGCCCTAGGGGTCTGCCACAGGGATGTTGTGTCCGCCCTTCACTCTTATGTTGCGGCGACAGGCCGACGCCGGTTTTCCTGCTAGCCAGCTAAGCATTCACATTTCATTAATTTTTCTTCCTGACTCTCTCTACTTTAATATATATATATATATATATATATATATATATATATATATATATATATATATATATATATATATATATATATATATATATTATGTATGTATAAATCTTCATTAAGAGACATGCTCCTCCAAACAACTTTTTTTTTAATAATAAAGTTAGGAGGCTGAAATTTTCACATCTTGTAGAGATTGAGCTCCTCTGGTCATATATGCAGTCAGATGTTGGATAGCTGCTCCGGATAAAATGTTATGCAGCATGGGCTTGCAGAAAAATGGCTTTTTTGTGAAGACTTTCTTTTATAGTACAATTTTTTCCTGAAACTTTTAAGATAGCCTAGGTGGTTTCTTAGGATCTTCAGAGTGCGCAAATTTACCTGAAAAAGCCTCGTATTCATTTTCCTCACCACGAAAAAACAAAGACTGGTAGTGTTCCTTTTCTTGTTCTGTATATTTTTGTTTTATGACCGTCAGAAATATCTAAGGACACAAATTGCATAATGAACAAAATTTGTGCACTCTACGTGTTATAATGAACATCTGTTCAAAATTTCATCGTGATACAACAACTTTAAGAGGGAAAATAAGTGTGCACAAACTCAGAAAACGGACAGAAACATCAAACTGAGAAAAACGCAATTGAAAGTTTATTTCTTTGGCAGATTCAGAAATTCTTGCTCAACCAACATGAAACGTGGTGGGGATATAGTCTGAAATGTCCACATTGAGGTACTAAAACGAGAACGCTCCTGCTGCATAAGTTGCACCCTCACGGTTCTTGCGGGTGGAGTCCTCGGTACAGGCCCATTTCACCAGGCGGTGGCGATGGGACCTAGCCGCAGCAGTCAGCCTGGCAGACATCTGCCTGATCCTCCACTGGTCACTTGCACAGCTTAGTCTATCCAGTTCTTCTGAAGTGAAGATTCCCAGTTCTTGAAGAACTTGCTCAAAGCTAGTGTGGCCCCTGTTGAACCACAACACTGTGAGAGCAGTGGCAGTCTCCACTACAGTGAACTGCAGGTTGTACGATACCGTCTTGTGCCATATTCAGTGCTGCTTGTCTCCATGGATGAGTAGTCGACATTTTTTTCACACACAGGGGCATGAAAGGCTTGCCATACTTCCTCCTCTTGCTAATCAAGCTTTTGGGGGTGGCTGCAATCTTGACAGTAGTTTGACAGCACCTCAAAATCCAGGCAGAGACAGTGCCGAGAGAAATGGCAGTGCCAACACAGTTCTGGCTTTTGTGTCCTCGTTTCTGCCAAGTACAATAAAACATCACACTGAAATCAGTCTGACCAGTTTGCAACACAGTTACTTGCCTTGCTTCAGCATGGTTGTCAAAGACGACTTCTGTGGCCGCGGCATAAACTTTACTTTCTTGGCAACGTTGTGGAACGTCTTTTGGTGCAGTGGTTTTGGTAGACCAAGAATAGCACAAAACCTGCACAGCTGATCGTGTCCGATGCCAACCGCGCGTGCAGCGAGCACCGCTTTCACATTGATGGCGAAACTATCACGGGGACTTCCCCTGCAGAGTTCCGGGTTGCGGCCTCCGCGGCCGATGGCGGCAGCACGCTGCGACGGGTAGATAGAAGAAACCACTCCTGCAGGGCACTCCACATTTTTGCAAATGAGTTCCAGTACCAATGCGAGGCTCTTCCGCTTGTTTGCGACCTCAACTACGACGAGTTCGTATTTCCCGTACATCACAAGGCGCCGCTCACAAGGTCACTCAGACCGTCCACTTCGGAGATAACTGCGCTTCCACCATACCCGTTGCCGACTGTCTCCCCGACTTGGAAGGCTGAAACTTCTTCTCCGATGCGCTTACAAAGCTGATAGTGTCACTGATAAAACCAGCCTCGCTCGTTGAGCCGCGCTCGCAACGCTTGAAGGCGGGTCGCCGTTAGGCCTCGCCGTGCCGGTCGTGCCGGCGTTGGCGGTAATCGTCACAAGGCCGCGCCGCTTCCTCTTTCCCTTGTACGGGCGTGATGTCCGGGACTTGCGCCGATAAAAGTCATGCTTCTTCTCACCGTTCATGATTAACAACACACGATAGAAAAGATTGCGCGAAGTAGCGAACGGAACGACACGGGAGATGGCGGCTCACAAGCGGCGAGAGCCAATGGCGGTCCCGATTTCGCGTCACGTGATTTAAATACCCAGTGGGAGCTCCCAAAACAAGCGGGAAGAAATAATATTTTTTTTTATTTTTTACGCGGAGATACGAAGCTGGCGAGCGGTTTGATTGAGAGAAGAAGGCTTTGTCTACCTCTCTCAAGTGACTGAAATGGCGGCCAGTCGCGCGGCCGTGCAGCAAAAACTCCCCAAGACGGCCGAAATTCGGCTTGATTGTGTGATTTCTAGGCTCACCGCGAGTCATTCAGACACGATTTTCACTAAGTTCTCGTTCGTATTTCAAAAAAAAAACAACATATTTCGAAAAAAAATGGCCATTTTTCGACCCGCGTGTCCCCTTAAGAAAAGGGGTGGCCAGTGGCCTAAGAAGGGGGGGGGGGCTGTTTGAAAGGAGGTGAAGGGCTCCTGTAGGCCCTAAATTCTTCGGGCTACGCCTGACTCTTTGGTGAACTCCCAAAGGGACAGCAATCTCTCCTTGGCATGACCAGGATTCATTGGCGTAGTCCACTCTTCGTATGATGGCACCTGTTGGGCGTGTCGGGCTCGGAGTTCACGGAGGCCCCCACAGTCCCATAGGAGGTGTGGAATGTCCTGCTTGACTGTGGAGTCCTTGCAGTACGGGCAGGGGTACGGTGGGTCGATGAGAGTGGCGGAGCCGTTGCGTCTGTCTGGATTACTACGTGCCGCCACTTTAACGTAGGAGCGCCACTTGTGCAGCACATCCTCAGTAAGCGCGGCCCCTGTTCGGGCCTTGTATGTCAGAACTTGAGCCCCTCTGGGTAAGCCCTTCGGAAGAGGGTGCTCATTTTGGGGAGTCATGTCTCTCAGGTTTGTCTTCCTTCGTTTTCTCTCTTGTTCGACGAGGCTGGCCGGGTCGACGTCAATCAGTGGTGGCACCGGGGATTCGGGAAGCGAGTGGAGCGTAGAGGTTTGCGCGCTCGCCATCGCGTGAACAACCTCGTTTCCGGGGCTACCCGCGTGTCCCGGCACGCAGTCGATGCATACCTGGATGTTGTAGTTGTCTTTTAGTGCTCTGCACTCCTTGATAAGGTGGCACACTGAACCATCAATGTTTGGTCCTTAAAAAAATGCTCTGTATTTCCTTTTCTAAATTTTGAGATCTATTGTGTTTTCTGCGAAAATTTGTATTCCTTGAAGTTATTGGGATACTGACTAAGCGTAGGCTGTTACAATCATCTCTCTCTGCTGCAACCTTCACAAGTGGTCATGTCGGATTGGAGTGTTTTGGGTCAATGGAGGACGTGTTTTCGCAATTATTTGGCCGCCTTCTGTCATGAAGGTCCGTAAAGTACCTTTTTTCTGTCGCATATTCCCGAACTATAGGGCAACGTACTTCTGGACTCTTATCCACGTTCTGCGCCTAATGAACGAAGAGATCTTTCTTAGAGACAAGTGACACAGTAACAGATAATTGGAGTGTTCGAGGTAAGGGGAAAAATATAGCGGGGAAAGGTCGGAAAATGTCACTTCATCGTCCTGCCCTCATTTATTTGCTGGCGATGGAACACGTATTGTCGTAGCATGGCTTGCTGAATAACAATGTTCTGATAATGCATCGGCACATCCTGAAACATCTTTATTGATCTGTCGCCCCCCCTTGTAGAACGCTTGTGCTGTTTTTCGCCTCTTCGCTGTTTTTGGAGTCTCACTGAATCAAATGTTACTAGTGTTACCTTCCTAATCGCACAACACCACTCACATCCACCGATTTGTTTTCGTTCGTACTCATATATTGCATACCGTAATCACCCGATTCTAACGCGCACTTTTTTTCCGAAAAAATAGGCCGAAAAATCGCATGCGCGTTAGAATCGGATACAAAACCGAAACTGGCGTAGCTGCGGGGATTTCGTCCCACCCATAGCCATCGCCATCGCCATCTCAGGATGGCGCCAAAGCTTTTAGCAACGATTTTTCGGCCGCAGCAAGCCTAGGCTTTTCTATCGGAGTTCCCACAAATCGTCAAATCGTTTCACTTGCGCGCTTGATAACAGCAATGGCAGCAGCGGCTCCCACGCGTTCAATACAAGCGGTCGGCTGAAGCGTGCACCTCTGGAGAAGCTCTCGGGATGGGCGTGCGATGCGTCGTCCACGATTCCATAGACCATGGTTGAACGTTCGTTCAGAAGTGTGGCATCGCGAACGCGCTTGAAGGCACCGAGGCCGAGATGTTGTGGTCAGCGGAAAGCGACGGGGAGTGAGATGAGTGAGATTACTTCGGGAAATAAAACGCCGGTTTCTCTCGCATTCGCTTGTCTGGGTCACAAAGTCCCGTGCGCGTTACAATCGGAGGTGCAAGTTTTTTCGTTTTTTTTTTGCCAGGAAAAGCAGGTGCGCGTTAGAATCGGGGGCGCGTTAGAATCGGGTAAATACGGTAATTCTATCCTGCCAGCGCAACTTGGCAAGCTCGTCAAGCACACGACACACAACGCCGCTATTCAACTTTAGAGTCTTCCGCTGTTTTGGCCTACATTAACGGAATAAGAACTGCGGCAGAAGCCTGACCTGCTCAGCCAACTGCTACAGTCCGCAAGGCTTGTTTAAAGAGAATGAGTCGTAACGTTTTACGTACAGCCAGCCGAAGTTGATCTCGCTGTTACGGAAAAATATGTTCCGCAGTGAACAATGCACAGAAAGATTCTGTGCCAAGGTCACGCAAAATATTTTTAGTGAGATCTAGCGATCATTGCTTTGACATTTAGGTCTCTGGTTTACTGTGCTTTCTTCGCATCCGGTTGGGATTCGGGAAACCAAAGCTAACAACAGGCTTTATACGTGTCCTCGAAATAAATTTATTGTACTCACCGAAATGACGTTCAGGAGTGAGAAAAAACTAAGCTGAGTAGTACACACCAGCAACTGCAAATAAACCAAAATCTTCAAGCTTTTCACTAAATTCCAAGCCTCATTGCTTTTTCGCGGCAGTTTTGGTTGCCCTAAGACTATGTTTTACAATTTACATACATCGGCGTTTCTTTGTTCTCTTAGGGCGGCTAAATTTCTATTACGCGTTGCGTAATTTGTTAAAAAGCTATACATAAGTATTTCGTAGGATGTCTAACGTCAGCCTCCCTAGTGATAAAGAGGGTGGTTGGACGGCGCTTTCATGCTGACATGGGCATGTCAGCATGCTCTGTCCGCATGCCGAGTCCTATAACGGTTTACAAAGTCTCAAGGAGTCTCCTCCAAGCAAAACACCTACAACGTTTGAGCAGCTAGTCTCCAAAGGCGCCGAAAACTGTTTCACCACGCTTGAAGAACAGCAACATGTTGGAAAAATTCTGCGGAGATTTCTTCGAAACCGCATTTTTTTCTTTTATACTAGGGAAGCCAAGCGAGAAAGCTGCATTCTAGCTTCGTCTCCCGCTCACAACTATATTAGTGAGCTTTCGACGTTGCCATTACCAGGCCACGAACAAACCCGTGCCCACTGGACCATTGACGCATGGTAAAGCTAATAGCCTAGTAAACAACCATGGTATGAGATGAGTGGCTGTTTTGTTGTAACCAGTACCAATACCGCCAAGCCTCTCATCGAAGTTGACTGCTTGGCCTGTACCTGCATTGACTATTATTATCCTGTCGTTGGACTTGAACGTTCATAGGTGCATTTTGTGGCCGATATTCTTTCATTCTATCCACGCAAGTGTTGTTGCGCCACAGGTGTGCGCTCGGCCCTGTGGAGCCGACGTTGTATATCTGTCTTCTTGGTTATCACCTAATAGACCAAGTCGTTCGCCTACCGCGTATAGCGTGTCAAAATATGGTGTTTTACTGTTTTACCTTCATGGCCGAGTGACAGGCATTCTTTCTGGTTATTCTGAACGGGATTGGGTTCAAGCGTGAACTGGATCGGGTTCTAATAGAATCTTTGTTTCAATCACCTTTCAGGGTTGATCTGCACCTGTCAAGCGCACCCTAGTATCTGGGTTGACTGTTCTTGAGTTTCAGTACTCTATACCGAAATCCGGTGCTTGAGTTGTTATATGCACCTTTAATGTCTAAGAATGTTGCTCATACCTCGCCGAAAATGACGATAAGAAAAACGTTCTGTCGTTTGCCGTATTCTTGCGTTGTGAACCTAACAGCTGGCTAGGTCACGACAGCATGGTGTCTGTGGAGGCAACGGGCAGTTCTGTTGTGACTACGGGAATATCTGTCGTTGAGAAAATCAACTTTGGCGTTACGACATAAACCTGTGTCGCAACAACAGGTGGCTTTGTCGTAACAACAGGGCTCCTGTTGTCACAACAAACATTTTTGTCGTACGACAGGAATTGTTGTTAGGTTTCTGCGATATTTCTGCTGTCATTTTAGACTGGTTAGTGGTATGACGTCAGCTATCCACGTTTCAGTTCAATGCGTCGGCACAAAAAAGAATCATTATCTGAGTGCTGGGGCGTCTATGCGCATTTTGCTATGCCCGGAAGATTGCTTGCCTTCCTCTTACGCCTTTTGCAGAAAATTAGGCTTGGTTGCCAAACTAATTCCCTTGACGACGACGAAGACAACAACGAAATGAAAATTTTTTATTAATGTATCTTTACCAGCTTTGCTGTGGAACTGGTGGATGTAGTATGGAAAGTTAACCACATTACGCACAAAAAATATTGTAGTGTTAACATTTCGGTGGTGAGCGTCTGAAATTTGCCGGCGCGATAGATACTTTCGGACGAAGCAAACTCGTTTCGCTATTACTGATGGCCAGCGCATACCTACAAAATTAAACGTAGTACTTTGTGCAAGCCTTGAAGCGCGTGTTTAAATGCGTATAGCAGAGAAACGTTTTCCACTGGAAGGATAAATGCCCGCGGAATCTTGGCTTACACTGTGTTACCTACCAGCAGCCATATGCACGCGAGCTCTTTTTGCGCTGAGAAATTTGCATTTTGAATCGAAGTTTCAGCTTACAACGTTTATCTATTTTCCAGCCCCACACATACAAGATGCGAAATATGTTTGCGAAACAAAAGCGGAGTTAACACGGGCTGCTTTGCTGAAGTAGCAAGAGCGGCGGCCGAGAGAAAAGGGTTGTTTATATTTCTTCAATATTTTGTTGTAGCTCTTTCCGTACTCGGCGATCATTAGGAGATGTCCTCATGAGTTTACTCTTCCAAAGATGGCATAATTGCGCAATTCGCTGGGAGCATTAGATGCGTAAAAATACAGAAGTGTATCTGAAATTCTCGCAATTCGGCAATATTTTCTAGCCCAAGAATAAAATATCGTGGTCTTTTTATTATCCCGTTTAAACTAGTTCATGAGAAGACAACCCTCTTCGTTCAATCGTTTTTGTTTGAAGCGCATTACTTAACGAACGACAGTGTATACACTGTTGTTATGCCCTTACCGAAAGATGGTTCCAACAACAATTTACTGATAATAGTTTTTTTGGGCGGTTCAGTTAACGATAAGTGACATACCTTTTTTTTCTAAGCAGCCGGAAAATGCCACCGTTAATCGATCAGTACCGGAAAAACCCTGAGTGGAGTGATTTCGTGCAAAGGGAAATGCCTCCATTACAGCCTTCTTAGAAACTTCTAAAAGTAAAAAAAAAATATTCGTCTTGATCCAACCGAAAAGTTTCTGAGAAAGCTCTTCGGCTTTATTTTGTTCCATGCGGCTGCATTTAGGGTGAGAGCTAAACTTTTCCTTCGCAAAAGTACCACATGCCGGCATGCCATTGACGTTGACAAGGTGGAGATCAGGCGCACTTTAGCAAACACCGAACGACGCATTACGTTCATCGCAGTCACAAAGCGCAGTCCAGTTTTCTCCACAAAATCAGGCCCTTCCCAGTCACGATGCCAGCCGCGCAAAACAGAACGACGCGTCGATCAATGCGCATGCGCTGATCTATTCATTCAAATTTTGCGGAAAATTTTTTCGCAAAACCGCGGAGCGAATTCTGTCACGTATTCGAGCACGCAAACTGGGCTGAATTTTTCATGCGACGTTTCTCCTTAAAAGCCACCGTTCCAAAACTTCCCCCTTCAGGTTGGCGGGTTAGCTTCTTCCTTATCCGCAACAACAAAAGGCAGAGCACGCTTTACAGGGGCGTGCAAGGTATGTTTTGCTTTTGAGCCTAGGGAAGAAATATGCTACAACAGATTGAAGCTGTCAAGTTTACATTGGGAAACCCTTAACTCAAGCTGGGGGAGCCGGGTTTAACACAAAGCATAGAAGTTTTGTAAAGCAGTGGGGTTTTCCAGTCTTGAAACAGATTTCCAAGCACTTCCCCTTTTCATACTCCAGGTAACCGCTAAAAGCAAAATTTTAGTTGTCACCGATTTACCGCAACTGAACTTACTAGGGCACTTGCTCGATAGGTCCAAATGTCACAAAAGTAGTATTTGAAAATGCATCACCCAGGACCACATTAAGGAAGTTGTCGTCATTTATATATTATAAACTGCCCATTTTCCGTTTATATACGCTTCATTCCCGCTTTAGATGACCACCCAAACATGAAATTTATTACCTACTTCCGCATCTCGCGAGCGTTATCTTTAATATTGAGAAGGGCCTCTATGCCCCGCGGTTAACTTCAAACTATCGTAATCTACCTAGATCGGTACCGCACACCTTCCAGTTTTGTGTGAGGAAAAATTGAAAGCTTATGTTTTACGATAGTTCATACCAAAAGGGGCCACTAATTGGAAGAGGCACCAAACATCAACTTGGTATGAAGTTGGCGTTCGAGTGAGTTAATTATAGAAAAGGAAACTGCAGCCGCAAACAAGTTTTTGCGTGCGGAAAAGTAGATGATAACCTGGGAGAAAAATGCTCGTTTATTACTCAACATCCCTTGCGGTATTGAAAGCAACGCTCATAAATTTCCCGCGCTAATGAGCCTAAACCTATTTGGGTGGCATAGCCAGCAGCTCCAAACTCTTTGAAACTGCCGCTACAGGAGTGCCTCTTTCTGCTAGAGCGCGTCCTTTCCCACCATAAGCAGAAACAGTCAGTGAAGGGTTATCGTCGGCGTGGGAGTAAGATTAAAGCGTGCGTGCACGCGACTCATTCGCACGCAAAAGACGGCGCCATGGGAGTGTGCATTTATTATCGAACACGCACTGTAATGAGCCATATACACTGGTAGGCACGGTACAACCATGTATCAAAAAACGACTTGTATATCTTGTACCAAAAACTCGTATGCAGAAACGACTGCCAATTGGCTCCGTGGTTTATGGCAATCGCTAAGAAGTATGCGGTCGCTGTATGTAAGCTTTCCGTTATAATATGTTAGGACCCTATTTTTAAGATCCGCTTTGGCCTTCATAAGTAAATATACAGTCCTGCCAATTAGAAAATTTGGAAGCAAATTTAGATTAGTCTGCAATTTGTTGAAAGTGAATGAAGTGAGTTGGCCATATGCTCTGCTGTGTTTAGCACATTGCCCGAATCACTTTAACCTGTTAAACTTTAAATACCTATCTTTCGTTGAGAAGTACTATTAAAAGGTGTGCGAGCTTTTTTTTTTTCAATTTTGCTCGGGCTCGCGGAGGCACAGTTTGAAGTCAAAACTAAAGATTTTAAGAAATTGAATTTTTGGGGTCGGACGAGTGGACGATTCACCTGTGCTACCAGGCGCGCCATAGTGAAGAGCTTCGGAATAATTTTGACTCCTCCCTGAATATTTTGAACGTGCCAAGATATCTCTGCATACGAGCATTTTGTTTTTTGCCTCCGCAGGAAGAAAGGCCACCACGGATGGTAACGAACCGTCGTCGTTGGGCTCAACAGCCTAAGGTTAAATCTCTTGACGTGAAGCCTTCTATACGAAGGCCGAAAAACTTGCACCCGAACATGTTAAAATGTAAAACTTATGCAGCTATCTTCTTCGTAAACACAGGTTTCGATTGAATGCCAGGGTTATGCGAGATGTCCTGAATTTTTGTGATTTGGCGAGAGAACTCTAGAATTACCGCCAATAAGGCATCCTTGGCCTGAATTTTGTGCGGAAAAACATAAGGTTCGACGTAAGTGGAAAAGCGTATATGTAATGGAAGCCCGATATAAAAGCTCTTCACCAATCACCAGTTCCTCCCAATTTTTGAGGCAAGTGATATCTTTCTGCGCCTTTCCAGGAAATAATTTGATGCCCTTCACGATGCCCTAAAAGCATTGCGGTAACGCTACTGTATTGTGGACGGAAACGTTTTCTGCTGTTTTTCGTTCTTGCTATTCGAGGCATCTTAATATTTCTTCTCAGCATATTTTCAGATGACGCACACTAGAGGGATTCTTCTGTTGTACGTGTTTGTCTAACGTTCACTGCCTGAAAACCGTTCCTTAACAATTCTTTGCTTTTTGTTTCTTGCGGTTACGGAAAATATTTTGCGACACCGAGACTGCGAATCATAGCCCATTTTCTCAGCCGCCAATAAAAATCTGTAAACCGAGCATCGGGCGTCTTAGAGTCCACCTCGCTCACATTGTAATTGCGTTTTCGAGAGATGAGCGTCAATTCATTCAGATGAAGCTTTTTGCGCACTTACTGTTACGTAAATTCCTTTTGAAACAACCGGGTGTATCTTACAGGCTTTTTCAGAATAATTTTTTCTAGTTTTTCTTCACATGTTGTTTTCTTTCTCAACGATTTCACATCCTTTGTTTTTCTGTTGTTTTGTGGGTAAAAACGTTTTCCGCTTACAAAATAAGAGAGTGTTATAAGCGCAAATGCCGTAACGACCGTTGTAGAAGGGGCCATAAAGAAAGAAAACCTTTGGGTTGCGAAAATATTTTCTTTAATTCAGAGCTTAATGCAGACGTTTATAACGCTTCAGCTCCTTTCAGCGTCAATTAACCGTGCTGAAAAGAGCTGAGCGGTATCCGTTCGGTGCATTTTATAGTGACAAATAGAAGACAGGGCCAAAGAGGTGGGCTATAAGAAACCAAGAAGGGGCGTGGGTTGGCATTATGACTCGTATGTGCAGCAAACCCTCGTTATAACGACGTCCTTAGGATGAGAAGGTGGCTTCATTATAGGCGATACTTCGTTAAATGTGGAGGGAATTTTTTCAAATATCTGCATTGGGGCCATGAAACGCTTCGAACAAAGTGCTATTTATAATAATTAAATTTAGTTACTACAAAAGTTTACTGCTTTCACTGCGGGTATTAAGGCTACCGGACGAAATAGTTTAATGAAGGTATGGCGAACCTGCAACATTTCTTTTTAGAGTTACTTCAGTGTAGGATATTTCATCCAGCCCTCTACAGCGCAACCCGAATCCGCATCCGTGTTAACTTATATGCCCGTTCCCGGTAGGTCTAAATGAGCACGTGTGCACGCCTGTCACAAAGGCGTCTGGACACGAAGTAGAACAAATGTTTCTTTTAGAACGCTAGCTTAACTCGCGCCTTTCTGGAGTCATTTGGTAAAAAGAGCGGGCGTCGTTGTATCTCAGTGAACGTGTCATCAGAATTTCGTTTCGCGGTGTGCAACCAGAAACAACAAGTCAACATTGACATTCGGAAAGAATGTGGGCATGGTCCAACCAAAGCCCCCCACTGGCTTCGAATGGGGGCTTTGTAGGCCGTACGCGTACATTGGTTCATCGCATCATGTGGCTGCGGACGGTGTATGTGGTCTCCAACAAAAATATCCGGCGTTCTGACCGCCTCATTAGGAAAGCGGCGGCACGTAGCACTCTAAGCCCCACGTTACGCTTTGACATTTAAGGTGGCTCATCGGTACCGACTCCTTGATGTGTAATAAGTCTGACGTTGCTGGGGATGATGTTAGGATCAATACTGAGGTGACCTAACGTTACACCTGAATATAGGGCTAACAACAAACCCAATTAGGTAGATTAACTTGTGAAGGCAGCTGCCTTTAGCATGTCACTACAATGAAGTACTTTCCATTTGGTATCGACGTCAAAATACCCGCCGAAAATTTCACACATACCCACTCAGAGGGATTGCTTAGTGATGGTGATAGACGTCGTCAGAGGCGCATGGCCAATTCCAGTTCCCATTGGAGGGAGTCAACATAGCTGGCAACTGACACATATCTCGTCGCAGTTCAACTAGATGTGATGCTAGCTCTTTTTGACACGTTAAGAAAAAGCTTAAATGACCATGTCGTTTAATTCTAAGTTGTGCGGAGAAACAGGGAAGGCAAATTTAGTTCCTGGTACTCGCTTTGACGTCCTGAAGTTTGCTAAGTTGGTTTTAAGGATGACATGCACGCAGGCACAGGCACACGCTCACGCGCGCACAAAAAAATGTGCGGGCCTATAGTGGACAACGTACACCCTACATAAGGTGAGGCATCGTGCAACCACCCGCGCCTCGCCCTAAGATACCGTATTTTCTTTGAGAGCGAAACAGAACAGAACCAGAGTAAGGGGTGGAGCTGGGCTTCGCTGCCAAACCCAGTTAGGTGACCGCGACTTTCGTACTTCGGTCGAATGAGCCTGCGCCAGCCACACGTGGAGAACTTGCAATTTTGTTGCCGCCGGAACAGCCCGGCCTGATCATTCCAGCATTCTTCCCGGTGCCGTGTACTCGCATATTTAAAGGCCTTTTACCCCTTTTCCTGGCTCCATATGTGTACACCGCAACACCAGAGCCCTGCAGCCCAACACTGAGCCCATTCGCAATGATTTATTGATAACCTTGAATCGACCCTTGTATTTCATCCGTCTCCCGCTCCCTCTCCCCTCTCCCTCTCTCTCTAAGCCTCTCTTTCTCATTTAGAATTGCTCTAGGTCGGCACATCCGAATGCCCAGACAGCAGGCCTTGCATCTGAGGCGCCCTGTGGACCACCCTCCCATGTTAAATCTGTGGCCCCTATGTGCGTGCATTATGGCTCATTTACATTTATGTAAGCTGCCCAGAAGTCCGTCTGGCTAATGTTTTCGAAATAAAAAATGTATAATACGGCAACTAAACACAGCGACCAGCTATGTAATAGCCTGCAGTCAGATAAGTGCTTAACCTGCAGATTGAGGCGGAGAGCGTACTTTATTATGTGGGAATTGAATCAGCTTTCGAGACACCAAATATGCACGGCAAAGCTTCTAGTTTTCCTGGAAAACTTCTAGGTGACTGCTACAGACGGAATCAGCCCAAAAATGCACCTTTGAATGACATCGAAGGGGATGCTACTGGGGTGTGCAATTTGTAACACTACCTACCACACACGAAAATGAAGAGGGGGCAAAAAAAGTAACGTACACGAAGAGGAGAAACTGTACGAGGGCTGTCCGTAAAAAAAGTATTTATTAGTGACGCCGATGCGTGTTGATAAGAAAAGCTGTAACAGTAACGGCACTAAAATGAAGGCATCGAAAGAGAAAGCCAGCCTATCATTTGACTCGGTCGCGCACATGATTTCCGGCGGGAGTGGCTGTGTCGCGTTCAATGCCATAATCCTCCCCCCCTCCTCCGCATTTCTGCTACTGCCATACCTCTCCCCTATGTACGGCTGAATACAGCATCGAGCTCCGACTCCACACTCTCTCCACTCTGTGCCGCACACTGTCCGCTGCCATCCCGCAACCTCTTCCGGCCAAGATTTCTGCTCCTGGACGTTTTCTGGCTCGGTTACCAGCCTCCCACCCTCTATCTTTATAGAAGAACACATGCCGGGATCCATAAAAAAACTGGGAGTAAAACTCTTCTGTGTAATAATGCGAAAAAGGAGGCAGTGCCTTCATATTTCTTTCAAGACTGCTTAGATTGACCACGGACAAGCATTTCTTACATGCACGTGTGCTCAATAGGGACACCGAAACTAAAAGGGCTCGTTGTGAAATGATCAAGTCCACCATATGTGGGTCCTTGTTATTTTCCCAACATTGATCTCAAGTGTTGCAGGGACGCGTACAAAACAGTTATATTTGAGAGGCTGCAAAGTTGGTACTTATATGATGTGGTGAGAACTGTTATACAGAAGCTTCACGTTTTTAGGAATGACGCAAACTTTTATAAGGGTAGCATTCTCGGCACGTCGGTACTTCATAGATTCAAAAAAGTGCGCAAAGAAACGCGGACATGGATGGCGTGAGAAGAGACGCACACAGCGCTGTGTGTGCCGGTCCTTATTTCATACATGTCCCCGTTTTTTGCGGAAATTTTTTAAACATTTGCAACTTTGGAAGCCTTCAAGCGAATAACTAAAAACGGAAAACAACGTCGAAACTTGCACCAACAAACGGCGTTCGGCTGGTCTTAATTGCTCATATCCATTGCCTCCACCGGGTCAAAGAAAGCGCGATGAGGATGACTCACTTTTCAAAGAATCACATTGCATGGAGATATCCAAACAACGGCCTTCGACACAAATATTTATTTAATAAAGGAATTGATGATTGGAATGGATTGGTGTATAGTATGATGGTGGGAAGTCGTTCACCGACTGTAATTGCTTGATTTTGTACCATACTTCATTATCTGAATGCAATTTATGTGTTCATGCAAGACACTTCAGCATCAGAAACAACTTCAGGAATGCTTCGTTCTATCCACAGAGGAATAACGACGAATGTCAGTACCAGAGAACAGAGAAATTGTCATCAAATTTGCATAAAGTTCTACCAAATCTAATGGAGCGGGGGAGAAGCAGAAAGCGATGACTACTTATCTAAACTTCCGTATAGACTAACCAAATGAATGCGCTATATACTCAAGCATACTTTCCGTTATGCGTGGAACCAAGTTTAAATATTAGAATAGCTACTACTGTACCCACCAGTGACCTCCGTGGGTAGTCTATGCTGCAGTTTCACAGGGGATTTTGTCCGCGGTCCCACTCCGAACCTATTACTGCGGAGCACTAGATGTCTAACCCCCCACCCCTTCTCAGTTTGCATTCCGGTGAAGCCGCTATACGCAGCGCCGCTGCGGTGCTCCCCCTCACCACAACCGAGCGCTCTTTCACAAGAGTTATTCCCCTTGCCACCACAGATGCTTCTTTCACAAGTTTCACAATCGGCAAAAACGGCGGTGGCGCCATGATCAGATGACTGTGGAGAATCAAGGGAAACGCTAATGGGCGTAAAAACGACGGAAAACCACCGCCACCTTTGCCGCCTTAAATGCCACCTCGCCCAGTAGGCGCGAATTCCTATTAGTTGAAGAGAAACTTGCCCAGTTGAACACCGGCGTGAGCTCATAATTTTTCTACAGCTTGAAAGGCTTTCAGAGCGACATTTTCCCCGGTGTATTTCACGCCTAAGTATGCTCCCGTCAGAGTTTGCCGGTTTATGCCTGCACGTGATGGAGTGGAAGCAGGTGGGCGTGCACGGACAGCTGGGCTTCATGCCGCTGCCGATGACATGGCAATTTTGCTGGTGGTGGATTTAAACGTGGAAGCCTTGTGGCCGCTCGATACGCTTTGTAAGCGGCCCTCCGTAATAAAGCGGTTTGGATCTTGGTTGGTGTGTTGCACAGAGAGTAACATGCCTACGACGGGGGAGGGAACCGGACGGTTACATGTTTGTCTGCTAGAATAAATTCTGAGGTCTTAGACCGTTTAACTCACTGTTGAACGGCCGCATGTCGTTCGTTTGGACGGAGCGTGATTTGAGGAGTCTTCGCTCGAACAGAAGCGCGCATAAGGGACAAAACAACGGAAAGCACTGACGCCGCCGTTATGGCCTCAGGTTCCAGATGGTCGAGTAGCTGCGAATCCCGCCCGGTTGAACCGAAACTTTCCCTCTTGGAACGACGACGTAGGCGATTATTACTTTTTCAGCCTAAAGGGCTTTCAGAGCAACATTTTAGACGGTTTCTTTCACTTCTAAGCACGCGCACATAACCAGTTGCCGGCTTATGCGAGCACTGGTTTGGAAGGGGGCGTTCAATCACAGCTATATCTTTCATGCCCTTACTTATGGAATGTCCGTTGTGCTGGTGGGCGGCTTAAACGTGGACGTCAACCAGCCCAATACGACCTATCCGGTGTTCTCTCAGGGGTCTAGTGGGTTGGGTCACTGTGTTACAGACACAGTAAGATGTCCACGACGCTACAGTCAGACAGACAGCTCTATGTTTGACGAGATAATAAACATGGGGTTCTTCCAAATTTCATTCCGCTAATTAGCTAGAAAAATCCTCAATTTCAAGTCACATAAATATGTGTTTTGTTGCATGCACTCCGTGGACTTCGCCCAGCTTCGCAGGTTATCCTTCTTCACAGAGTGGAAGGGCACTAATTTTTTATTTGCTTTAGAGTAGAGTAGTTGAGTGAGCCGCACGGGCGGAGGTCTTCGGAAGCCGCGAATAACAGCGAAAGCACAACTGCCTAGTTCTCTTCCTGCCTGCTGTTGCAGGAACGATACACGCACAATATGTTCGGCCAATTGTGCCTTCTTTCGCAGGAGATACCAAATAATTACCGCGGCAACGGGACGCACTCGCAGTAACTGCTGATACGTCTCTAATGCCTAACTCACAGAGCTCTACAAGGTAAGATAAACTGTGAGCCCGCTGCTTCATTTGTCTAGCTCGGTATCTGCCGTTGCTGGTAGGACAGTCACGACTACTACTTTAGTCGTTAGTTTTTTCTGTCTTTGGTTGTTAGTGTCATCTGACGTTTCTGTTGGACGTTTTACAAATGTCGTTCTCCCGTTTTCCGAAGTGGCGTTTTGCCACGCTTTCTTTGCCGTTGCCGTATGCACGTCTTCGCTGATTATTCCCTACCTGCATATCGTTACGACTGGCGTCCGTGACAAGATACATCAGTTGATGGGTGCCTCAGTTTCGAATGAGAATTTCACTTTATCATAAACCCTAATGCCAAAAGAAAACAGGGCGCTGTAACGAGGCTGTAAACGCATTGTGACTTTCGCCAATACTGCTAAATAAGTGCCCGAATACTAGCGACTCATGCCTGCGGTATTTTTTTTTCCGTGTAAAGGCCCCACTGCTGGTTCAAGAGTGAACATGTAGTGCATAAAATTCAGGTGTTCTGATCCATCAACAGCTAGCCCCTGTAACAGGCAGAAGAACTTTAGGTCTTCTGAGCAAGTGTAATTCAACCAGTTTCTGAGCACATCAGACATAAAATTGCATTCTGGCGACATTACTCCCGAGCGCCTCCTGCAACGACATGCGCAGAAAAAAATGGAGTTTTACTAAGGCGCCCAATGTAGCTTTAGTGCCCCTAGCATCGAGGTTCCGATCGTTGTGGTGCACCGATAAAGTTTACGGGGTCGCAGAGACGAGGCACTGGAAGGCGGCAAAGATGAGACAGAAATCTACGCATCTAACAGTTGGAAGATTCTCCTTGAAAGTGGCGCTGGCCGACGCCCGGCACTCATCATGAGGCGCACGTTCACGTGGGCTCCGTATTTTATCTTTGGGGTATTTGCGAGCTCCTCAACTGGCAAAGGCTCACGCGCAAGCGTGGAAGAAGACATCAGGCGCTTCGCACGAGGCGAACGCTCACATGCGCTTGGCTGGGCCAAGCTTTCTGGTAACGCTCTACGGCGGAACTCAAAGCTTAAACATCTTTGCCCTTACAAAAAATAAAAAAAAATACGTTATGCAATATGAGAGTCGTAGCATAAAAACAACAACAACAGAACCAGGTATCGAGGCACGTCTGTACGCAATTGAATAACCTTGCTTGGGGTGATGGAGGAATACCATACGCTTTGTTCAAAACTAAATAACAACCTCGATGGGTTTTGTAAAGGAAGATTGCAATACCTCATTGACTGCGGCCATCCACTCACCAAAACGCACTGCAGAAAAGCCAACCTTACACCATGAGCTTCACAAAACGTTATTCATGATAAGCGAAGGGCTTAGTGGCTATCGCGTTGTGCTGCTGAGCCGAAGGACGCGGGATCGACTGCGGGCCGCGGTGGCCGCTTTTCTTGTGGGGGCGAAAACGAGAACGTCCGTGTGTTGGAGATTTCGGCGCACGTTAAAGGTCCCCAGGTGGTCAAAATTGATCCGGAGCCCTCCACTGCGATGCGCCTTGTCGCATGTGTAGCGTCGGCGCGTTAAACCCCACAATCAATCAATGAGTGAAAAGTGAATGCACCTCAAGCACCTCAAGAAAAAAAGTGCATTACTTGCCCGGAATCAAACCCGGGTACACCGCGTTATGAAGCCGACGTCTAACCGGTAGCGCACTTCCGACACGGTGGACGCAGTTTATATGTAAAGCTAAGCTTTCTTGGTCTCGCGTATGGACAGACGAAAGCCATGGATTGAACGACACAGCGAGGCTAAGTGCAGGCCATCAACGATCGAAGTCCGCAACCTCGACGATGCGAAAGAATCCGTCACGAGACAGCTGCGTATTTTGTCTATTGTTGTCGTTAGTTGGAGGGGCGTTTGATTTTTTGTCTAATAGGCGGTCTCGTAATTAATCATGAAAACCAGCAAAGGCTACAGACTGACGTCTGGTGTTTTCCTTTCTTATTTCACGCTCACACAAATCCGCAGCATCGAAGAATCAGTGAAAAAGCGCTGATGTGTGCTCAAAGATTGCAAGCAAGGGAGCTTTGAATTATGCTCCGCATTAATTACTCCGGGAACTTTTTGCTTAGAAAGGTGGGCCCGGATAATATTTACGTTTCTGTCAAACCGCTCCCTCACAGACCCTGGCGGCTTAATTTAAATCTCTCGCCGGAACACGAGCCATCGCACAAATGGCATTAAAAAAAGAGAAGAACTGGAACTGAGATTGAACTCGGTTATTTTTGCTATTTCGTAAATAAAATACGTATTTCCCAGAGTTCTTTTTAACAAAAAAAAATGACTGCGCCGTACTTGTTATTATCAGGCGACTTCCAATGCACGAAATTCGGGAGTGTTTACAGCAATGCAAGTTACTGGAGCAGCCTGGGCGACCCGATATTCGGTCCGCACTGTGTGTGATACTGAGAAAAATCTCGCCGTATGGAAAAGTATGCATAAAAGGCATTCCTTTGTACTCGTTATTGGTCATGCTTACATTGTAAGGTTACTGATGAATCGGGCTGTTTACAGCGTTCGATGAACCCGCCGCGGTGGCTCAGTGGCTAAGGCGTTCTGCTGCGGAGCACGAGGTCGCGGGTTCGATTCCCGGCCGCGGCGGCCGCTTTTCTGATGGAGGCGAAAAGCAAAAACGCCCGTGTGTACGAGGTTTCGGCGCACGTTAAAGATCCCCAGGTGGTCAAAATCAATCCGTAGCCCTCCACTACGGCGCGCCTCATCGCCTGCGTTGCGTCGGCGCGTTAAACCCTACAATCAATCAATCAATTAAAGCGTTCGATGAGCAAGTGATCCCACCTGAGATCAGATTCGGCAGTTCTATTCACTGCGTTGGCATCCTATGTTGGAATGAATAATGACAAATGATTTATAATCAATATTAAATTAGTTATGTGCATGTGTCTTTACCCGGAAAATATAGTATGCAACCACACATAACTCAGTAAATTCATTCAACTATACAGTTTCGCTCGTGTTCCATCTCTACATTTAAAGAGGGCTCCTAAATCTTTTAACTGTGGTCACAAAGTTTTTAGCGCCTATAGTGCCAGGCACCAAATCAGTGCCGTTGCACTTTAAGATCAATAATTCGTACTATCGTGTGTACACGTCCCTCATTAAAGACAATAGTCTTTCTTGGGCTGCTCAAAGTAAAAAAAAAATTGGGCTCTCTCTCTGTAGATTTGTCTGCCTGCCCCTAGATTCAGCCGCCCGGCTAAAGTTGAAGGAATTCTTGAACGAAAGTTGAACGAACAGACACAACTTTTTCAATGCTGCATATTTGTCAAGATTATTCAGCAAGTAGATAATAATTGACTTTTTTAGGAAAAAACTCCGTTACATAACTGGTGTTTGCAGTGTTCTTTTATATAAAAGTAGATATGTGTTCAATTTCATCCAGAGAAAATAAAAAGAAAAGGCATAAAATCACTTTTAATAACAAAAAACGAACCAGGATGGCGCCGGAGCCTCGCGTTCGTGACTGTAGCGCTAAGTTTCAACAGAGTCAACAGATGGCGCAGCGGCAGTCAAAGGGCGGAAACTGTACCACAATACCTCGTAATGTTCTGTGTGCCGTAAGGCGGCTGCAAGCTACTGAGATGATTTATCTTTTAAACGTTTAGGAGAAACATGTCTCTGTCCTCGGCATAAATACATTGAAGTGCTGGTTACCGTTATAAGGCTTTTTTTTAGCAGTGTAACACATCTACCTGAAACTCCGCGTTAGCTATTAAGCGGCTACAGGCAGATATTTGATTTTGAAAAGGGGGAACCAAATCCGGAGATGTCTGAACCCTTTTTGTAGCTGGTCCAAATGCAAGCTGGCTTGTACGGCTCTGATACGTAGACATTTTTATTTTGTTACTTCCAACCTTCACCAATTACAATCAATTTAATTTACGGGCGAGTGTCCCGAAGTCAACGCTGCAACATGGCCGTCGAAGAAAATGGGCACCTCCAAGTTCTGGCTGCTCACACATAGCTTTGAAAGTGTGCGAGGCAGCACTTATTAGTTCATTCACTGGGTGTTATCTTCTACGCAAACAATGATTATTAAACCAAGCCTCTAAAATTGAAATACAGTACCTTCTTGTTTCGTGTGGAACAAGCTGTGGTGAAAGCTGTGGTGAGTCGATGGTAATCTCTGCAATCCTCTAACGAAATTCTTGTGGTTGCAATCGCGTTAAGGACACCCTTTCAATGCGACGCATACAACACGTACGAGAACAGGCGTACAACGTTATAGGTACATTAGTAGGTAGAATACTTTGAAACAACACAAACAGTAGAATACCATGTGCAGGATAGAGTACACAGAGCAAATAAAATATCATAGTGGCAGCAACGCCACCTATGAGGTGTCACACACCCCGAAACTCCTCGTCGACGAAGCGGAAAATTTGTGCCGAATAGCATACCGAGCTTTACTCAATTATAACGCGCGTGTGGGCTGAACTGCAAAAGCTGCGACTTCGCTCTTCGCCTGAGGACTTGATCGACTGCCAATAGAAAGCACTCGTAAGTTTTATTTCCCGCGTTCATTACACAATCCCTCTCTAAGAATCGATCAGCAGTGGGCGCCGAGTTTGCCCAACCTTGGTTGATCGAAGTCAATTCGACCGGCGGTTGCTGATCCTCGTGTCGGCGTTCCGACGCACTCGAACCCGTCTCCGCAAACCCGCCACAGGTTCACCCTGTATTCAGAGCCCGGAAGAAGAGGGGAAAGCGGTCCTGTTGCCCTGAAGCCATCCCCTGTTCCTATACGCTTGTCCTCCAAGGAGCGTGCCTCGGTGAATGGGCCGAGAGGGAGCGCTCGTTTGGCTCGGAGATTCCTCTACCGAGAGTTCCGGCGTGGCTTCGATGCCGAGCACGCGTTCGGATGCCGAACCGCAAAGACGCCCGTGGGGCCTCGATCCGCAGAATACGAGATGGCCCACCGCGTTCGGTGAAAGCGTGGGCTCTACCTCGCAGTTGTTCATTCAAATACTTTTCTTTACTTTTCTAGCAGCGTGTTTTACGCAGGCAACGCGATGACTTGGCGTGCAGGATTCCGTGTGCTACCTCCAGTTAACGACTCTGGATTAGGGTCGTTTATTTCCGATCAGAAATAAACCGTTCATTAGAATCTTTCTCTTTGTTTAAGTTGTGCCCGAACGGGCTCCTTAATTAAGGAGCAGACGCTGAATTATAGGTGTACCCGAAATTCAGTCATGGAAAAGGGCACTTCAGGGGTGGCGCCATCACAATACATTTGTACTTTCGGGTTCAGTTTGAGATTAAATTTGGTTGGCACTTTCTGAGGGGAGAGACGTTTCTGGCCGTATACTGCGACCATGTGCAACGTGCACCATCTACAGGCTATTTATAAACTGGCCTTACCGCGTCTGAAACTGCTGAAACACACACACGATATCACACACCTTCATGATAGAGAGGCACACTCTATACGAATCTAGCGCTGGGAGATTGCGAATTTTTCTTTCGTCAAGCCACCTTTTTGTGCAAGAAAATCTGTCGTAAGTATTTTTAAGAACGAAGCTGTTTAGCAAGTTGTAATTTTTTCTGTTCGCAGTTAAAAATACCAGGAAATTGCCTAGAGTGCGCACGTGACCCAGGGCCTCGCGGCAAGCGCCCGGCAGTTATCAAAGCCAAGAAAATGCCTAGCGCTCGTGTGCGCATGACTTGCGACGACCGGCCACCTTCACCTGCGAGCGTTTTTTAAGGCAGTCACACCCACCTAGGTAGATTGACCAAGACTGCCACGGCCGCCCGGCAGATCAAAAACCAAGAAAATGCCGAACACTCATCTGTGCAAGTCTCGAGGCAACCGCCCTCTGTTCTCGGCGCATGTTTGCCAAGCTAATCATATCCACTTCAGGAAATTGGCCTTGATTGGCAAAAAAAAAAAAAGTCTACAGCGTTCGCAGTAATGGTGGTACCACTTGCTCGGAACGAGAAAGACACGTCATAGCGTACGCCCCTTCAAGTGATGTCCAATGATGATCACTTGCAAAAAAATTAAAGTAAAGGTCATTGCGGCAGCGAAGAAGAAGCAAATCGGCTTCAACCGTGGACTTAAACCTTCGTCGTGCTCGTGCTGGTTGCGTACAGCTTCGCTACCTTCAAGTCTTACGCGTTAGTGTGAGCGTCTTTCATTTTTTTTATTGCTACGTATGATTTATCAGATGTCTTTCACGCTGCTTTGCGCTCCCCACGGTATTAAGTAACTCTAATTTAGAAGGGTGTAAGCGGTCAAGCATCAAAATGAGCAAAGGAAAACCCTGTCTGAAACCATTTAAAGCACCTATTCCTCAGGAAGAGAGAGAGAGAGAGAAAGGGAGGGAGAGAGAGGGAGAGAAAACACATACCGGGACTTGTTCTAGGTAGCACTGGCCGATGTTTGCTGAATAAGCAGAATATCTAAATGCGGCGGAAGTTCAGGTACGCTTTGCCCAAGAAACAGCAGGATTTTATGCAAATGTTCTGCAGTGCAATCCCCCTCGCTACCGGCTGCTGCGCCTTTGTACGGATCGAAGTCGACGTGCCGAAACTTCCCCAAGAACGACCTGGCACTGATGATAAAAGTAACTGTACTGAAAGGTCTGCACGTTGGGCCGCATCCGATCCAGTCGAGGTTCACTTGCAGTTACAGGATTGAATTAGCGGGTATCCTTTCTCGTTTTTTTTTTACTAGAAGATTTCAGCTGTGATTTAATAAAGATTGGGTTTTGATCTTTACTGTTCTGATAGCTTTTCTGCATTGTAGAGCCTCTATGCTGTTGTTTCGTTTTTACGGGAAGTGTTAAAAAAATTTCATGACACTATCGGGCATAAGGCAGTTGTTGTTTCCCTACTTCGGTATTTCTGTATCTTGTACCAGCACTTTCAGGGGCGAAGTCCTCTAGGGACTCCAGCTGTCGGCGTCTCCTGTCGTCATCGTCTCATGTAGTCACGGTACTGAAACACCGGGACACTCGTTTTCCAACGCCTCTCGCTAGAACGCATCTCGTATAAAAGAATAGCCTAAAATATGTAAAACCATTGAAAATAAACTAACATGGTTTAAATATTTGTGGAACGTTCCCTGTCCGCTTCAGCAATCGTCAAGCATCAGCAGAAGCTGTTTGTAGATGGGTTACACTTTCTCTTACACTCAAATAAACACCTTCTCTCGATTCTGGAACTGATGGGTTTGTGCAATCGGTCAAAGCAAGAAAAGGCATACTTAACTGGTGCCGCGGCCTCGATCACCGCGGACAAAGCAACTCTAAATTGTTTGTGTGTTAATATTTTGTCTACAATCAACTTGAAGCTGTTTATGTGTTTCTGTATGTGTCTTCTGTCACTTGCAGCCTTCGCGCTCTATTAGTTTTGTAGCAACCGGCACTGCACTTGTTTAATTGTTTCTGGTTGTTACGTTGTATCATTGATACTAAGATTTTTTGATAATAAATTTATCCTTTCAAGCTTCCGGCGCAATGTGCAGGCACTGCACTGCACTCGCATTGACCCCAACCACTAGCCCAAACAGCGGCAGATGGGGCATGTAGATTGATTAAACCCGGTACAAATCAAGAGAGGGCGCCGCCACGTCAGCAATCGCACGATTGCTCCTCTCACCAGAGCTTCTCCGTCGCCCAATTAGCGCGTGCCGTGGGTCTATAGAAAAACTTGCAATCTTTGTATACAATTATACAGTGCATGATTCGCCCCTCACCAGGTTTCATGTAAGTGGAGATGGGCCAATTTTCTTCCTCTTTTCTTGGTTCTTTTTATTTTAAGCGGTGATATTTTAGAATCTGCGCTTCTTGCAGCTTCATGTTTAGCTTTGACGAAGATGGCACTGCAGGGTGACCGGCCCAAAAAGGATTTAAAGAAGCTCACTGTTACAAGGATCCCGGTTAAGCCATGTATCTCGGACCGTACCACTAAGGAAGGTGCACCTTTTAAGCAGCTCGCTGTTAACATTTTATACTCCGAACGTTGCTTTCTGTGCACTTTTCTTGATTTTCGACACAGTTATCTTATGTTGCCTTCAATCATTTTTTGTTCAATTTAACTGTCATTCCTTACTAATGCTAGGCTGAGCTCAATTCGTTTCCGGCTTCCTGGTTTCATTCAGGCCAGCGTATTTTCTGATTGGAGAAAACTAAGATGGAATAATGTATTGCGCTCCATCGTTGCACAGAGCTACCTTCAGTGTACGAGAAAAACTGACCAACACTTTTTGCGGTAACGTGCGGCAGACTGCCGCCTACCCAAAGTAAAATACTATTTTGGGTAACTTGACGGGCGCAGATTACATGTTCAGCAAATAAGTTATAAAAATTGCGCACATACTAACAGGATAGCGCACAGCACCGCATCCCCGCTTGGCTGGCGCAAAGCCGGCTGTCTAGCATCGCTTATTATTGAAGACGACATGCGGAGTAATGCTATTTTGCTCCCATAAACACCGCCCGCATGTTTGTTTCTTGGTGCGCTTATCGTTGCTCTGCTGCGGGCGTCCTTCTTTCGGGCGAGTGCGCCTTCATGCCTCCTTCGAGCGAAGAGGCTTCGGGTCTCTCGGCACATGCTCGATGGACCAGAAAAAGAGGGAGGCTGTGGATTGGCATTTATTGCGGTTGCTTGCTTCCAGAGATAAATTACACGCCTCTCGCCACATCCTTCATGCTGTTATCTGTCAGAACACAGCTTAACTTCATGAAGGTGTGAGATTCTTAATCGACCCCGAAGGTTTCGGGCCGATGCGCTTCCCGTGATTGATGCTACTGTTCCGGACTTGCCTTCTCTTTCACTTTGGGGCCCAGTTGTATCCTTTGGTTATGCTCCGTGCAAGACATTACCCACTGAGACAACGTCTGACCTGAGAGGTCTTTCCCCCTACCCAGTGATGTCACCCTGCTGTTCCAGATTTGCAAATGTGTCGGTGCTCTTCTGCTCTTCAATTAGCGGAACCAGCGCTGCGTCTTTATAATTGTTGTTTGGTTTCATATAGATGATATTCACTTAAAAGTTTACCTGTCAATTTTTTTTGCTTGAAAACTCTGAAAACGGCCACGGACATGGCGTGGTTTGTGATACACCGCCCGCACGCCGCAGAAAAAAAAAAAAAAAACGACGGCGTGCGTCATCTACCCCGTTTTAACCCGATTCTCAATGGTGGTGTCAACAGAGATGTAATTAATCGCACTCACGTTCAAGTCGAGGCATTTGCGTGCGGTGGGTGAGTTTGGCACGGCCAACCCACGTTATGTGCATAGCACGGACAAGTACCGCTATCCCGCGGAGACCGACGTAAGCAATGACGGCGCACTCACATGGTAGGCTGAATGCGTGCATCGCCAGTGAATACAACCTATACAACCTTTTTCCCGAGTTACCCCACCTTTTAGACGTTCTAGTAAGTGTGAAGTCGGGCGAGTTGGCCAAGGCGATTTCCTTTGAAGTAACATGGCGCGAGCTTTTATTTCCTAGTTTCGCTTGAAATTTCCGTCTGATCCTGACGTAATGCATAAACATTTTGAAGCCGCTTCTCTGTCACAAAAAATTTTTCTCTCTTCGACGGCATTGGATCAACACGCCAACCTCGACGGCGCTGTTTTTTGTCTTCTAATTATAAAGTGAAACCTTTTCTTGTGTGTGCGATGGCATTCAATTAAAAAAACAAATGCGCTATTCGTAGATCGCTTGGTTCGCCGAAATGACCTGAAAACATGTCTGAACACTCCGCGCGTGCGTTAAGCGGGACTTCCACTTTGTATAAACAGCTACTTGAAAATGGAGAAAAAATCGGTTCTGGATACGATATTACACGCATCCATCATGATAAACGAATACAATAGTATGCGTTTATCTCATAAACCACGTATCGGTATAGATTTAGATAGCTTGTAAATGCATTTAGGCAGTGCTTGAAAAATCACCTCATGGGTTCGTTGTTTTTTTTTTTTTTTTGCGATTTCATTCATTGCAGGTTGTAGGATTGCTTGGATCATACAACCTTCAACCTTCAAACTTTCAGTGAAAGTGTAACGATTTTCTAGCTTTCGTGCTTCTCTCAACTATCTTGAGGAAGTGGTGGCCAATTTTTTTGCTGTGTCATACTAGCGATCATAATGCCCTATGCACAGACCGATTTCATTTTTAAGTAACACCAGCAGTTACATGGCATGCGAAGCTAGTAGTTTGTTATCAGGAGCACCGTAACGCTGTGCACGTGCATGAGTATTGTCTACATGGCAGTTGCAGCAACTGAAGGAAGTAGTTGCTTAGTGTTTGATTTTTTTCTTCGAAACAAGTTAAATTCGTCTAATCAGAAGTCGATAAAAAAGGAGTTTCGTACAGGTTCTTACAGGTGCATTATTTTCTTACAGAACCTATTGCAACGCTACCATGGCTAATACATATTATGTTTTACATGTCAGCGAGGGGAAGTTTAAGGCCACAAGAAATTAGGAATTGTGCGGCGCATTTGACCAATATTCGGATAACTTTGAATATGGCTCGTATTGAATTGAAGCACTTAACTTGGTACGAAATTTTTAAGAAAACTTTATTTAAAGTGACTTTCATGAATATTACAGTGGCTTTCTGGTGGAAAAGCATTAAAAATATGCAACAGGGCTCTAAAAACGCTAGAACTATACATGAAGGGCAGGTGAGCATTCTTGGCAGCCTAAGCGACTATGTATAAGGATTTTTCCGCAGGATCTTATGCCTGCGCGCGCCTGGAGACACTCATGAAGCCATAATTTTCAAGAAATCTTCGCAATAAGGCGGGCCCTATCTTCTTCTTCTTCACCCTAATGAAGTGACTCATAGCCACAGCAAGGGGTGAGGGCGATTGGCCAGGTGATCTAAACGGTGGCTGTATGGTGAAGTAATGAAATGGTAAATATAAGAGCAAAGAAAATACGCACATTTACGCGGTAAGGGGGATGGAGACGGGATGAAATTATTGTTTCACATCTCTGTTCTATTTACTGCACTTCTGTTCGCTTTGTCGTCGACGTCTGAGGACTAATATTTTGCCTATATCTAAATTCGCGTCCGAATCCATGATAAGCCAGCTTTGAAAAGCAAAAGAACTTGTGAAAACACCCACTGAAGAGTCAGGAAAGTCCCGTAAAAAGGAAAATCCTATTGGGAAAATGGATTTGCCTCAATTCGATTAGTGACACCGCAGGATCTGGTTCATTTTTGATACAAAATACGAGATGCGTACACGTTTGCCGGGCGCTAACTGACGTATTTTGCGGCGATCATTTTTCTAGGGAAAAGTTGCGGACTTTTTATTGTCACTGTACGTTTATCTTAGTTACGCTCTGTAAATTTGCTTCAAGGGAGTGTGACGGCAAATATACCCGTAATTAATGCTTGTTTTTTTTATTTTACCGCCTAAAAGTACGGCAATGTACGACATGATGAGTTATATTAGTGACCAAGAAAGAATGCAAACATATCTCTCATACTTTCAAATACATGGGGGAAAAAGGGAACGGGTAAGGTCAACAAAGGAATACACAAAGGTCGCCTTGTCCCTACATTCCTAGCTATGAATCACTACGAATTAGTCTACATTTGAGCTCTTAATCCTACCAGAATTACTACAAGGCTGTCGCAAGAATTGTATGATTGTTTCACGTGAGCTGAATTTCTGACACCTTTCATATCGGCCTTCATCGTCAAGTCTTGTTCATTACGCGTTAAAAAGTCGTCCGCCTCCCTCTCAAACCAATGCTCTGAGCCGCCCGGGACTCAGACCGGAAAGTACTAATTTCATGCCCCTATCTGCGTTTCAATTGGACCGGCAGGTTCTCGCCGTAGCCTCCCCCCTCCGAAACATTTCCATTTTAAATGACCCTTACCTTACGTGAGAGCGTTCGCTGGAAATACGGCTGGTGTGGATATCGGCTCATCGCTAATGCGAACATAATTAACGCTCCCAGTTCTGGGCACTGTGCTTTGATTTTCTGGTTAGTTCAGCGGCCGGTTCGGCGTTCTTCCTTCTCTGCAGAGCGGGGTGATAAAATATGTCATTATCGAAGCATTCCTTCCTGCTTTCTTTTTTTTTTTTTTTTGTCGAATGACTCCCCAATTTGGGATTCCTCAATTTGGAGTAAAATTAAGATACTTTGGTTCAAATTTCAGCCGAAATTGCTTTTTCGTTGTCGCATTGTTTATAAGAATAAATTAAGGCTGGTATTTCTGTGTGGAATATTTGAAAGGATTTTTAGTAAAATGGGTAGCAGCAATAAACTACAACGCCTGCGCATACTCGTAGATAAGCAAGTGTTCAGTAACAGCATATGCGAGAGTGTAGCATGATTCGTGCACTACTCGTGTAGAGTGACTCGTGCGCTAAATCAGTGTCCCTCGCTTTGTGCGGTACTCACATGCACGAAGCTGATTGGCAGCGCAGTGAGGAAGGTCACCAGCCAGATAAATATGATCACTCTCCGGGCCTGGCTCAATCTGTACAGGTATCGGGAGCGGACCGGGTAGATGACTGCGTGATACCTGGAAAGAAAAACTCAGCCCTTCCACCTTGCGAAGTCAGAAGTCCAGTGAAGATGGTGCTCTTGTTTGATATGGCATGTTGGGGTTCATAGATACATTAGGGATTTGCTAAGTTGAATTTTAAAAACTGTGTTGTGGTCTCTACGCCGTCGGCTAAAGAAAGGCACGAACGGTGAGTAGAGAAAAATGACGTTTTAATACAGCGCGGCTAGTCCAATCATGTCCGCCGCACACGTGGGCGCCGATGAGCTCGTGGCATTGCGCGATGTGAGGGCGGAGGGATGCATCGCGCGGCGCGACGAGTATACACCAATCGGGAAACACACGGCCGCGCTGTATAGAAGGACGAAGTAGGGATAACTATGTTCCCTTCGTGATTGGCGTGTCCCACTGTGAAACACACTATGTGGGAAAGTCAACTCAAAAATTCAAGCTTTCGCAGACAACTTGAAAGTCCGCTTTGCCTGTTCACAGAAATGTATTGCCGAAAAGATATTATTTTTGCTGGCAATATAGGCCATCTTATATGAAAATATGGAGACCTATGGCCGCGTGCTAGTTTTTATCAATTTTTTCCACACGGTCAAATGTCGTGGTCTACACTCCGTCTACGCCGAGACTAAATGCGTCAGAACATTGCTATAAACAGCTTAGATGTAGAATACACCGGAAAAGGAGTCCGCGGAAGAGACACCACAACGTATCTTTGGAGTAACGACCACTTCGCCTACCAACTATAACCTCTCGTCCTATATTACACAGTACACTGGGCCAACTCTTGTTATATTACGAGGAGGACATCCTAGGCGGTCATTGGTTCGAGCAGTCCGCAGCTGCCTCCTACAGGGCCACAGACTGAGTACCTCGTGGCTCGCGAAACGCAGAAAGCCGCAGATTACCGCGTCGACACAGGCAGAGTGGTGTCCGTAATGCAAGCACCGAGCGAAGAGTAAATTGCCGAGTGCGAGAAAGCAGTCGACGAAAGACGAACGTGTGCTCCCGTGTGGACGTTATCGGCACGTTTGATGGCCGGCCATGTGCTCCGAAGCACGGACTTTTATTTACGACCACGGCAGGTGTGCGCGCACAAAGGACACCACACAACGTTCC
Source organism: Haemaphysalis longicornis (assembly GCF_048455015.1). Taxonomy (NCBI): domain Eukaryota; kingdom Metazoa; phylum Arthropoda; class Arachnida; order Ixodida; family Ixodidae; genus Haemaphysalis; species Haemaphysalis longicornis. The sequence continues at coordinate 95,745,437 of NW_027526225.1, read as the reverse complement.
GTCGGCGGCGTAGGGAGCAGAGAAGAAACTGAAGCCTTCCTCACCAGCCGGCTTGCTGACAGGATGAACAGTGGGTGGTCGTAAGGATTGCGATTACGACGTCCTGGACATGCCAGATAACGGAAGAAAAACAAAGCCTTGTGTACCAGGGAAATTACGCGTTTAGACAATAAATGCGGCCGTGGGAAGGTTTTTTCGGAGTTGAGACCTCGCCCTCTGTTATGTTTCTAGTGACAGATTCTTGGGCGCGATTACCAACAGTATACACCATGTTTTGAGCATACCGTTTTTCATGAATCCTGTTGTTGTAAAATAGCCTATTGATGTACATGGGATAGAAAAGAGACTTATTGGTTTAGAATTGGAGTAAAGATCTTCTGACGTAAAATGTGTTTAAATTGAGAATTTGCTTTTTCCTGTGAGTATTTATTCCCATGAGCGTATGTTGATTGATTCTAGGGTTTAATGCGCCAAAGCAACGCAGGCGATAAGGCGCGCCGTAGTCGAGGGCACCGGATTAATTTTCCCACCTGGGTATTTTTAACGTGCGCCGAAATCTCCTACAGACGGGCGTTTTTGCTTTTCGCCTCCATCAGAAAAGCGGCCTCCACGACCGGGAGTCGAACCCGCGACCTCGTGCTCAGCAGCACATCTGTGGCCACTGAGCCCCGCGGCGGGTCCCATCAGTGTATCCTGGTGTCTCATGTCGACGAATGCTTCCCGACTGACTTCGAACTTCCCCGGTCGTGTAATTTCAGGTTCCCGATTTTTAGTTGCATCGCTCCATCGAATTCGTTGTCTTCCCCTTGTTCTGTTGCTGTTTTTTCGTGGATGGTTCATCTTGTGTGCTCTCCATATCACAACCAGAACATTCTATTTGTTCAAGGTTTGTCATTATATATGCGTGCTTTTATATTTGCATTTAGAAGTCATCACACAGGTCAAAATGTTTTCGCAATCACTCAGTACGCATAATAATTTAACTTATTTTTGTAGATTTACTTTGATAAAATGACTCTTTACCGTGCAAATATGTACATTGATATCGAAATAGTTAGCTTAGCCATCAAACTGCCTCAAAAGAGTAGAAGGAAAAGAAAAAGAAGGATCACTGTGGGGATGATACAAAACGGCAAGTACCTACTTTCTATTTCAATAAACCAAACTTTAAAAAGGGATTGTTCACGGCAAGTAGTTGCGACAATTCCTAATTAAACAAGCTTTTTAACTGCACGAGGTCGTGGGTTCGATTCCTGGCCGCAGCGGCCGCTTTTATGATGAAAGCGAAAAGCAAAAACGCCCGTGTGTACGAGATTTCGGCGCACGTTAAAGATCCCCAGGTGGACAAAATTAATCCGGAGCCCTCCACTATGACGCGCCCCATCGCCTGCGTTGCATCGGCGCGTTAAACACTACAATCAATCAATCAAGCCTTTTTAACTATAATGCGTCCTCGACGCGACCATTTAGGAGCGGATTACGTCAGCCTCGCACGCCAGTCCCCTCCATCTGTTGCGCAAGCATGAAACGAAAAATTCCGGGAAAGCGATGATCAGTGCACCTCGGCGGGTACGTGTGGTTGTGCACCTGGATAATTTTTTGTCTAGCAAAAAACACGAAGTCACTTGGTATGTGCTTTATATCACTCACGCGGCTTGGCTAGAGGCTTTTTTGGCGTTTTTTAGAGGTCATATTTGGCGAAGCATGCAGCTGTAAAGGAATAGTTAAAGCATACATATACCTGTTTCGAAGAGCATCGTACCGCGATTTGTTACACGCTCGCTGAAAGCGGTGTTGCAATGAAGGTTGAATGAATTTGTTGGAGACTCTCAGAAAAACTTTGCATGATTTGGCGCTACCGCAGGTCACTTCATTACCCCACAAACCGTCAAGCAATTGAGAGCTTTGTGCGATGTCTTGGTTTGAAGAAGTGGGCGTCGACAGAAGTAACTATTTGCAGTTTTGCAGCCCCGGCCACCCCCCCCCCCCCCCCCCCCCCCTTGAACGCAAGTTATGCTGACACGGAATCCCCGTTACTTCAAGTCCCTCCTACAGCTACCGTTTCACCATCTTACTAAGCTCTCAAAGTTGACGACGATCATCATTGTTGGCGGTTTTTTTTAATAGGCAGTGCTCAAATACCTCCAGGGACATACTATACCCCCGTTGGGGTTATTTATACCTATGTTATTAAGTGCACGCACTGTATTTGAAAAAAATCCGTGTTACCAGCACCGGCTCTGAATTAGCTCACAGGGTAACCAGCACGAAGCATACAATAAACTGAAATGCATATGTCCTACAGAATTATTAATCTCATCCGGCTAGGAAGGTGCGATGTTCAAACTGGAATCCACCACAGTTTGGTTCCTTGTGGCCCAGTCACTGAGTTCGATGGAAACCAAACTTGGCGCCGTTTGTGGCGCTTTCAATACATTATGCAATCTATTCGTGGGAAACGGTCCGCTTTCACATGGGTTTCCGGTGAGCTTTTTTGTTTTACTGTGTGTTTTTCTTATTTACGTGACTCAGAACAATCCCACTTGAGTCCAACACAAGCTGTCGAGGAAACGCAGAGAAGTTTGGCGTTTGCATTTTCCATCTTTCTGAGAGCATAGAGAACTACCCCTGACAGAGGACGAAGCCGGCAAACACAGAAGAAGACAGTAATATCAGGGTCTGTTTTGTTTATCACGGTGCCTTTTTCCTAGAAGGCGAAAGGAATTTGCAAGCGACTATTCCTTGCAGCAGTCTAAAAACATTACTTGGTTCTTGTCGTCTGGAGTTTTCGCTGACGTTTTGTCTCTTCACACGCCTGGTAGTTTTCCTACAGCGGTCCCTACAAAGACACAATGATTCTACATAACAATGTAGTTTTCACTGGCTTGTCCAGTATACGAATTTCAAGGAAAACTGGCGCAGCTGATTTTTTTAAAAGACTGCCCGTTGCTTTCCTGCATAGCAGCGATGGGTTTCGCACAACGCGAGATGCTTTGTGGTTTTTCCACCAAAAGAGGAATAGCCAACTGTATTTGTTGAGACACTGGATAAACAATTGTGCTACATTTCAAGCTTTAACCGAATCTCAGAGCAGGATTGAAAATGGAAAGAAAACTTCGAGAAAAGGAACTAAAGGGATTCCAGATCATCCGTCAGAAATGGATATGTTCTAAAGCTTAAACCTCACTTTCGCGAAGAGGCTGATGTCAGCATGACTTTTCATATTGTTGCTTTTTGCGAACGGCTGATTAAAAGAAGCGGCGTATACTACACCATAAGAATCAGTTATCGAAAATATATGAAAATAACTAAAATTGCTCACGAGAACTCAGAACACTATTCAAACTCTTCCTCACGTTTGAAACATCTGCTTCAAATAATAGGCATACACTGCAGACAGAGAAACGAACCGTGCCGTCAGCTTTCCTAAAGCTGGCGTATTCAGTATCAAAAAAACTCAACAATTGCAAAATAAAATGGAGTAAGTTCACACTAACGCTTAAGACTTAAAAGCAGCGAAGCTGCTCACAGCCTTCACGACCATCCGCACGGTTTAAATCCACGATTGCAGCCGATTTGCTTCTTCCTTGGTGCCGCAACGACCTCTACTGCGTCATTTTTGCTATAAGTGTGAGCGTCTCTCATTTTTTGAAGCGATAATCATTGGACATTACCTTGGAGGGGCATGCGCTTTTTTCTCGTTCCGAGCGAGCGAGAGAGAGAGAGAGAGAGAGAGAGAGAGAGAGAGAGAGAGAGAGAGAGAGAGAGAGAGAGAGAGAGAGAGAGAGAGAGAGAGAGAGAGAGAGAGAGAGAGAGAGAGAGAGAGAGAGAGAGAGAGAGAGAGAGAAACGTTTAGTTGAGCTTTCTGAAGTGGAAGTGGTTCCCTAGTCCGGGAATCGATAAGGTGAGCGAGCAGAGAGCTTTTGCTCTGTATGCCAGGAGCTGCTGTACGTCCAGATGGTCGCTGGTCACCAGGTTCTCCCACAGCTCAGGGGTGGGAAGAGGAGATCGGAGAGGTGGAAGTTTGAGATTGCGCCCACACTGTGTTATAATATGTTGTAGCAAGTGTTGTCACGTTTCCGGCGAACGCTGGAGCTTTCTTTTTTGTTCAATCTTGGCAAATCCCCCTAAGTGGGTATGCGTAGCTCGACAAACATGCGCCGGCGACAGTGGAAGGCCACAACGAGGCACGCACGCACGAACGCTCGGCACTTTTGGGTTTTTTTTTTAAACACCCGGGCTGTCACCGCCATCTTGTCCAATCTCCAACAGTTGGTATGTTGGCTTTACAAACGTGCGCAGGGGACGCTGAGCGGTCGTCGCGAGCCACGCACACGCGAGCTCTCGTCAATATCGTGGTTGTTTTAACTGCCGGCCGCTCGCCGCAATTTCGGCCAACCTCCCTAAGTGAAAATGTTTGGCGTGACAAAAGTCCGTAGGAGGAGACGCTGTGCGGTCGCTGCGAGCCACGCACACAAGAGCGCTCGGAATGTTCTTGGTTTTAATAACTTTTGGGTGGTAACTGAGTGGCCCGCGCTCACGTGAGCGCGCTCAGCAATTTCATGGTATTTTCAACTGAGGACCAGAAAAATTGCGATGTGCTAAGCAGCTCCGCCGTGACAAATGTATTAACAAAATCGCTAAATAAGCACAAAAAACATGCAGATAAATGAATCTTCGGCATCGTAATTGTAAAATCCAGGTTTGGAAGCATCTGCTCCAAATTTATTTTAAAGGTCATCTTGTAGGCTGCTTCGATCCATTTTCTAGTTCAGATACGTCATTTGCTTCGCAAAGAGTCTCCTTGACTGTCTATCATTGAAGCGATAGGGACCACTTTGTCCAATAGCACATGCAAGCGAAGATTCTGGACCCGCGGAATTGAAAGAACCCGCACCCCCTTCCCATAGATCTTGGAAAGAGAGCATTTTGCTCTTTGCTTCTGTGTGAACATCTGCCGTTTATGCTTGATGGGCCGGCGACAGCAAAGAAGACAGCGCCTCACTTGGTGTGTGCTTTTTCGTGTTAAAACTGGTCCGTTGGAAAAGACATATATAGTAAAAGTTTTTGGTCCGTTGAATTGGTTTTTTCGAAATGAAATAGAAAAGGACCAAAGAAAATAAGGCGATGTGTCCGTAAAGGCAGAAACAATCAACAGAATAAAAGACTACCAGATGTGTCAGCACGTCAGCCCTATAAAGGCGATGTTCCACTTTCAAGACATTATTTGTGTTCTCAATCCTTGCAATAGTTCTTTAAAGAGAAACTTGTGCAACCGCATTGCAGATGGACGCTTTTTTTTTTCGACGTCTTTTTTGAAGTTGAGAAAATGCGGCGTCGTCATTTTACACCTAATGCAAGTGTTGTGAAACGCCCAAGTATAGAGTAATCAGGGTTTTTAATAAGCGCCCAGCGATATCTAATGTCCAGAGGGTCGACGCCAACGCCGGCTTATTTTGTTTCCCTTACTCATTGAATCTAGCTACTTTCTGACTCCAAGAAAAGGCGCCACAAAAAACGGCCCTCACGACTCAAACGAAAAGGTTTTGTGTCTCACAGCTGTTGTTGGAACCATCACTTATCATTTGAAGGGGACGTGTGAGGATAATTTAGAGACGTTTACGCACGTCAGTCGCCGTGAAAAGTGGCGACATCTCAAAGCGTTGTCTCTGTTACGGCAATTGCGGCTAGTACACATTCAGCTGTGCTGTCGCTGTCGTTTTGTCGTTGGGAGTTGGCAGCAGCAGAAGGTATCTTCTCGGTAGAAAAGATTTTGTCATTCTTTTTTTTTTCACCAGCTATTTCGCCTCCATGACGTTTTATGTTAGCATAGCCATGTCCAACAATTAGCATTTAGATGAGTATTGATGCCCAAACAACTAGAGGCAAAAAATAGAGATAGAAAAGAAGAAAGGACAGATGCTTCTGTAAAAAAATGACGGCTTCTAGCAGCTTGTCGCACGAACACGATGTGGAAACACGCTGGCGCTCGTAGTTCTTTGCCCGCAAAGGAAAGTAAAGTGCGTAACGAAAACAAACCCCAAATGTGGCGAAATCTGCACAACGTAGCAGGGTAGTATAAACAGACATACTTTTGTTATAAGTAAGTTTCTTCGTGTCGCTTTTTTATTCAATTTTTGTGCGTACATCATCACCACCACCGAGGGAGGCTACCGTAGAAGCAAAGAAAAAGTACTATAGGAGAAGCTTGGTAATTCTCATAATGGGTAAATGTGAAAGCGTTGTTCGTCGCTGAGTTATGTCGCTGCATTTAGTGTTGCGGCGCGGTGAATGAGCGTTTTCGCGTACAGGAGGTCAAATTTCAATGTTCGTTTCATTACGTTGGTACTTTATATCATGGGTAATGAACCTGTGGGGCGCCGCCGCTGCCGCCATTGCCCTCTTCGCTTTTCCACGTGGCTGTGTGCCTGCTAAGGCGTTGTCAAGCATTACGCACTCCCTTTTCAGTGTTTAATGCAAACAAATAAATAGGTCATTGAGGAAAAGATCCGGTGGCGGCGTCGGAAACGTGGCAGATTTCATGGACGCATTTCATAGAGCAAGGCTTTCCATAGAGCGAGCTTAAACTCTGCGCTGCGGGAGGTGTCTGTGCAGGCCGGTACAGCACAGAGCGGACAGACAAGGCTCTAAGTTCAACATAGTCGTCAACTCTATTAGTGCACAGCGGCAGCAACGAGCAGCTGCGCAACGCGCTGGAGGCCGATCGAAGCCATTCAAAAGCGTTAGGCGGGCTGGGAAGCAAAGCGTTTCAAGCGGTAAGAGTACAAAGCCATTCGACAACGCAAGACGGAGGGAAGCGTGGAAGCCGTTCAACTGGATATTCATGCTGTCGCATTTACAACCCACCAGAAATTTCAAGCAGCAATCGGAGATTTTTTTTGCGGCCTATAGAATGCACTGCTTAAATAAAATGCCGTACCAGCGGCGTTTCTGCCGCGGGAGCACGGATATTTTATGACGGTGGAGCTTTCGCACAATTAGCTAAGTAGCACTGTTTCGCTACGAAAAAGATACCAGATAAACTATCAGGTCCTAAAAAAAAAAAAGGCTACGGAATCCCAAATCGGAAGCGGTAATTTGACGACGTGTCGAGGCCGAGAAGCGCCTGGACCCGACATAGCCGCCCGTACGGCTGCCTTTCGATTCGATCTTCATGATTGGAGAGCTCGCCAAGCAAAGTCCGTCTCCTCTTCGATGTGCGCCTTATTTTGTCTTCCGATGCCTCGTAATGCGTCTCTCCTTTCCGTGCTTCGAATAAAGCACGCTACTGCTATGAGGTAAAATTATCATTTGCGTGTTTTATTTAACACGTGGATCATTTGCGTATGCCCCAATTAAAGGTTTCACCTGATCACCACGGATGCGATGGCCATAGCTCCTTTGAATTAGTACCATTTCCATGAAACTGATGCCAATATTTCTAATCTTCGACCACACAGACACACCGACGCTCTTGTTAATAAAATCTGATTTTATTTCTCAATTTAGCGTAGAACGTATAGAACCAACCATAGGGTACGTGTTCCAGCACCACCATTTGAACGCGGCATTTAACTCAAATAGTAATGCTTAAGCCGCTATCATTACATCGCGATTAATGCAGCGGTATCTGCACTATCAAAGTCGGCCGTTAAATAATAACACTGTAGATTTCGCCTCAAACTATGGTAATTTTCCTTAAACTATTCATAGAGGCGGGAAGATCTCAAAGCCCTTGCTCCAAGTCAAAATAATCCACGCTAAAGGAAATAGCGCCAATATATTCCTAGCCACCAATCGCTAGCTTGGCGCAATGTCCACTGACTTTACGCAAATACCGTTACGGTATTCATCAAGACCGTAATGTTGGGGGATTACAGGCCTGAGGCGGCAGAAACTTGCTGGCTTTCAACGTCTTCTGCAGTTAAGCAGAGCAGATGCGTGGCCATTTTTTTTAACTGGCGTGGGGGGAGCTGAAGGCCGGCACCGCGGGTGGCGGCCTTCGCATGGAGGGGACAAAATCGCTTCATATTACGTAAGGCTTACGTATTATTTCTACATTTTTGAAAAGATCTTGGGGACCGGCAAAACTAGAAGCACGGCGTAACGAAAAATTGATGCGTGTAGAGGCGCCGTAACCGAAGCTTCAAGCCCTCGTACGCACCATGCATATATACCTGGCTTCCGATTGACCGACCGGGGCACTCAACTTTAGTAGCCAACTCTAAAACTGCACTCCGGTCACGCAGGTTTTTCTCCTGTGCTCAGCTTTTGAGATATTTGGAAACCTGATGACATCATTCAGCCACTTTGGCCTCCCCGCTTGACTACCCCGGCATGAACTTACGTGTGTGAGAGCCCACTATCCTAGTGGGCGCACGAAAAAAAAAAAAGTGATTCCTGCGTCAATTCTGGAACTCGATAACGTACAAGATCGTTATCGGCAAGAGGCTGTGGCTGGAAACCGGAGACCAGACTGCAAGAGGCTCAATGCCTACGCGGAGTCAATGTCAAGTGATTTGAGAGCGTTGGGAGAAATTGAATGGTGTTCATAAATACGGAACGGCATGCTCGACAAACACAAAATAACAGCTGCTTTTTATAAAGGCCTTTTTCGCAAAGTAGCGCCGCCTCTAGATGAAGTTACAGTGAAAGCTGGTTCTCTTTTATTCGTCGTCCGCAGTAAAGACAGCCGAAGAGGCATGACGCAGCATGGAGTGCTCCTGCATCATGGGAATGTACGAATAAATTGGTTGACAGCACGGCCGGTGAAGTGTTGTAACAAAATGCTAATATGCTTAAGAGAAGCTCCTGAGTTTGCCCTTGGTTACCGCAGAACAGATAATTCCGGTAAAAGATGCCGTACAAAATACTTTGGTTATTATCCCGGAGCAAAGCTAATCTCATTTGTGGCAGCTCTAATGGTTTATAATGGCTACGGGGAAAGTTTTTTTATACAGGTGCAACGGCAAGAGAGGACGGCCTATGTGGCGACACGAGAGTAAGTTGAAAAACATTACAGCGTAGCATTTTTTGCCGAGAATTTCCTCAGTCCGAAGCAGTGTAACGCCCTCTATTCGCACAAAAATTATGCATAATTTGTAGATGTAACAAATGTAGTCGCTGAAGTAGCGTAAATTGAGGAAATTGATAGAAGAAATTTTTAATATGTAGCTTAGGCATATTCTGCAGAAAAACAAATACTAAAATAAATATGCACGAAGAACGCTGAATACACGATAAAAATAGGAAAAACGGCCGAACGGTGTACAACCTTCATCTGCACAAATATGCGTAATTGTCGAAAGTAACACATGTAATAGTTAAAATAGCAGAAATGGAAGTAATTATTCGAACAGCATTTTGAGACAGCAAAAAAAATTAAAATAAAAAGCAAATTAAGGAAGTAAAACGAAACTCAGTAAAGGGAATGGTCATACTGTGTGTAGCATGCCTTGAGGAGCTTGCTTTATGATGTAGGTTGTTGTCTACAATGGCGGCTTTACATTAATGTGTACTTGCCCAAAAATTATGGTATGTCCGACTGGGCTTCAAGCATGGGAGCAAACGCGGAGGTAAAAAAATGGCGGATTCAACATGTTTGGGCGAATCCAGTAAAGCCAAGCATTAGCTTGCACATTGACATGATCACTTGCATATTTTACAGTGTTTGTACATTTTGTGGTCGCCGCAAGCGTCACACGGAAGAATCGTTACCATGTTCAAACGTCTACCATCACGTTGACGGTTTGCCCGAAGACACTGAACTGACCCCCTGCACCAGGCGCCTGATCTTAAGAGTTCCGCCTGCGGCTTGTCGGCGTAGTGCTCACCAAGCTCGTCGTCTTTCATGACCACACGCGTTGCCCCCTTGCTCATGTCTTGGACCCAGGATGCATTCGCAGTCAGCACAGGGAAGTCGCTCCGGCTGGTCAGCACGCTGTTTCGGCGTCACCAGTTCCAAGCTCAGAGAATGTGATACAAACATGACCTGGGTTTCCCTGGCCCCTTTAAAGCGATACGCCGAGGCCAGTTTTATCTAGTGTAAGATAACGCCAAGTGGCGCACTCTGCAGGTACTGCAGCAGCAGCAGCGCCGCAAAAGCGAGAGGAACGGCAGAAAAAAGTAGCCGTGTATCTGATCATTTCGTTGCAAATGTCGACAAACGATGATAGTCTGTATCGACTTTTGTAAAAGAAATGCCTCCATTCGCTTTCCCGCTCACCGCTCATGTTGTTCCTCTTGTGTCGCGCTCCTCCCAAGCTAAACACGCCAATGTTCTGCTTAAATTATTTTAAATATACCGCTTCCACTGCTCCAGGCCGGGTGTCTCGATGCCAACGCTGCCGTACGGCTGAGACGCGCGTAAATCGAGGCGCCCTTCTTCAACATTGTTAGATCAACGTTGCCCTACTCCACGCGCGTTCCAAACAGAACGTGGAACCTATTTAGTGGAACCTTTCGTAACTGCTTCCGGTTCATTTCTTAAAATGGCGCCAGAAGCAATAGCGGCGCTGGTGACAGCAGGCGACGGCGGAGTGAAATTTTTCTCTGCAGTTGATGAAGTTTTAAGTGCGAATGCACTTCTTAAGCGAGCCTGAATCGTCCGCCGCCGTAGTCCGCATAGCAACAGCTGCGGGTGCGCGCGCTCCTCGTCTTCCTTAGCAACGGGGGGAGATGGGCGCGCGCTGCCTGGCCGCTGACATGGCACATACCCACGTGGGGCATTGGCCAGGAATCGGGCGTGAGAAGGGCCAATGCACCCGCTTAAAGGAGTACTGACACGAAATGTCAAAGCTGAGATCTGCTCTAGCAATCAAGTACAACGACACAAAAATAGGTGTCTGTGAATAAATGCATGTTTCTTTCTTTGTAGTTGTGTGTGTGTGTGTGTGTGATCTCTCTTTCGCGAACATTACCTAACCGCGCAAATTCAACTCCTGCATTCGCACTTTCACATTCTTCCCCTCGGGGAAATGCGGGGAAATTTTTGCGCAGGAATTGTTTGACTTTGGCCGGGTGGCTGAATCGAGTCACAGACAGACAGACAGACCAACCAAAATATCAAAATTTTGAGGTTTAATTACCCAAAGAAAGATTATCGTCTTTAAAACGCAGGTCACCTCGCATAAATCCAGCTGCGGGTGCGGCTGGTGCGGAGGCAACAGGAAGGCTCCAATTTGTGACAGATATTGCGCTCCAAATGCAATAAAAAGGTGCCTGTCCTACGCTCTGATACCCGCCCGTAAAAGTTGGTTGGTGTAAATTAGAAGGCGGAGTGGGGCTCTCGAATAAATCGATTTCAAGAACGATCGGCGATGTGCCCTGCGTCGTTCGTTTGTTGGAGCGTGCACGCAATTACGTACTTCTGAGAGGCTTAGCTGTGCGATCCAGTGTTTCTTCTATGTTTGGAGTAAACGTACGCCAGCCATCGAGCGTAGGAAATGTTAAGCCGGGTCATAGGAAAAAAATGATGCCAAATTACACTGCAGGATAAGATAGCACAAGGCAAATACTGGCATTGCCACCATACGCTTGCCGTATTTTTCGAGCTCGTTTGTAGAGAAGCCAGGATGTTTTGTCTCCGCACGAAGTCTCTGTGTACGACACGCAGAGGGTGTTTGATTCCTCTTAACGTCGTTCCGGTAACTGCCCGTCTAAATTGGATGCCACGAGGTCGCGGTCGCGAGGTCGCGGGTTCGAGGTCGCGGGTTCGATTCCCGGCCGCGGCGGCCGCTTTTCTGATGGAGGCGAAAAGCAAAAACGCCCGTGTGTGCGAGATTTCGGCGCACGTTAAAGATCCCCAGGTGGTCGAAATTAATCCGGAGCCCTCCACTACGGCGCGCCTCATCGCCTGCGTTGCGTCGGCGCGTTAAACCCTACAATCAATCAATCAGACTGAGCACTGCCTAATGATTCACAACCAGCCCAAGAAGCGTGAACGCAAGGAAGGCAGCGCAGCGCGCAACTACATTTGCGAATGACGTGTTCTATATACTGCCGCGAACCATGTTCAAGCGCTGTGTGCAGTGAATGCAAGACCGCAACTAAATCACGCTAGTAAAGAGTCTAATTACCGTAAGAGAGTAATTTGCAACGTTCACGTTCTATACTTTCGCGTTCACAAACAACCTCCAGATGTTGGAGTAAGCCGCTTCATGCCTTTGAAAAAGAGTTACATAATGGCCATGGACTGCGGTGATGTGTATGTGTGTGTCTGCGTATGTGTGTGTGTTCGTGAAAAGAGGGAGGGAGGGAGGGAGGGAGGGAGTTTGAGAGCGCTCTTTATTAGAGAAGAAAGTCGAGAGGTTTGCCAGAATCTGAACACCGACATCCTACTCGGCGGGGAAAGGTGTGGGGGAGGATAGAAAAGGCCCTACAGATAACAAGGCCGAAGAAAAACGAGAACAAATGTAAAAAAAACACACACTTCGAAGTTTGTGTGACTAGTTATATGGACATTACTGTAGCATGTTAAATCATTTCAGTGACGCCGATCTCGTCCAGCCATTCCAAAAATGCCACTAGTGCTTTGCGTTGAGCTGAAGAAAAGTGCCATGGTTCCTAAACGTCTTGTACAAAACGTTCTCGGGACGGGGTCATCGAGCCGAATGAACCATCACGTTTAGTACATTTGTTTGTCTCATACTCGAACTATCTTTGCGGTTCTGAGGGCTATCAAAACGAGTTTTCGTCTTGGCATTCTATCGTTGATTTGGTTTCAGAAATAAGGTTATAATGTGATCTAGAACTGCAGGAAATGTCAGAGGACAAATCTTTGTGAACGGCTGCCAACTTTCCGAAGAAACAAACTGGCCTTGATGATCTAAGAAGTGAATACCCTTGCCAAGACAGTAGCTAGAAAGATGACACACACGGCTTTCAGTAAAACAGAGAGGCTGCTAGAACTGGATTTCCGCAACTTCCCAGCTAAGAGAAAATGCGCCCTTTTCGCATCCGACCAGAAGAAGCAAACGACCGGAGGGAAGACCGCATGTGGGCCGTGCAGCGTTGTGTAAACAAACACAAATAGATACAAGAAAATAATCGAAGTTGATGGGACGGAAGACAGGGATATTGTAGTGGATGCGCCTTTATTTTTCGCCTTTGTTATGTCAGCAGCAGAACTGGTATATGATGTCGTATGACTGAGAACGAATCGTAGATTGGTTTTCAGGCGTCCGCGACGACCTTTCTTCAGATAGAAACGAATAATAAAACAAGCAAAAAAAAGATGTGAGGATACCAATACCCTTCTGATGAGTTGGTATTGCGAAAGCGTTCTGGGCGCTGCGAGAAATGTTTTCAAGCTTTGTAGATGAATTGATGCGGGTTTTTACGGCGAAGCTGTATTGCGATATGTTCTGACCAAAATTGCCTGCGTCTATCGGGTGGCGTCTACAAAGAATTGCACGCGCTCGCTTCAGAGTCAGTGTTAAATGCTCTGTCGCTTCTACTGAAACTATAATGAAAAATATTAGGCTGAAATCAGCCGCTTAGGACGACTATCACAACTCAGAGTTTTATTACCTGTAAATATTTCACAGCGAAGTTGCAAACGTTAAACAATTTTCTTCTGCGGTCAATACAAAGTCGTCCTATACAAGGAGGGAATATGGTTAGGGAATAGGGTTGTGACACTTCTTTTATCGAGACTGTTCCGAAACAATTTATGTGAGAAATAATTTGGAATTTTTTCCAAGGAAGTTATGTGCGTGTCTTTGTAGGGTCAAGGTCACCATGCGCCACTCAGTATAGTTACCCATATTACAGTCTCACTTGCCCTCCGTCTTCAGAGTAGTGGAAGGGCTCTAGGTGTTTCTTTGAGAGTTTATACTTAACATGATCGCTATAGACCGGAATCACCTTGAACATATTGGTGAGAATTATACTGCCGCTTAGGCAGGCTTGGCTCGCAAATGTCGGTTGCGCCGCCGGGTAAAGTCAGAGTGAGTCGTGTCTGATGACGTGTCGCAGTCACCGTACGGCGAACAGTGACCGGCCGCATCCACCGTGCCCCCTCCGCTGTCCATTTGGTTGTGCGTGTATCCCCAGGCGTTGGCTAGCAGCGGGGGAGTTCTGCCATAAAACTAATGCATTTTCCCAGAGACCATATTTTGTCGATCAAAAAGCTCTGACAAGACCATTGGACACACGGCGCGTGCGTGAAACCAGGCTTAATGAACCGTTCTGGAGTAGACAATACCCCCATCGACCATGAAAAAGCAGTACCATAGTGTACCCTTATTTTATAAACCACCTATCGGTATACATTTAGATCGTTTATAGAGGCGTTTACTTAGTGCGCGAAAAATGGTCGAAATGGGTTCGTTCTTCGCTTGCTATTTTGGTCATGTAAGATTTGACGATACATTGGACGAACTTCCAGCTTTTGCGGGTCTCTCAATTTTCGTTAGGAAGGTGTGGTAAATTTTTAGAATCTAAACAACCGCAGTGGAAATTTGCTGTCGTGTGCGCCCCCGACACTGAGGCCACCTTATTACTCGGTGGGCAAATTAATCCCACCGCGTTTAAACAACCACGTGTAAATATTTTAACTCAAGTGAAAGATCCCCAAATAGTTTCAATTAGTCGTTGCCATCTATATTTAATTCTTCAGCCCCCAGACAATAATTTCGTGGTTTTTGAAAAAGCCATCTTTCAACATTTAATAACATAACATTATTAAGAAGCACGGGTTTCAAAATATCTTATTGGCTGTTCTCACTTTACGATTCGGCCGAGGTTAAATTCCGTCCGCACGTTGAAACCTAAAGTACCTTGACCCTGTACGAACTTTAAATTGTATTTTTTCTTGCGTTTAGACTCAGCAATCTACGTGTAATTTGAACCACAAAATGTATGTTCTGGGCACGGAACACGAACGTAAAATGACTTCACTCTTTGTTGTTCTATTTTATACAAATTAAATGTATCGTAATGGTGTGCTCAATCCAAGCAATGCAAAGCAGCTTTGGGGGGATACATTGGGGACCACTTTGGAGAAGGATACACTTGACATTTAAATACAACATTGTGCTGTACTATAGCAATATTTTCTGTGACGACGATTGTAATACAGCTCGGCGGTAAAAGGAATACTCTGCGTTGGCGAAGCATCTCTGTGCCATTTTATGATATATAAATGTTGCTTGCGTCGTTTCTTTTTTTATGGCACAGACAGGACTGCAAAATTGCTAATGAGGCACGCCACTGGGAGCAACGTCATTCGTTTGTACAGTAAAAAAATTGCCGCCTCATTTAAGCACACTGAAGAGCTCTAATTTTAGTGGCAACTCGCAAAATGTCGAGCAAACATTTCTGTTTGCTCCGCTGAATTTAGAGGTTACAAACGACGATGAAAACCAAGATGCAAACGCTTTTATATAGTAGTGTTTACGGTGAAAAGGCGAACAGTAAAGTGAATTATCCACACGTGTGACTCCTATTTGTTGCTATCGCCAAACAGTTTATCCCGTTCTTTGATTATTTTATGGAGTATGCCTTAACGCAGGCGCCGCTTCGGTAAATGCAAAGTGAGCTTCAGTTATTTTCTTTTTGAGCGATCTTTCGCCATCGTGAAAGCGTCGCGTTGCTAATATGCTTGATGTGCATTTGCATTCTCAGCAGTTAACTGAGACAGTTCCTTGGTCTTGTAATTATTACACTATCATGCACTTTTATGTTACTTTAACCGTCGTCCTGTATGACAATGTGGGCTTTGCAACAAAAAAAGCCCATTTTGTAAGGCGCCTCAAGCTTTCAATCCGCAATTTTATTTCAGTGCATTAACTCGCAAGAATAACTTACGGCGTCTTTGCTTTTTGAAGATCCTCACACGCCCCTACCAATACATACTCGTTTGTGTTTTGTGGATAAAGCAGTTCATAGTTTGAGGGCGTCGAGGGTTTGTTCGCTGTGTTTTCCTCGCCTTTTGGAAGCACTCAGCATAGTAAAACCGAATACAGTTGAACACGGATATATCGAACACGGATATATCGAATTATTGTCTATATCGAACAGTGCAAACATCCCCTTGAAAATGCTATGCAAAAGTATAGGGCTGTTGTGTGCGTGTATCGAACTCCTGATCACGGGCAAATTCGATATATCGAATTCCGTGCCGAAGGCTCCCCTGAAAGTTTGCGTCCTCTGATGGGGTGGAGTTGATGATAATGTTGACTCATCGCAGGCGCTGCCTGGCTTGGTGAGACAGAGGCGGCGTCCGCGGCATTATGTCGCTTCGATGGCCTTCAACAGCTGTTTTCACGCTAGCACGAGGGGCACCTCCATGATAGCTAGACCGCGGATAGTGGTTGGGGCGAAAGGACATAAAGAAGCAAAAGAAATTGACCGGAGGCACTGTTTTTCTGTGACTGAGCTGTTTGGTGGCTCGTGCAGGGGGACCGATGCGGCGTTGTATGTTTGTTTTGTACAGGGCATTTATTTCGGAGCAACGAAGGCGGGAATTCGTCGGGTGCAGGCTGCTGAAAAGATGTCGGTTGAAAAGGCGTTCGGAATTCCTCGCAGTAGTTTTGAGGGCGATGCACCCATCAACGTTGACGTAAAGGCGAATGCAGCACAACCCGCCCCGGCTATTCCGGAGCGTGTCGGGTGCAAAGCGACTTCGTTGCACGCCTCCAGATGGGGGAGGTGTTCGGTTCGGATACTGAAGATAACGGCACGCAGTGCCTGACAACGTTCCCATCCGCCTACTGCAGCCGAGGTTACGTCAGCGTTATTCGCCTCTGTTGTGGCACAGTGTACAGCGTTGATTTTCTCATTGGTGTGCGTTTGTAATCTTGAGACAATTTGGCGAACTCTACGACGCAGAATAAAAAACAAGCGAAGCTCAAAGACATTTCAATGATAATTAAAGTGCGGTGGTCACCATGCTGCGGTTCGAATTTTCCGTGCTTTGACGGTCAAAGCGGTAAATTACCGTTTACCACGACTTCAGAAAACTCTCAGTAATGTGCGGAGTTGTCAGATAATCCTCAGATAGGCCTATTTTATATATCGAATTATCGATATATCGAATTCTTTCACGATCTCCTTGGAGTTCGATATATCCGTGTTCGACTGTAGCTCCTTTTTTAGTATAGCTGCTCCCCCGCGTTTGTTGACGCAAGGGGCTAGTATTATTGCTCACGGCGATGTTCCCGCTCTCCACACCCCCCCCCCCCCCCAAAAAAAAAAAATTAAACCATCTTCCCGTAGGGGAACCCTGAGTAGTATGTGAAGCAGCCTTGGGGTCGACGGAAGTTCCCATTAGTTTTCAGTTCGTCGTTTGCGTTGACGTTCAGCTTCGCTTTCCTTCGTTGTATCAGTAGCTTCTTGACGTAGTTTGAATGCGTGAAGGACTTAAGGCGCGTTCGTAGCACATGATCCCGTCTCGGTTTGTAGCGCAGTGGGAAGAGCGCCACGTACCTCCCGTTGCGGCCAGAGAGTCGTGGGATCGAAACCGGGCTCCGCCTAACTATTTCTTTTTATAGTGGACTGCGCTGACGTCAGCCCAAACGCTGACGGGGCTGAAGAGACGCGCATGCGCAGTAGAGTGCGGGCGGCAGACGACAAGGGAGGGAGGGACACAGGCCCGAGCATGAGATGCTCCGCATCTAAAAGAACGAAAGCGAAAGTGGGCGAGGAAGATGACGGAGGGTGGCTGAACGTGGATGGAATTAGCGCTAGTTGATGAGCAACGCAAGCAAGTTAGACGCAGGCTATGGACGATGCGCTAAAATTGGGAGTCCGCCCCTGTATTTTTTTGCTAGGCCTGCTAAGCAAACAAAGGCGGCTCCTCTAAAAAACCTTGAGCCAGAGAAGAAGCGATGCGTTGTTAGCCCTAATTTTCAGCCCTGAATACGTTGCCGATGGTTCAGATGCAATGCGCCCTTTGCCCCACGATACTGATCCGTAAACCAAACCGCGAGTAGTGCAGGTACGCCGTGTCTGCCCTGTGAGCACCAACCGAAATGGTGGAATGCAAAATGTTTGCCCTGAAGGTGCTTCCTGTATAGTACGTGTTTGAACTATCCTCGAGAGACAGCATTGCGACTAACGGGGCTCCCCTTGATGTTATTTTTTTCGGCCCAGGCTACACTGAACGAGGTTGTGACAATTTGTAACTGTATTTACTTTAAGCAAAGTCTTCTCACCTTCATGACGTCTGCCCCACAAAAAAGCGAACAATGTTGAGCAAATGACAAGAAGGAGGAAGTAATGTTGAGAAGAAAATGATTGCGAATCATTTCAATGTGCACTTCCGTAATGTTTTTCCCACCTCAAACGTGTCAGTGCACCGAGATTGTCGAAGTAATGACGACGTTTCAGAATTGTATCCTTACCCGGCATTGTTTCATCGCTCCTGAATTTGAAAATAAAAGCTCGACCGGTCCTGATTAAATTTTAGACTCTCTTATACGACGGCGTATATGACGGCTTTCATACGATGGCGGCGACTGTCTGTCAGTTAATAAAACCAAGAAAATCCTAACGCTAGTGTGTGCGCGACGATCTCCCAGCGTTCGCTGCGCACGTTTGTGAAGCCAAGAATACCCACTTAGGGAGATTGGCCAACATTGCGGTGACCACCCGGCAGATAAAACACCAAGAAAATGCCTAGCGCTCGTGTGTGCGGGCATCGCGACGACCGCCAAGCGTTTCCTTTGCGTGTTTGTCAAGCCATGCTTACCCACTTAGGGAGACTGGCCAACATTGCGGCGACTACCCGGCAGTTAAAAACACCAAGAAAAATCACGCCATATCCACGGAATGAATGATGATAAGTGGGGCGAAGCTCGAGAGGGGGAGATAATCGGTAACCGTAACTCTCCCGTGAAAGTTCGCCCATTACATCATTAAGAAAGACGTAAGACTGTGTGCGTACATTGTACAAATCAAATTTTATTTTCGGAGTCAATGCTCCCAGGCCCAGACCTGGTGAAAGACCCCGCGCCATCGAGGACTACCCCGCACCTCCACCACAATTTGTCACGTAGGATGGGACACAATGGTAAAGAAAGAACTTTTATTAGGGTGACCTTGAGCCCGAACAAGACGAGAGGAAACGAGCAAAGGTCCTTGCGTCTCGTTCGATCTCCGAGAACGACTGCTTGCGTTCGTGGCGTGATCTCTTGCGTGATCTCCCCCTCGCAGTGCACGTGCGCTCGCGCCTCCGTTGGCGAACACAGACAAGCTCGCGCTCCCGGTGCCGAGTTTGCGCTGCCGGTTGCAGCCGGTTCTTGCGCGTGCAACGCGGCCCACTTTGCGACATCTCCGAAAGCATGCGGCGGTCACGTACCACGAGACACAAGGTATGGACAGACCCATGACTTAAGAAGCTTCGCCCCTAAAATGCCGAGCGCTCGTGTGTGAGTGATTCGCGAAGACCGCCAAGTGTCCCCTGTGCACGTTTTTTAAGCCAAGCATGCGCACTTATAAGGCGATTGGTCAAGATTCTGGCGACCCCCCTGCAGTTATCAAAACCGAAGGAAATCCTGAGTGCTGGTGTCTGCGTGCCTAGCGACGACCAACCAGCGTCTCCGGCGTACGTTTTTCAAGCCAAGCAAACCTCCTTAGGAGAGTGGCCGAGTTTGGCAAAAAAAAGGAAAACTCCGGCATTCGCGCAAACGTGGAGGACTCGAAACGACAAAAACACGTCATAGCGTACGCCTATCCAATGTGACGTCCAATGATCATCACTTCCAAAACAATGACAGACGCTCACACCTGTAGCAACAATGATGGAGTAAAGGTCATTGCGGCAGCGAACAAGCAAATCTGCTGCAATCATGCACATTCGTGATGGTCATGAAGGTTACGTTCGCTGCCTTCAACTCTTTCGCGTCAGTGCGAGCTTCCTCCATATATCTTGCAATTATTTTTGTGCTTGGAACGAAATGAAGCCACATGGTAGAAAAACACCAGAACGGCTGCCTGCCTTGACCTAATTTACTTTATTCACGTGGCGTTGTAGGTATACGACAATTGACAATGCTGCAGACCCTTATCAGACCCGAACTGTTAATTCGTCGCCTTTTGCCTAAAGCAAATAAACCAATAAAATTGCTCAACACAAGCTAGCTGCGTAAAACATTGAATATTTTTACACGGGACCAAAAAAATGGCACTGCAGGTGAATTTAATGATGTCCTTCGAAATGCCCGGGATTGATTCACGTGATTGCCAGATAGCCTTATTGCGGTGTAATTCCACATTTATGTGCTCGCGTTATCACTGACATTTGTATCCCGCTCGTGCAGACCTACTTTACAGTTTGACTTCCAGGGATTGTCAGGGCACTAGCGCTATTATCGACGGAGGTAAAAATCCCCAGACTCGCGTAAATAATAGAAACGCGTGCGCCACTGCAACGAAAGTTGACTAAACGAAAATAGCATCAGAAGACAAACAACCACCCGCAGAGAAGCAATTGACGGCACCGGCTTCCAACAGCGGCATTGCTCGAACTGTGATGTCAACGCCTTGTTTTGCGAAGTCGTTGTTTTCTTCTTGATTTAGAAACAATATAGACGTATTTGACTGCGACCTTCCGCACCAAGTTTGACTTTGAACGGAGGGGACATCCATAACCTATACCTGTGTCTCGTAAACGTCATAAAATCATCCCTGGGGACGTGGCACCCAATCAGAAGCCGTGTAGGTATTGGCTGCTGTGCGGAAAATCGTCGATGAACTGACAGAAGCGATGCTTGCGAACGCCGTCGCGTTGTCTTATCCCGTGATTGTGGTACGAAAGAAAGATAATTCACGCCGACCTTTCGTGGACCATCGCCGACTCAAGGGAATCACAAAATCGAAAACAATGATTTTTGCCTAACTTTCTCCCCGAATTAAAGGGCCCATTGATTGCCCTCACCCAGCATCGTACTTTTCTTCTGTCGATCTCTGGTCCCGTTACTGGCCACCCCCGATGGATAGAATGAAAAAAAAAGGGGGCAGCCTTTCTTTCACCATATTGCCTTTCGAATTCAGTGTAATGATTTTCTCTTCTGGAGGGCCCCAGCGACATTTAAGCAATTTATGAACACCATCCTTCGACGCCTGAAATGTGAAATGCGTATATGGGTATGACATTATCATTTTCAGCAGAACGCACCAAGAGCATAACCAGCGCCTTGATTTTGTTTTTGACCGCAGAAAGCCGGCAGTTCCAACTTCGAATTCTAAAAAGTGTCGCTTTGGCAAATGTCGGACGGTAGTAGTGAGTTTTTTTGCGCAATTAAAGGCATTCGCCCTGATCCTCACAAGATCGCTGCATTTTGCGACTGTCCACCTCAGCGCTCACTCAATAGCCAGCGAAGTTGTCTAGGACTTTGCTGCTAGGTCCACTGATTTATACGGGCGACATTTTACAACGGCCCCTGACCATCACTCGCTATGCTGGCTTGTTGGCTGGTAGGACTCCGTGATCTCTCTGGGTGGCTCGCTGGATACGCCTTGCGCGTAAAAGAATACGACTTTTCTATTTCGTACAAGCACGGTCGCCGGCACACCCATGCGGATTGTTTGTCGTTTAGCTTAGCTTATCGAGGCCACTTCATCTGACGACGATAGTTTTGTTGAGCGTTTGGCTGCAATTTCTTCTGACAACATCGATGCTGGGACATTCGCCCAAGAGTATCTGAAGGGTCCTTCTATTACATTCTTTTTCAGGTCAGCCTGGTTGCCATCAACATCAACTATGTTAATTGTCGAAGATGTTTTCCTTAAAAAGGACTTTTCAGCGGAGGGGCAGCGAAGTCTTCTAGTCGCTCGCGATGCCTTCGGTCCTGAATACTACGGGCCCTGCATGATGATTCCATGTCGGACCATTTGGGATTCGCACGAACTTTACATCGCGTCCGAAACAACTTCTTGTGGCCATGATTGCGAAGGAGCACGCAACAGTGCGTTTAAATCTGCTCCCAGTGCCAGCCGAATCACCACCGTGAAGTTTTTTTCGAAGGTTATTGCAACCTCTCAATCCTTAATTGATTTCCTCTCCTTCTTTGTTAAGTCTGCAACTTGGAAGCGGTGGATAAGTGTGTGCGTTGACTACCTTACTAGGTACGTCGAAAGAGTTGCTTTGCTTCTGACAAAGCCACCCATGCGTTTTACTTCTTTCTGCACGGCGTTACGCTGTAAAATGGAGCACCTCGCACCATTAGTAGCTACCCTGGGAGACAGTTCACCGCCGACGTGGTTAAAGAACTCCTTATGTTTTGCGGTACGAACTTCCCCCACCCTAAACGCTACCATCCACAAGGAAACGGACTTACGGAAAGCCCAAATCGCACCATTAGAAACATGATGTTATATGTATGTGGCTTCTAAACACAAAAATTGGGATGCCGTGCTACCATTTGTCACGTACGCGTCCAGCACTACCAGTCATGAAATGACTGGTCTACGGCCGACTTCTAGCACATTTTTGGCACCCCCTTTCGGTAAGCGCACCCAGTAAATTTATCGGTCACGCAAATCCTCTGTCGCGTGGAGAGGCCCGCCGAATCGCAGGCCTTCGCACTGTCGTCTCCCAAGACCGAATAAAAAATTGTTACGACGCATCCCACCCTGCCATCACCTACTCTCCTGGATACTTTGTGTTGCTCTGGACTCCTGTTCGGAGACGGGGGTTCTACCGGATGTTTTTAGCCATGTACTCTGGTTTTTTGGTTGTGGTTATTCGTTTCAGCGACATCGACTACGCCATCGTCTTTCCAGCCGCCTTTTCGGTCCGCCTTTCCAGCCGCACACAAGTTGCTCACGCCCACTCCTAAAATGATGCCACCTTCGTTCAGCCAAACGAAACTCGAGGATGAGCATTCCTTTTGCCCGGGGTGGGAGAACGTTAGGTAGTTGTTACGAAGTGGCGGATGCTCCAGTAAAACTTCCGCGCAGCCTAGATTAGATGGCAAGGCTTGGAAGGACACAGACATGTCCTCGTAGTAGAGGAAGTATAAGCACGCTGTTGACGCCCTCCCAGTTATACCTGACGCCCACGTCTCGTTATTTACGCTGTCATTGTAAATGAACCCATCTCAAAAGTTACATTTGTTACATTATGTATCTTATCGGAAGTAATCCTTATCTATTGGCCCTCCGCGGTGGCTCAATAAATAACACGTTGTGCTGCTGAGTACAAGGATGTGGGTTCGATCCCACGGCCGCTGTATCTGCCGTCGAGGTGGATGCGAAAAGCAAAAAAAAAAAAAAAAAAAAACGCCCGTGTGCAGAGATTTCGGCGCACGTTAAAGATCCCCATTAGGTAACGTTAATCCCTATCTTCCCACTACGGCAAGCTTCATAGCTAAAGTGCAGCTTCGGCGTGTTATACACCACAATAAATCAGTCGCCATCAAACTCGATACTATTACGCACAAGCTAAGGGCCTTGGAGTGTCTGCTTATGTGTCTTTTGTTATATTACCGCACATTTGAGGAATAATATGGCCCGTTTGTTCACCCCCCCCCCCCCCCGTGACTCCATAGCGAAAGTCTCCGCTATACGTAGTGACATGTTTGGTTCATGGCTGGGGGGGCACTTTTTTACTGAGTGCGAAAATGAGAAATCGGTCGTATGTTGGACGATTGATATAGCGGCAAAGGTTCTAGATTGCTTCAGGTATTCAAAATATTCTGTGTCCCTTTATCGCAATTTACCTTATAACAACCTTGAGCTCCGGGTCGTAAACTTGAATGCGATTTCACTGTTTTTTCGAGATGATATGTCGTAAAAATGGAAGAGTCACAAAATAATAAAATAAGACTCGTTCAATTTATATATGACGGCCCTTTGCAGGCTCACTGTTGTCTTTAAATTGGCCATAAAAACAAAACACAAGTTTGTTCTATTCAAAAGCTTTGGTGTTTTTAGCGCCCCCAGCGTTTTTCCGGTGGGATACGGTGGCTTAATCTCTGAGAAATTACACAATTTGAGCCAAAATTGTAATTATTTCACTGAATCGCATCTTCCTGCAATCTTGACACACAGTGCCACCAACAAGACTATAGAGAGACTTCAAAGTTCCCTCAAAACTATAGAACTTCGTACTGAACGACCCAAAATTACCGGTTATCGAACTTTTTTTTTTGTCTAGATATGTAAATCAACGTATAGAAGGTTATGTAGTGAAATCCGTTAACCACAGAACACGATAAATTACAAAACGACTATTGACATTTTCATTTCTGTAGGCTGGCCAGTTATATCGCATTTTGTGCTCATCTCAGCAGAAACCTTAGCTAGCACGCGCTGATATGGCAACAGTTTACTCACGCTTCACAAAGTTTCTATACGCATACACAAACACACAAGCGCGCACTCAAACGAGTACGTATTTGCGGCTTGCGGCCAGGTTCTGCACGTCCAGACATAGCCTTCCAAGGGTGGGGGAGGGGGGACGCTCCCTTCACGCTCACCGAAGCGCTCACACGCCGCTCATTGCCTCTCCATCACCGAGTTGCCCTTGATCCGAGACGTGACCTGTGACAGCTTGTACGCTCACAGGCTGTTCGACGCCACTGAAACTGACGGCGCGTGCAAGATGCGTTGCTGTTTCTGTTCGCCGCGTGCGTGAGGTTGAGTGGTCCGTTCTCTCGCTCTTTCATCATTCCTTAGTTGTGTGCAGTGATATAAAACACGTGAGCGCTTAACAATGTGCGTATTTTTTACCGGAC
The DNA here is from genome assembly GCF_048455015.1 of Haemaphysalis longicornis. Classification (NCBI taxonomy): domain Eukaryota; kingdom Metazoa; phylum Arthropoda; class Arachnida; order Ixodida; family Ixodidae; genus Haemaphysalis; species Haemaphysalis longicornis. The sequence continues at coordinate 95,720,754 of NW_027526225.1, read as the reverse complement.
ATTAAAAGTTTTCCGCAAATTTCGAGAAAAAATTGAAACCGTGAGCCCATGCGGCCGTGCCTCTTGCGTTGGAACAAGTTACGTTAAACATCAAAAGTCATCACAGCTTCCTGAAGCGCGAAAGCACGAAATTTTTCACAAACTAGAGACTGAATTTGTTGAGTCCTTTGGCGATGCTTTCATCTGAACAGCGCGTATGCTCGAGGAAAATTTTGTCAAACTCTGAATGCCATAAATAGTAGATAACTGCAACATCACTGGAAATAATTGGGCTACGACTTCCCCGTTTTGCACAAACGACCCACTAATTTGAGCTGTCCACTTCTATGTGTGGCCAAACGTTGACAGAGAGAAAGAGAAATAAGGGAAGCAAATCTACGACTTTTTAGCAAGTTAAAATGTCGCCATCGCTATTTTCGCAGCTCCTTTGGGATGTCCCGTCAAAGATGTTTATGTCGATGTATACGTGCTGGCAAGTACGCAACGAGGAGAACACAAAATTACGTGTGGTGTAAAAACCGTGACGAGAAAAGAATGACGAAACGGGACTGCACGTTTCTATTGGTGATGATGGTGGTTTTAGTTTAGTGGCGCAAGGTCGACAAGGACAAAGAGCGCCAACGACATGAGGACAGACGTGCAATTAAATACTAAATTGTCTCAGTAAAAACAAAATCGAGGCGAATGCATGAAGACAGCTGGTATATAGGGCCAGTGTGATTAAGCATGATATGAAAGAAGCTGCCAAAACTTGGCGTCTGATAAAAACTGAAAATTACGTTTGTTAGAAAACATTGGGTTGTCGGCCAAGAAGTGTGATGGGTGTAGTGGGATGTGTTGTGTGTACAGTTCAGGAACATGTTCGCGTCGTGTTGTGTCAAGTGCCTTGCATTGAATGCGTACGTTAACTACGAATAGGGTCTCTCCGGACCTGCTGCAATGGGGCCTAGAAGATCCCGTGAGCAGATACGAGTGCGTTGCATGCGTGTGCCCTATACGTACCCTAGCCAAGGCGACTTCCATGTGTCCGTTGTGTGAGTCAGCTGTGTACCGTCTCAAGTGTGGCTTTATTACTTGTACTTTGTTGTCGGTCTGTTCATTCCAGTGTGTTTGCCATGTTCTGTGCAAGTGTTGTCTTATTTGTGGCTTGCAGTCTGTATAGGATACCATTGTTATGTCTACAGTGTTCCCGAGTGCAGCAACAGCGGCCTCTTGTCTGCCAACTCGTTGCCAGCGATCCCAGCGTGTCCTGGGACCCAGCAGAGCAGAATCTCAAGGTTTTGCGCTTAGACCGACATAATGGTGTTGAACATGAGATTAACGACGTGGTTTTGGGGGGGGGGGCTTGTGCGATGATAGTGCACGACCAACACTCAAAGGACCTGTATAGGTGATGGACCTGGGAATTTGATCTTCAAGAATGTGTTATAAGATGAGTAAAATTCCATACGCTTTTGCTGAAAAAAAAATGGTATTGTGTATGGTAATGGTTCTGGCTGCATTGAAATTCGGATCATGAGCAGCGCAGGACACGATAGAGGAGGCTTTACAAGCGTCACTGTAAAATTCTGCACGGGGGTATTTAAACGGCAGAGACAGAAAGTGCTGCAGTATTGCAGCTTGTGGTACTTGATTTTTGTCAAGTTTCATAAAAGAAAGGTCACAGGACACAGGGCGAACTTGCCAAGGCGATAAAATATCTGAAAAGGATCATCTGTACACATCTAAAAACGAAGCGCTCAGATCCTAGGCTTGCTCTCTAACTCTAAGCGAAAAGGGCAGAGCAACGCTTTGGTGATTTACAAACAGCAGAGATGTGGATGCATTGTTAAAGACAAGATAAAAAGGATAGTTTTTCATCGAGCCCCGACCAGTGCCACCACGAGTCTATAATATAATACAATCGCCTTAGCTGCCCAATCTCTACGCGCCATTTCTGGATCGCGCCGTGGTATTGTGTCTTCACTGCTCATGTAGAGAAGAAATTATGCAGTTTCACCTCTTTTCGACTTGAGGCGGCGGCTGAAAGTACGCATGTCAGAGGAAGGAGACGTGAAACTGTGGGTCCCGCTCCCTGTAATTGGGAAGCAGGCACTGGTGAAGGTCTACAATGGCGAAGACGAGCTTGCAGAACACTTGCCCACTCCCTGTAATCGCTGCCAAGTGGAACACGACGATCTCAATGAATATGACGATGGCTAGTACTAGCCCTGTGCTAAGCTACGACGGAACATGTAAATAATGAATTTCAAACTTCAACTGCATGGTGATGTGGCCTTCATTGCTCAATTAGAAAGAAATCCTTCAGCATCGCTATGGTTCAAGCTTTGTGCGAGCTAGTGCAAGCTTCTCCAGTCGTTCTCATACGCTCTGTACACTACCGACGAATCTGTCAACCCAATCCTTCACAATGCACACGTGGAGACGGCCACAGGATCAGCTCACGAAGGAGTGGATGCACTCTCGTCCAGCCAGTTTCGCGCTCACATGCTCTGGATTAAAAGTTCTTCCTCCTTCTCCTCTACCGAGGCAATGACGCGCGACATGAGGATTTGCCCGACGCGGCTGTGCCGTCGGAAGACTACGACGAAGGTAATTTCGACTACTGCTACCGAATAAAACACTGTACATGCTTTATTGCATTCGCCTTACACTGCCGTCCAAAACAGCTTTGCGCTGCTCCCTTTCTCCTGGGATCAGTGTGGGGAGACGCTACGTCGGCCCCCAGCTCTGCCGTTTCTCTACCTTCGCGCCAGTAGGGCAGGCTGCGCAAATTATTTACGTGCTGAAAACAGCAGAAACTGTCGAGTATAGTGTATTTATTAGCATACCGGGGGTGCGGTTAAGCATTGACGTCTTGTACAGCTTTGAATGAAACACTGAGTGACCATCACGGCAGCCGACGAATAGCTCTAAATGAGGGGAAATGGTAGTCTGCATACACCATAGCCGGGTCTGTTCGGTTCCCCCATTTCCCTGAGCTTACCAGGGGCGGTATTCTCGTAACTGTCCCTTTTGAAAACGTCCCTTTTGCGTCCCTTTCATCGTGACGTACTTCCGGTTAAGCAGTGGGCTTTGGCAGTAGGTTTGTCGCACTTGCGTTACGTCACTTCCTGTTGTTTGCTTTTAGCCAATCAGGGCTCGCCAAAAGGGACACTTCTGAAAGGTACGCAAAAGGGACAAAACTCGAGAATACCGCCCCTCAATGATGTAAGACACGCATAATCTGACCGCTTGACTGCGCTACCCTTACTAGTGGAGCATTTGTCGTGGAAGTGGGGTGTGGAGTCCAAACGCTAAAGGTGCATAGAAGGAGACGGTGACTTAAAAAGCCACGAGACATGAATTCCAAAGAGATTAGTCGAATTTGGACAGAAGCGAAAACTCGAACGACAAGCACAGTGAAAGTTCGAGCCTTAAATTCAAAGATTACAGCGTAGAAGCGTTGCACGACAAAATGGCCTGGCAGCAGGATATCGGACTGTCCCACGCGTGTTTTCACAGGCGAACTTGATCCGTGATGACCAACGATAGCTTCGTATAGACCAAAGAAAGAGAGTTGTCCGAAATAAGTGAGTTATATGACATTTATTCCCATCCTCTCTCATTTCACTTACGCAGCAGAACCGAGCTGGTTGCCTTAGCGACTGCTTTTCCAATTATACTCAGTGGCGTACGGTACGACCTTTGCCCTTAACTAACTCACTTGAAATAATAAAAACGGATATCTGTTTCTCTTACCCCTTTTTATCGTCTACCTCTTACGTACCACGATTGATTCCAGAGGAAAGGAAACAAGCATGGTAACTTCTACAGTAACCCGAGCTGCGTTTGTACACTCGTTCGAACTTTTTTTCCTCTCAGAGCAGAAATGCCGAAACAACAACTGGTCCAACCGAAAGTCTAGGAGTGCAGCACCGTTCGCAAGAGCTCAATTACCAATAAAGAAACCAAACGGGTAGTCATCAACATAACAAAACCAATCTCCCCCGCACTTTGTTTCGAAACGGCTGAGAAAAACAAGTGCCGCATTCAGCTGAAGCTAATCGAAACACTCTTGGCGTGCTGCAAAAATTTTAAGGACTTGCCTCAATGACATCTCTACGCTACCATAATATTTTATAGGCAAACAAGGTGTAACACTCGCTTGAGCCCTTTAACGGCCGTCAACTCCCACCAGAATGACAGAGCATCAAATGCAATTAAACCTGTTCGCAGCCCACGGCCCGGGAAGTACTGAAGGTCTGTTCGACAGAGAACAGCTGTTTTATTTCATTTTTTTATTTCACATATCCAGCACTCTCCCAACATTTTGGGCACCATCTGTTCATCGGCGAGCAGTAAAACAAAGGCACTTCGACAGCGAAGGTTCCTTGAATACGACGAGCTCAAACGCCGATGCCACTTTTGTATACAACGCGTTCCAATTGGGCGAAACACTTCCGTCCGAGCAGCCCGCAGTAGCGGGGTTCGCCTACGCATTATTTGGCAGCGAAACCCCACGCCGCCCGCCCGGTTGAGTCAGTGATTAAAGCGTCGCGCTGCCGAGAACGACGTAATGGCTTCCATTGGCATTTGTGCTGACATCGCAAAATCGAACCGTCCTTTTTCTCGTTATAATAGCTTCAATGGAGATAATTGGTCGAACCGAAAGACTAAGAAATAATAAAACGATACAAAAATTAAGGAAAATGGTGAACCGTATAAAGCTGCACATTTTGTGAAATTTGGACAAAAATTAAGGAAAATGGCGAACCGTATAAAGCTGCACATTTCCACAATCCAGATTTTGTGAAATTTGGACCTGAAGTCGTTATATTAGCGCAGGTAACTGCTCTAACACAATTGTTAGAAACTAAAAAAAAAATAAAAATACGGAATTTGCCGAGCCGTGCAACGCCCCTCATTTACAAAAAATGCAGATTTTGCACAAGTAACCTTTGAAATTATTATAGTAGCGTAAATTGAGCTTATTAAACAGATTATTGAAGAACTCAAAAACAAGAAAAATATAAAAAGTACGCAAAATGTGGAACCGTTTAACGCTTTTCACTTACAAAAAAAAAAACAGATTTGGCGCAAGTAACAGCTGTTCGTATTCGTAAGTAACAGCTGTAATCGTAAGCGCAAGTCAAGATAATTGGTAGGACGGAATTTGGAAAACCCAAAACATTTCGCTCAAAACGTCACACTCAAGACAAGTGGCATAAGAATGCTACGCATTAGTAGAGAATTCTCTTATTTTCTGCAGGTTTTTTTTAATTCGAAGACCATCATCGGAGGTTAATTTTGCCTGCAATATCTTTTTTTTCTTCACCGCCCACCCACCCAACCCCGGTAAAGCACAATTTCGCGCCTTCTGCACGGTACACGCTTCCCCGAAGGCACGACCCTGAGTCGTCTAGACGATACTGATGCAGTCGAATACCCTGCGTGCCGGGAGTTCCACGAGCTCCTCGTCACACAAGCACGCGAGGATACCGCCGTACCGGATGGAGGAAGCAGAAGGCTGTCCTCTTTTAACGGCGAGCCGAGTATGTGTTCTGTTCAGCTTGACCGTCGCCATCTCCCTATTCGTCTCTCCCAAACCGTCCCGAGAGAAGTCGAGAAGCTCGACTGGCGCGGAAAGTGTCTCCAAATATGTAAAGACCTCCCGTCGGATTGGATTCCCGCGAGCATTCCGATCAGCTCTGCAAACGTGGAAAGCATCTCCTCATATCCGCCGCTTCAGCTAACAGTCTCTCCAAGCAGCTATCTTTTTTGTTTATATTTTTTATAGTCAATGCTCACTGGGCGATAAATAGGGAGTCGTTGCTTCCATACTCGTCTACCGGTGCCTACGCGAGCGCATGACCTCCGTTAACCTACAGGATGCAACTCTACACTGGTCGCCACGAAACATGCTACGTTCAAATGCTTATTAAGAAGAGTTATACATGAAGGCCACGGCTGATGAATAAACTGTCTGGTAAACGAGATCAAGCAACCAATATGTTCGGATGAACATCCTAGCTAATGACGACATCCCCAGTCGCAATGATGAAACACTATAGGCTTCTTTAACATGTTAAAACACAGTGCAGTACTGACATGGACAAGGTAATAAGTCATGCTGCTGCGGTCACCCTCAGGGTCGTGGCGTAATACCGGCGGCTATACTCATCGAATAACCTAACGGCTTAGCTCACAGAGAACTCGTTCTCCCAGTCTCGGATGCCTCGGAAACTTTGCTAACGTGCCGATGAAGCAAGTCGGCTGACGCTGGTGTTTAATGCGGCTATTGGGAACACTCCGAAGTAACTTTCGATCGTCTTTTTTTTTCTTCTTCTTTTTATAGCTTACCGCAGAAGGAAAGCTGGCGGCGCCTACATGGCGCGCGTATAGTGTCTGTGACAGCAGCTTCATCATATTGCTATTCAGTCACGTCGCTTGGATGGCCGTATTAAAAACTTGGCTAAGTGCAAGTGTAAAGGAAATGGTTACGTTAAGTGTTGCGACGATTCGCAGCAAAACGTCTAGCCGAAATCTTGCCAAAAAAGGAACAGCAGTGAGTGCTGCCTACCGAGCATTGCTAGGCTATATCACGGATATTACACTGCCTTCCTGGATATAGATACGGGAAACTAGGTCCTAGGTAGGACCTCGTTCCCGTCGAGCGGCCGTGACTGGCCACTCCGCCACCGTGCAACCATGGCTCTCACACAAGGGACACGTCGGTATTATTACGGACCCAGACATCGCGGGCAATGCCAACGCTGAGAGAACTGGTGTCTCCGATTGTCCTGGGGGTTCAAGTCGGCGTTCTGGACGGACCGACGAGCTGCGCTTGATAGAGGCTGCCCTTGCTTCCCTTCCTCGCCAATCTCAATTTGGATCCTCAAGAACTCCAGTAGTCGCTTCACCTGGCATCCTTGTCCTTGACTCATCGCGGATTCCGCCGCAGATCCAGTAGTCGACCCTTGGCCCAATTCCTTAGACCTCTGCCGGTACATCAAGGTTATGTCATCGGGCAGGCATCGCAGGAGCACATGGTTGAGAACCACGGCATACTGCTCTTGCCGAACTCACAGGGCTTCCAGGGCGCTGACGCCGAAATGTACCTTATCGTACAACTCGCAGAGCCTGTCGATATCCGTCGAGCTACGTATCGGTGTGAATGCCAGCAGTTTGGCCCTATACACCAGCCATGCTCATTGTCGTTTTGTGATTTTACTTTTGTTTTTGTTGATTTTACTTAGTGTTTAAGGTTTCACCCCTATCATCGACTATTGTTTTGGCGCTCTTTGCCCCAGTCGGCCTTGCGCCATAAACATCCAACGATCATCATCATCGAATGCCAGCAGTTGATCGATATGCTCGTTAATGAGCAACTCTGGACGGCTAAAGCGTTGAACGAGGGCGCTCACTGTGACGTCGTAGTTTGCTTCCGACAGTCGGATACCCTTGAGGGCTCGCCTGGCGCCGCCGATTAAGTACGTCAGCAGGTACTTGAATTTCTCTATTTTTGTCAGCTCGACGTTGTCATAAATGGCCACGGTGTAGTGATCTCAAAAAGCTTGCCACTCGTGCAGAATTCCCGAAAACATTGGAATCTGGAGTTTCGGAAGGGCGACTGTCTGATGCCGTGACGCAGGCGCGATGCGGGATAACGTACCCGCTGAACCATTCGCTGAAGCAGCTGCTGTCCCGCTTTCGCTGGCTACGGGAGTGTTCGGCTGGGTGTTTCGCAGAAGAAACCGTGCCCGAGAGACGGCGTACGAAACTATGCGGTTGTACCCTGCCACTCCCTCTAGCTCTTTCTCCAGCGCGTCATTATCAGTTGTCTCGGTGATCTTCCCGTTGAGCGCCGTGAGCTCAGCGCCTTGCTGCACGATTGAGTCGACGTGGGAGCTAAGGGTCGCCGCGTCGGGAGAGGGCGCAGCAGGTCATTCAGTTGGTTGAGAGCTTGCGTGACGCCACTCCTGGCGACACTACGAGTCTTACGAAGGCGACCGATCGACGAAGCCATGCGGGTGATGCTCCGAAGTGCGATTTCACGGGTTGATCGGCACCAAAGACGTCGCGGAAGCTAGCGCGAGTCAAAGCCTCAGATCCCAAGACGGAGCTATACGTGCTTCTTTATTCCATGTCATCGAACACAACTACCGATGATATCGTCTCACGCCCGCTTTGTCCTCCTTTTCTACAGGGACTCCATTTCAAGTTCGTGTAGGCCGAAAGAGCTCGACACCTGGCGGCTACCACCCCCCTTGATGGCAACGATGTCTTGGATTTGGTGGACGCATTACCAAGCCACTGTAGTCTCTAGATGTAGACTTTTGAGAAGACTAGTCATCATTTTTTTTGTATCAGCCAGATGCACGTGGGTCATATTCGGGTTGCGCCTCTCCCCGAAGCGCACGATGCGGTCCCTGGTGTTCGCTGTTGTTCCAGTTCTGTGCTTTGAGTCGGGGGGGGGGGGCACTGTACGTGTTCTTCTAACAAGGTGAAGATGCGTTCTTTGTTTTCTCAACGTGAGCTCGCTCTGGCGATTATTGTTGAACTTTGGCAAATTATGCGCTCAGGTATCTTTGAGGTCCTGCGTCTTTGAGGGATTATTTATTGCTGTTCCCTCTTTATTTTGCATGTACTGCCTTCCGAGGGCGTTATGTTTCAAAACTGGAGGACACAGTAAGTCAGCCCATCACGAATGTGTGTTTTTGCCTTCACCAGCGTAATCATCTTCAATCATTGCGGCATCCAAACTATTGCACTTTCTATCATTGGTCTGTTGACACACTCTTTCTCCACTACAAGCAGTTTTCTTCTGGGCTGTATTTGGTGTCAGGTCATCGATGCCCAACTCGTTGATGGTTTCCTGTGTTTGCGCTAATCCAGTCCTGGTAGAAATCATCGCATTTCGCTCCGAGAAGGTATTGGTAGTGGTTCCTTTTCGCGTTCAACATCTTCAAAAAAATATACAAGGTGGTTAGTTTCCACTGAGGATTATATTTTGAAAAGCCAGTTACATTGTATGTCGGCATTCATTGTTATTCACTCCGTGTAGTGTGTTGTGTATTTGATGTCTTGTCACTATCCAAATATCTAGTGTGATTTTCCCGGCATTCCCTATGCTCTGTGTGCTTTCGATCTTTGAGAGAAGCAATTAGATTTTCTCGAGCGGTCTTTGTTTCAACCATTTTAACTTCAAACTTAGCTTTTTTCTCTCAAACTAGGGTGTAAATGTTGAGTGAATCTTCAAACTCGGCATTGAAATTACCATTGTCTACATTATCTTCCACTTCTCTGTTATTCTAGCGTAGTGCGCCATGATGTTTATTCAACTCATTAGCAAGCTCAGTCAACTCATTTATTGGTAATAGTGTTTTTGGGAGGAGGTCTTCAACTTTGCCGATTATTGACGTAATATCTAGTCGGACCATACGCCACCTTTCGAGAAGAGCCCGCATCGTCTGGTGCAGTGTCCTAATTATCTCGTAAGAGCTTGCGACGGGGCTCACAACGCCGCAGCCGGCGTCTTCTTCGCGTCGGTCTTGTCTACGCTCAGATGCAAAAACGACCGATATCATGTTGTGCAGGCAGATAATTCTTACGACTGGGCTCGTTCCATCTCCTTCTTAGGCTGCTCTGATGTTCCACGAAACGGCTTCTTCTATGTCCGGGATTGTTCCCTATCCCCAGAGGTGAGTAGGTGGTCGAAGAGTAGTGAACTTCACTCGGTGTGGCCCACTGTGGAGGTTCCTTCCAATGGGATTCATGGCACCAAAATACGTGAAGAACAGGGCGACCTGCGGAGTGAGTGAGTGCATAACTTTATTGACCCCGAGACGGGGGTAAGGGAAGAAGTGAGATGAGAGTCCCCTTCATTCTTCCCCCCTCGGACGGCGGCCAGGAGTCCTTGCTCCCTGGCGGCGTCTTCGGCCATCTGGACGGCCCGGAGTTGAACGCCCGGGTCTGAACTGAGCAGCACGGTCTCCCACTGCTCTGAGGAAGTGATGTCTAGTGCTTGAGGTGTGGTGTTCACCTTAAGGGGGCAGGCCCATAAAATGTGTTCAAGGTCGGCCCTTGCTGAACATAATTTACACTTATTTTCGTATAGACTGGGGTAACAATGACTGTACGTCACCGGGTTCGGAAAAGTGTAGGACTGAAGTAGACGCCATGCTACTGACTGCCACTTTCCCAAGGTGCGATGAGCTGCGGGATATCTGGCCCTACCTAATCTGTAATGGTCGATTATCTCCCTATAGGTCACCATGCGGTCCCTACCCCCCGTGCGAAACGATGCCTCAGGTGTTTCTGGGCAGTCTCGGAAGCTTAGACCTCGAGCTGCCTCGTGAGCGTTTTCGTTCCCCGGAAGGGCAGAGTGCGCTGGTGCCCATATAATTTGGACCCCTCGGAGTCTTAATTCTTTGAATCCTCTAAGGATTCCTTGGGCCTCGGGTGAGATCCTTCCCTTTGCGAAGTTTACAATTGCAGATTTGGAATCGCTTATTATGTATTTCGCTCTTGTAGAAGAAAGCGCCAGTGCAATGGCTGCCTCTTCTCCTACCTCCGGAGTGTCCGTGCGGATCGTTGTGGAGGCAATGCAATGGCCCTGCCGATCGACTACTGCCACGGCCATGGCGTTGTGTTCACAGTACTCGGCCGCGTCCACGTGGACCACGTCATCAGATCGTTCGAATCGCTTTTGGAGGGCTTTGGCTCTTTCATTCCTGCGTTGTAGGTTATGCACGGGATGCATATTTCTGGGCAGAGGGGTTGTGTATATACGTGCCCTCTGCTCGCTAAGGATATCCACCTTTTTTCCTTGTTGAGCCGCATAGGTGATTTGAAGCTCTTGTAGAATGTGTCTGCCTGTTGCGGTTTTGGAGAGTCTTTCTAGCTGTGCTATTTTTTGGGCTTCTACAAGCTCGTCTATGGTATTGTGCAGCCCCATCGCTCCAAAGCGTTCATTTGGTGCCGTAATGGGTATACCTAGTGCCTGCTTGTAGGCTCGCTTAATGATGTTATTTGTTTTTTTTCTTTCATCGGCCTTTAGTGCCAAGAAGGGCGTCGCGTAGACTATGCGGCTAAGAACAAAAGCCTGCACTAATCTGACGAGGTTACCTTCTTTCATACCATGATGCCGGTTGGCAATTCTGGAGATGAGGCGGACTGTCTGGTGTACACTCGTTTCGAGAGCCTTTATGGTCTCTGTATTGCAACCATTGGCCTGTATGCGAAGACCAAGGACTCTGGTGCTCTGTATCATGGGAATGGGTCTGCCGTCCGCATATAGCTGGATATTGGCAACATCGCGGTCTCGTTTGCAGCCTCTCCTGGTTGGTCTGCAAAAAAGCAATTCAGATTTTTGTGGCGAGCAGCTAAGTCCCTGGGGGGTCACATAATCCACTACCACGTCTATCGCCTGTTGTAGTTTTTCTTGAATTTCTCCGTCACTTCCACCGGCAACCCACAGTGTGACGTCATCAGCATATATGCTGTGGTGCAGTCCTTCTATTTTGTTTAGCTGCTGTGGCAGATTAATCATGGCGACATTAAAGAGAAAGGGAGAGAGAACAGACCCTTGCGGCGTCCCTCTGCTACCAATTTTGATCTCGCCAGATTCCAATCCTCCGATAAGTAGTTGTGCAGTCCGCCCCGAGAGGAAATCTTTGACATAGTCATAGACCTTTTTTCCTACCTCAAGCTGGGCGAGGTTGGAGAGCACTGCATCATGTCGCACATTGTCGAAGGCTTTTGTTAGGTCGACGCCTAGTACTGCCCTGGTATCTAGTCGTGAGCACCCGTCTGAATCAATAATTTGGTGCTTAAGTCGGAGCATAATGTCCTGAGTTGATAGCTTTTGTCGGAACCCTATCATGGTGTGGGGATACAGATCTTTCTCCTCCATGAATTTGTTGAACCTATTGAGAATGACGTGTTCCAATAGTTTGCCTACACACGAGGTAAGCGATATAGGTCTTAAGTTTTCGAGGTGGAGTTTATTGCCTGGTTTAGGAATGAAAACAATCCTAGCTGATTTCCATTGGGGTGGTAAGGTTCCCCTTTCCCAGCAGTGGTTCATGTACTTGGAAAGTGCGTCTATTGAGTTGTCGTCCAGATTTCTAAGCATTTTGTAAGTTATTCCATCAGGACCCGGGGCAGACTTGCTACGTAGGCAGTGTATGGCATATCGCACTTCTGCTGCAGTGATGGGACGATCTAGTTCTGGATTTGGTGGTCCTTTGTAGGGTGGGAGAGTATCTGTAGGGTTAGTACCAAGGTAACGGTTTCTGATTTCTTGAATAAGTTCGTCGTCTGTGCCCTTGTATTCATGCAGTATTTTACTGAGATTGTGTCTCTGAGTAAGTTTGCTCTTTTCTGGATCTAGCAGGCATCTCAGGATGTTCCACGTTTTCGCGAGCCCCATCTGGAGCTCCATCCCAGACCCCTGCCGATAATGTAGTGGCGGCAACACCATCTGTATTTAGCGCCACTATGACCGTCATCTGCATCCTTTCACAATCACCATCAGCGGTGCCTGGCCAGCGTCAGTATGTGCCACGCGCTACAGAGATCGAACACGACTGCGCTCGAGGGGCGGTCGCACTTCTACGCCGCTCTCTAAGTTCTGTCTGGGCCTTACCCACCTTAATAAATATAGGAGAGCCACAGCATCCCTGAGTCCATGGCCCCTTTCCCACAATGTCCTTAATCGAGAAAGTTTATGATGATGACAGCGAGAAATGAAACAGGTATATAAATTTGTTTTTGTCACCGTTTTCTTAAGTGGGTGAGCTGTTAGAAGGTATGGGGAGTCGACTCAAGCGAGCAAACAACCGAACCAAATCTACATGGCACAGGTGACGAAAGGGGTGGCCGTCTGGTGTGCGGCTTTCGCCGACCAGAGCGGCAAGAATGAGTCAGAGATTTGAATGAATCAATCAAAGAAAGACATATTTTAACAGGCATAACACTGTACAAGCACGAGGACATTTAACGTGAACAAGAGGTAACTTAAAACGAATGCAAATGCGGAAGACAGTTCAAATGCAATATCTACAACAACGAGCTGTATCCATGAATATTACGAGGTAGAAAAGTTAACTGAAAGTAAGACAGTTCGATGCATATGAGAGACACAGTCCCATGATAGTCACCGACAGGGCCGGACGATTCACCGCTGTCGGAGGCGATTGGGCTACCTGTGAAGCGTGGCTTCGTCGTAGGCCAGGCCGTCCGAGGCGATCACGGTGATTCAAGGCCCGAGAGTACGTTGGAATCCTCCAGAGCGAGGGTCGCCGATGGTCGTGCACACACCGGCAGAAGCCGTTGTTACTTCCCGACGTCCAAACGTAACTAATTTGCTTCAGCGCGGAATATCTTTTTATAACTGCGCCGGCGTGGAGAGAGAGGGCACAATACAGAACGCGCCAGCCTTGTAGAGCGCACGTTCCCTCTTTCTCCCTTATGGAATCGTCGGCGCGCCTTAGCACTGGCAAAGCTACGCTCGCCCCCTTAAAAGAACTAGAAGCTTCAGTGAAAGCTGAGCGGCGCAGCTTTTATTTTGGTATTTTCTTGCAGCGAGCCGGCGAGTGGTCGGCGTTACCGCCACTTCGTTCGAGAGAGTTCCGTGTTTTCTCGGGGCGAATAGAACCAAACTGAACGAATCGGATGACTGTACCAAGAATTAGGCGCTGTACAATAATATGAAAAATCTATACGGTACTTTTGGAAGTTGTACGCGTGAGTTTGTGACAGTTTTACAATCACCAGTACAATTCTGCGTCGTCAATTTCCGTTGCTATGAGCGGGCTAGAAACTAACGGCTTGCATCGGGTCGCATTGCGTTGCAACTTCATAACCCACGCCATCACTCTCAGTATCCCGCAGAGGTCGCTATAGACTGATCGATGTCAATCGTCTCAGCAGGCTGAGGTTCCGGCCATTGAACGACCGCAGATCGCTTTAAAACGAAGAAATATACGTTTTTCCTAACGGCATCTCTAACTGCACGTTCGCCCCCATTTTTACCTTCTCTTCCACGAACTTGCCTCCGCCACTCCATAACCAACTTTTATCGTGGCCCCCATCAAAAATTATTCGAGACCCCTGATCTAGAACTCCGCCTTTCAATACAGCCTTTATTATCAATTTATAAGCGGCTAAATTTACAATACTTTTTTTTCTAACGACGCTCTTTCTTTGGTCCTCTAAAATATCAAATACGAAACACACTGTACTTCAGCATATCCGTGCCTGTTACGGATGCGTTTATCTGTCGCGTTTTGCGGTTAACTGCAAAAGAAGGGAGATGTAAAAAGCACTCTACGTTATCGAAACGACAAACTTTGCACCGCTTGAGGATTTTGTAACCCTCCAAGTACCACAAAATGTACTTTTTATCAAAACGCACATTTATTTTTTTTCTTCGGGACCCACGGCTGGACGTCTCGCGGTTTTTGTACTCTAGTTTGAAGGGGTCTCAAGACGAATGACATTCTATGCTGACATATTTGTCCCTCCCTTCAGCTTCAATCTTCACGCTATCTTCGGTACATTTGCTTTTTATCCTCAAGTACGCTTCGCTACATTGGTAAGGATGCACTGGTGCTTTTCGGTTTTACTTTTTTCCCTGGTATTCAGCTATATCGGCGGGCTTGGGTGTCTGGTTCAACTTTTCTTCTTTTTTTCCTTTCTGTTTTTTGCCCATTTTCCCTTTCCCACGTGCAGGAACAAACTAGGAACAAACCTTCCTTCTACATCCTTCCTGCCTTCCTTCAGCTATGATTTTGTTTAAAGTTAACTAAAAGAAAGACAATTCGATGCATATGAGAGACACAGTCCCACGATAGGCACCGACCGGGCCGGACGATTCACGGCTGTCGGAGGCGATTCGGCTACCTGTTATTTTTTACGAAAATAAACTTTAAATATCCTTTTTTTTTACTCTTACCACAAAAACACCACGGCGTCAGTTTTCGCAACGTTTCGTGCTCTGCAGTATAATATTTAGGGTGCAGACGCGTCTTGTCATTTCGAAACGGCGCGTTTGAGGGAGTTGCGAAAACTTTGGCTGGGCGGTAATGGAGGGGCGTGCACATTACGGGTATCGTCTCCCGAGATTCGGTCCCCGCGGGCGACACCGTGATGCCCAAGCTACTGCCATCACCGGTGCGCATTTTGCCATTCTTCACGGCATCTTTATATCGCTTATCCGCCGAAACATTGGAGCTTTTCTTTATTTATCTCTTTATGTGAGTGGAGGTGTTCGTTCAAGGTAGTCAACTACGATTGGTAGGATGTAGACATTTTCACTGCACCTAGTAACTTCCCGCCTAGAGTCGTTTTCGCAATTTCGGCTAAATGTGCTACAGGTCGCACGTTCAGATCGTATATCTTTCTTTATTTTGCAACATGACTGCGAACTGTTAGGTTTCTCTTCGCGGTATCCTTTATCTGTCAATATTTGATATACTTTTAGCTTATTGGGAAGTTAGTCATTTACAGGGCTTTTTCATTGCCGCTTTGTATTTTACCTTCCAGAGCTTTAAACTTATATTTAAATCTCTTTCTTCTCGCTTTTCACGCTGGGGTGTGCGCGAAAGACGTTTTCTGTAATTGTGCGCGTAGTCGTGTTTACCGACGCGAGGTCGCAGGATGAATTCCACACAACTGTTCAATAAATTAGAAAATGCTTATATAAACTGCATTTAAAGGTTGCTAGAAATGCAAGGTTGCTAGCCATGGCTTTTCGTTCGTCTCAGCAGCGGACGCGCGCTGCTGAGACGAACGTCCTTCTTCACCTCGGAGCCGCCAAGCGTCCGTTCTCCCGTCGTTTGTTACAGAGGGAGGCGTGCGGCCTAATCTCTTCTCGTCCGGATAAACACAACCAAGCGCTGCCTTTATTTAACACATCTTTGTTGTTTTCCTTCCCGTTTTCTGATCCTCCGGTGTTTTTCTCCGTGCGTTCGCACCCGCCTTGGAGCAACTTATCTTATAGTCTTAATGCTGCAGCCCATCATTCCCGGCGAACATGGGGGGCAGGAGGAGAGGGTCGAGGGGACACTGCGTTCGCTTGCCTCCTGAGATAAATTACGCCTCCCTCCGCGCTTCCTTCCTCTTCTGACCCCGCAACCTGCCGTGCGTCTAAACCTCGCTGTCTTTGCTCCGGCTAGCTCAGGTGTGGGAGGTCCTGGAGGACACCGGGCTGGTGCGACTCCTTGGTAGATGCTGATCCGCCGCTCTCCGGTTCTCCTTAATGTGTGCCTCCCTTGGCGTTGCGCTGTTTTCACGATGTTAACCTTCGGAAGACAAAACATGGCACCCTCCAAATCGAGCCGTGGTTTGGGCCCACCACTCGGGATACGAGGAGGGCATACGCGATGTTTCTGAAGCGGTGCCCGCGCCGACCTGACTACCTTTCCTGCCGCGGCTAACTGCCGTTGGTTTGACGTGGGCACACGTGTGTATCAATTCCTCATACGTTTTTTCTTGGGGCGCTCGTCTAAGTTGAACTTTTTGTAGCGTATTGCGGTGACTGGGAAGGGATTCTCCTCTGCCGATGGGACAGGCGTTCACTTGAAGAAGCTTCCTTTTTCCTTTTTCTCGCTTTCCTTCGGAGTTTTTACTTGCCGTCTTCGCCAAAAGAGGAAACAGAACGAATTTAAAGGAACGTGGTTGAAATTTGGGGCAAGAATAAAGCCAGGGCCGACCGTCTTTCGCATGAGGAGAGCATGCTTCCAGGCGTGTTTTGTGTCAAACGTTTTCGCGGTGAATATTTTAAGACGATAACACATCCCACTTAGGTCTTCCTGGACAGGAATTTATATATGTTGATGAGCATTTCTTTCCAGCAAATAATGCCCTTCTGGGGTGTGCTCTGATGGCGAGACGGGAAAATATTTGAAGTTCACGTGCGTATCCGCCCACAAATTCTTATACGCAGAAGAGAGAATTCAAGAGCCTTGTTCAAATATTTTTAAATTTATTACGCTGATACGAAACGAATCTGGAATTATGAATTACATCGCAAATCAAATTGAACATATAAGTCTTCAGCATAATTATGAAAGTGTTTCACGCTGTGGGGGATGCAGCATAGATAATAATTTAGGCACGTTGATTGACTACGTATCTAAATTTACGTTTAGCTGGGATATAATGGTGGTTACGGAGACTTGGCTGACAGAAGGCGAGATGGTAGAAATTCTCGAGTTTCACATGCATAAACAACCGAAAAAAAAATGTTCGGCACGAGGTGGGGGCGTCACGGAGTTTGTTAAAAGAAATACAGAAACGTTCTATCTGTCCCAATGCAATTTTGCTCCAGATGGAAAGAATTCATTCATAGTCACCTATAAGGCGGTTTCGTGGTCAGTGTTGTCTATTGCTCTACCAATTCGAGTTTAAGGGATTTCATTTCGACCGCGGAAACTATCATAATATCTAATACAGCATTAAAATATTGCTTAATTATATGCGGTGGCTTCAACATTCATCTGTGAAAAGATAATTGTTGTGAATATGCCTGTCCATTACCGCCTTTTAGGTCAAAAATTTTATTACAGAACCTGCCCGAATAACCCATAACTTGGCCACTCTAACTCATCACAAACTACGCAACATTGATACGAATATATCTGTTAGTGTCTGAAATGTTGATATCCGCTGACCACGGTCCAAATGTTGTGTTATTGCCTCAAAAAATTACGCAAGTTCTTTGTGCCCGTACAAAACACGGACAACTAGAGCAGATTGAGTTTGATTGTATAGGGTTTAACGCACCGACGCAACGCAGGCGAGGAGACACGCCGTAGTGGAGGGCTGCGAATTAATTTTGACCGCCTGGGTATCTTTAACGTGCGCCGAAATCTGGTACACACGGGTGCTTTTGCTTTTCGGCTCCATCAGAAAAGCGGCCGCCGTGGCAGGAAATCGAACCCGCGTCTTCGTGCTCAGCAGCACAATGTCTTAGCCACTGAACAACCGCGGCGGGTAACTAGAGAATTTTACGGGATTGTAAAAAGTTCACTCAATTACGTCTGTTTTGGGAACTTGTATAATGGTGATGTTCAAATAAAACGTGAAAACTTTATGCGAATTATTACATTTACAAATTAACAATCAACGCGCCAGCTTTCCCGACACAATTACGGGCACGGAATTTCTCCTTGAATGACTACTGCTATACTTGACGCGATCAAAAAAAGTACTCGTTTTTCCAGACAGGAAATCTTAATAAAACGCCTAACTACTACCAAAGTCAATTGAGGCATTACTGGAATAAGTCGGTCGTGAAGATTAGAAGCTAAAAAAAAGCCCTATTGCACAAATCTCATTACCCGTCAAGGAGGTGATATTAGGAATGTTTGAAGTATTGTAAGCGATTTTATTGGTATGGGCGGGAAATAGATTCCGAAATAGATTGTTTTATCCCGAAACCCTTAAACAGATGTCGCAAGTTATTTTAATACTCATTTCTGAAACACAGGCAGCATCGTTAGCGACGAAACTATCTCCGCCAAAACTCAGAATTTTCTGACTAACATTACAGTTTTTAACCTTGATGCAGTAACGCAAGGAGATATAATAAGTATTGCAAACCAGCTATCGGGGGAAAAAGCTACAGGCTGTCACGAAATATAAATGAAAGTAGTGAAGCAAACCATTGATCGTCTTCGCATTCCCTTTCAGCATATAATTACTCATGCAATTGTCCCAGGTTCTCATCCAAACACACTTGAACTTGCCACAGTTGTTTCGGAATGCTAGACTGGGGACTGAAACAATCCAAACAGCTACAGACAAATATCTGTAATCAGTGTAAGTAAACCATTTTTGCGAAAGAGTTGTTATAAAGCTTACAAAATACTGCCATAAATTAAAATAATTTCCCCACAACAGCATGGCTTAATTCGTTGCCAATAGGACAACGACCACGGCGATTGTAACACTTGCTCAAGTTATAAACTTGGGCAAAATTTAGTTGCAGTAGGCGTGTTTTGGGACATCAAAAAGCTTTCCACACTGCTAACCATTCGATCTGATAAACAAGCTGAAAATATGGAATAGTAGGCAAATTTCTCAAATTCTTTGCTAGCTACCTTTTATCAAGAAGGTAGAAAGTATTAATCGATTATCACTGTTCTACATACAGTGACATAAAATGTGGTGTCTCATCGGGATTCATTCTGAGGCCAATATTATCTTCTATTTAGGCAAATGATCCCCCGCGAGCTGCACACTACTCCAGAATACAATTGTATGGGGAAGATGCCGCCCCTGTATGTTGTGATGGTAACCTTTCTGAACTGAGTGATACCATGATGCCGCGAACGATGCATTGTGGTTGTTTATTTATGTTTTGTTTTTACCGCCCGGCTGCGCCGGTCTGTGCTATCTGTGTGCCATGGGAAGCGCGTGCTCGATTCTTTATTTTTATGCCGCACGGGTTATCTATTCTGATAGGGAGAGCGTTTCGAACTAACGTCAACAGCCCAGAATGATCTTCTTTGATCGACAGTGTTCTGGATGTACTTCGACGGTTTGACAAACACTCGCGCCCAAAGATAAATGCCCGCAGAGCAGACACCGTGGTATTGGTATTCTATTACCAGACACTCGCCTGCGCACATCACTTTGTTGATGTTGCTTTGCAGCCTGTGTATTCTTTGATTGGTTAGTGAGCACAAGTTCGCTGCAATAAACTTGCTTTCCCTTCAAGACAACTGCGTCGTCTTTGGCTGTGTGACATCTGGTAAGGTGATGGGTACGCACCTTTTATGCTCCCTATGCCCTCTGGAAGCCGACAAGGCAGCCCAAGCCGAGCAAGCCGCCGACTTCAAAATTTACCGCCGAGTTTGGTCACCCACCAGAAAGAACCAAGCAATACTATAGCGATAACTGATATGCTTTAACTGATAAGCGTCAACTGAAATGGGTAGTATCTATTTGTGGTTTCTGAAAAATCAAATTACTATAAATACTGGCAGAAATCAAACGTGTCATTTTTCATTTAAAGAGACAAATATCGCAGAATACATCGTTTAGTTTGTTCATAAATCATACTAAAATTCACAAGGTGAGGTCTCCCAAATATTTAGGTGAATTGATAACATATGCACTCGAAAGATCAAGCCTAAAATGTGTGCGGAAAAACTCGCGTTTAGTTGTTCTACGTTAATCAAACCCTGAATATTTTTTTTTTCATACAGTTTATTACAATTTTTATACCTTCACTGCCATTTTCAACTGAAGCCGGGGGGCTCCCTTATAAAACGCATTTTACATCGTTATACCACTTAAAATAACGAGCGCAAAGAATAACTTTTTCTAGGTCCCATTGCCCTGTCAACAAAATTTTTCATTTGTTGGCTGCACTTTCTTTTTCAACTCTTAGGTAGTCGAAATCTCTTTTAGTGAAGAGCATTATAAACCATACCTTGATTCTACCCTTATCTTAGTTTTCCATTCCGGTTAGAAACACTCGGCAACAATTCAATGGCAACGTCCGCTTACGAATGTTTCACAACTTCTATGGCTTCTTGAATTCTACTTTGCCAAAATACGGACAGATGTGCAAATTCGCGTACAATATGCAGGGCACTTCAATTTGCCGCACAAAATGTTTCACTCGGCTAAACAGAAGGTATTTTCATGTTCCTCTTGAAAGACTCGTGGATGATTGCATTACACTGTAGTTTTTCATTTTGGTTTCTTATTTTTGTTTCTCTTCGTAGTTTTTCTCTTATTTTTGACCATTAGTAAATACCTGTGACGCACTTGTATGTGCAGTGTATATGGACCGGAAAGTAGCCTTCTTGCTGTCGGTAGAAATATTCTGTAAACATTTTTCTCTTGTGTTATAATAACAGCAAAGTGTGGACATGACAAAGGACCCATACAAGCCCTCAGCTCAAGTACCACAGTAAACCGCCGGCACGAATATAATTTGATTTTCTGTCTGTGCGCGGTGCACTTTGAGAACACGTGTATAACATCACGAATGTCTTCTCGTGAGTCAAACGTATTCGCCTCAACAAGTGTCGCAAGGAAAGCGAAATGTGTTTCTGGTTATCGGTTCCGCCGGCTCGGAGCGGTCATTGTGAGATCAGGCTGCACTCGGTCTACGTCAAGGGCCTACTAACCATAAGCCTTTATCAGCACCCGCATACCCAAAACACGGCCCTGTCGTCCAAACAACGCGGCCCGGTAAACGTTTCACAGCCGTCTGCATTTGCCAAGGCACAGTAAAATTTGACCTGTGGTCGGTCGTAATGGGTGAAACCAGCCGAGTTACAATGATAAAAAATACACGTTTCGGTCGACGCTGGGTGCGTGGACCGACACGAGATGTTTATCCAAGAGTCCCCCTATGCTTGCGCACATTGCAAAATCCGACGATTTGTTGAACTGTTTTTTGTGCCCGCCACGTGCCCTGCATAAAAGTAAACCAAGGGGTATTGTTAAGCCGCGGGGTTATCACGTGCTAAAGTTTTGTTTTTGGCACTGCAGGTTTATATTTGAGTGGTCTGTGCATGATTTCGCTAATCATTTGAAAACATGCAAAACCCTATAACGGAAACCCAAACAGCCCTGCGCCTGGTGCTGCTAAGCGCTGCTGTCTCTCAGATATAGTTTACTAGCAGAAACCATTTCACAAGGGAATAGTTGTTCGAGTGGAAGTGATTTTACTGCTGTATCATGCTAAACAAAAAGTGCCACCGCTGGAACCAAGCACTACAGAGTTTTAGCATAGCGGCAAGCGTACGCCACGCTACCGGCAGCGGGTACCGAAACCCGACTGGGCTTCTGCATCCTACAAACACACACCCTCCCACACAGAACACAATTAATACACAGTCATCCACACCTATTTACTGACCCTACCTGTCCATCCTGCGGGGCACTAGACACTCACTACCATTCCCTCTGCGAATGCCCCGAGGACCCGTAGCCCCCCGTTCCCTCCCCTCACCACTGGGAGCAGATCTTGCGTGACCCGGGGAGTCAGGCCTGTCCTGACCACCTCCCGGGCCCTGGCGGTCGCGGCGGCCCTGTGGGCCTCCTCCACCCCCAACACCTGATCCCGATGGACGAAAAAACGTATTCCTTCCTTCCTCCTGAACTTCCGTTCCAATGGTGTGTGGCTGACCTCGCTGTGCCCACGCGCGCATGCGCAGTCCGGTACAGCTTCCCGCCGCCGACAAGCGTAGCATACGTTAGCCACTATGCTAAAACTGTCTATTGCCGTGGCATGATGTTACGAACGAAGGTAACACCGGCGTATGTGATCAACCTTACATGCTCATGGACTTCGAGTATGTAAGCGGGCTATTTGTTTTCGCCACAATGTTTTTTTTTTTGCCTCCACAGCTTTGTCATGCAACAATATAGCACGATTTAGAGCAATCCCGCTTCTTAAATTCGGAAGCTCGAATATTATGCTACGGTGCTAGGTACCGTCACGGTCTTTGCCTCTCAAAGAAACAGACATCTTTTAAGTGTGGTGCAAAATACACACACTAGAAGTACGTTTACAGCACAGACCATATACCTAACACCCAAGAACATCGGCTTGCTCATATAACAAATTGCGAGCTATTATGACGGGTATTTCGGTGAAAACGTCTGAACCAGTAATTGAACGTTCGACGAACAAGTGCTTAAAACGATCAAATTCTACTTCCCAATGTACACGCAGCGGGGTAGTTACGTTTTCCCCTGCAAAATAAAGGCTTGTATTCAACAACTCTCATTCATTATAGGCTGCTTTCGCACCAACATCAAGCCTCAGATGGCAACCCTAATTCGAAGGCAGGTATTCGCTTTTAGTTGAATGTCAGCCTGACCCAGAGAATAAGTAGAAAGTAGCTCACCAGCAGCGCGGCTTAGCCCAGTTTTTGCGATTCCCCGGTTATTGCGAACAATACACCGAACCGTTTATCCGAAAGTTTGACCGGAATACGTAACAGCGAAGATAAATTCACTTCTCACGATTGATCATAGCTTTGTATAGACGTCCTCTTCAGTATACTTATGTGTGTCCTTATCGCGCCTTATACTACTGTAGCCGGCTAAAAACGTGCTGGCCTAAACAGGCTAATCCTGATTCAGCATCGCGCAACGATGATTTTTTTGCAATGCATTCATTTGTTATTGCGGACAGCTGCTGAGGGCAACAAGGCTAGATTAAAATAAGCTGCACTGACTGTATCAACAACATCAATCGCCGTGTTCAAAACTCCAGAAAAAAGGCCATTTAGAGAGGAGGTGTTGCACCGTGCTGCAGTATACCTGAACTCTCACCTCCACAATATCTTTAAAGTAAGTCAAATTATCAGGGCTGCTTGGCCTGATTGATTAGTTTGCTTTTGGAGCTAAATAAAATGGCGCGTAGGAGCTTTTCTGTGCGTCTCAGTCAGTCACATCAGCTCAGGTAATAACGTCTTTGGGGCAAAAAATTTCCCCGCATTTCCCCGAGGGGAAGAATGTGAAAGTGCGAATGCAGGAGTTGAATTTTCGCGGTTCGGTAATGTTCGCGAAAGAGAGATCACACACACACACACACAACTACAAAGAAAGAAAGATGCATTTATTTACAGACACCTATTTGTGCTGTCGTTGTACTTGATTGCTAGAGCGGATCTCAGCTTTGAAATTTCGTGTCAGTACTCCTTTAAGCGGGTGCATTAGCCCTTCTCACGCCCTATTCCTGGCCAATCCCCCACGTGGGTATGTGCCATGCATAGACACCTATTTGTGTTGTCGTTGTACTTGATTGCTAAAGCGGATCTCAGCTTTGAAATTTCGTGTCAGTACTCCTTTAAGCGGGTGCATTAGCCCTTCTCACGCCCGATTCCTGGCCAATCCCCCACGTGGGTATGTGCCATGTCAGCGGCCAGGCAGCGCGCGCCCATCTCCCCCCGTTGCCTAGGAAGACGAGGAGATTCCTGGCCAATCTCCCACGTGGGTATGTGCCATCTCCCCCCGTTGCCAAGGAAGACGAGGAGCGCGCGCACCCGCAGCTGTTGCTATGTGGACGGACGGCGGTCAGCGGAATTCAGGGTCGCTTATAAAGTGCATTCGCACTTAAAAGGAACGAGGAGCTTCATTACGAGCTGCGCAAGCATAGTGTACATGCGTGTGCCACGGTAACAATCTGATTGCACATGAAGATAAAAACATGACTTGCAAAATGTTCACGTAAGTGTAGTTTTAGTCTGTTTGCGCGGCAGTTACAAACTAACGTGCTTTCTTATTGCCCTTAGTGACAAGCTCAGGGGAAAAAAAATTCGCACATCACAAAAGTAATTATCAGTCGCCGCGAAAAACAAAGCGTACGACATTCACCAAACTAACATGGCAAGCACACTCAATGGGATAATTTGGAACGTGAGGTCGTTCAACGAACTTTTTGACTCATTTTGCAACAATACTTACTCAAAGAAGGAAGGAACCCGCCTTCTTACTCAAACAACGAATACTTATAGGGGTAGTCTGGCCCGAATTGAGCAGTCCGAAGATACAGTTCGTTGCGCTCAAAAGCAGGCCTGTTGCGCTAAAATGCTGTTCACGGGCTATCGGATCATATGGATGACTAAATGTTCAAACTCCCACTTCTATTGTGTCTAAAGTACCATATATGCTAATGACGGAACCAGCAAAGCCTCGCATACAAGCCATCAATCACCCCCAGTGAGCCATCACCCTCCGCGCCTTCCTGTGCGCACACGCACACACACACAGAAAACAGAAATTAAACTGCAATGATGTTATCGTCGTTCCTCGTCATGCCCAGTGACATCACCAGCACTAATTCCCAACTACACCTCCGCGCCCCCCCCACCCCCCCTCAAGGCTACAAGGTCACTTTGGATTCGGCGCTGATGACAGGGTAGTGGGCTATTTACACATCCTTTATTTTTGAACTCCATGAAAAGGTCTCTGTATGAAAAAAGCTACCTTTTTGGGAGCTTACATTTTTTTTTTACAATCCTTGGGCAAATTCTGAGCCAAAATGAAGAAAGCTCACAGTAATGCGTAAGACTTGAATGTAGCAAAGCTGTAGGTAACCTTCACCACCATCAATATGGTTTAAGGCCACGGCTGCACCCTATTTCCTTCTTCTTCGCTGCCGAAATGACCTTACTCAATCATTGTTGCTATACGTTTGAGCTTCCCTAATTTTTTTTAGGAAGTGATAATCATTAGACATCACCTTTGATGGACGTACACTATGACGTGTCTTTCTCGTTCCGAGGAAGTGTTGCCCTGATTGGGGGGAACGCTGGAGTTTTTCTTTTGGCAATCTTGGTCAATCCCCCAAGTGGGTACGCTGTGCTTGAAAACGTGCGCCGTGGATGCTGGGCGTCCGCCGCAAGGCACGCACATACGAACGCTCGGTATTTTCTTGTTTTTTTTTTTTATTGCCGGGTGGTCGCCGAAAATTTGTACAATCTCCGTAGTGTGCGCGTGTGCACGAGTGTGCGTACGTGGATTCTTGTTTGTTTCTTTCACTACGCAGTGCGTAGGAGAATCCAAAAATATGCCCACCAAATGCCCCCCCCCCCCCCCGCACACACGCACGCACGCATACATATATGCATGCATGCATGCATGCATGCATGCATGCATACATACATACATGCATATATACATACATACATGCGTACGTACATACATACATACATACATACATACATACATACATACAGGCGTACATAAATACATACATACATACATACATACATACATACATACATACATACATACATACATAGATACATACATACATACATACACACATACATACATACATACATACATACATACATACATACATACATACATACATACATACATACATACATACATACATACCGACAGACAGACAGACATGCGCGCACGCGCACAAACTAATCCAGGATGAAAGCTTTTGCCTTCACTAGTTTTCAAACAGTGATCTGCACATTATGTGCTTTGCGGGGCTTTCTCACCATGATCGACGTGCCCAGCAGTGGGAGACCCAGCTGGCCGGCCCTGACCCTGAGGGCAGACTCTAACTGGTGTGAAGGGTTAGCCGGATGGCACGGACCAATAGCATCCCGGAACGGGGACGCCGCCCAACGAGTAAAGAGTACAAGCCTTCTCCTCTCATAATCAAATTTGATTATTAGTGTTCCGGTGATCTTGGAAGTAACCGGCAGCATTCGACGAAATGAAGACGCTAGCAAAAGAAGAAAAACAAAACAAATAGAAACAAAAAAGCGAGGATTTCGGACTAATGAGACAGATCTGCTTCATCCAACAAAATACGCAAGAATAATAGCTTTCTTTTACCCGTTAGGGACCGTTGCGCTAAAGAAGCTCATCATTCTTTATAAACTGACAAGTCCCAATAAAACTGCATTTTAGAGAACAAATTGACCAGTTGCGGATAATTTTATTTTAATGTGTGGTTTAAAGGTAACGTAACAAAGATGCCCTGGCGAATAACCTTAAAGCGTGCCCCACTAACACACCGGTAAGTGTCGTGTCACGCTCTTGAAAACAATAGAAATAACACTGTCAACTCTTTTCGCTACGCGTTCTCGCACAATGCGAATTATTCTCTTGGTTTATCGCACGTAGCTGCAAGCGCCTACTGCGTTAAGTCGTTCTTTTCTTTTGTGCACTTCTTATTTAGGAGAACCTTCGATCACCAGCAGCTTACCTGCGAAACACTTTGTGTTGAACGTACAAGAGACATTTCAACGGGCTCTTTGTTTATTGCAGGAAAGGCGACCGTCGGCATTTCGACTTTCGACTTTCGACTTCCCAGCTCTTTACGAGCATTAGGAGACAGCCGTTGACGGGCAAGTCGGTATTGTTAGTTACGCTGAACGCCAACATACTCTCCATTCTATAAGAACAGTATCTCGGAGGAATTGCCAGCTCCCTCACGAAGCAGCAGAGTGGCCTTTGTGTTCATTTTTACGAAGATTCTGGTTAGTGTTACGACACTGGGGCGAGATTAACCGTGCCCTGGACATTTCTTTTTTAAATATAAGGCGCGCAAAAAGAAAACTCCCAGGTTTCTCCAGGTGTGACACTACCCGCGAAAGGACAAACTCCCGTTACAACAGCCTTCCCTGCCCCTATTGATAGCATATAGAATTATTGTGTTCCGATTACTACTGAGCAGCGAATTTTATTATGTGTTGAAGCAAAATGAGAAGGCGTAAGGTTTAGAGCTTTTGATGTATTTTCTGAATATTTTGACAGTTGCCTGCAATTTTTAGCTTAGTTTGTGTAGTATAAAAGAACAAACGCCGGATGAGAAAATCGACAAATGGCGATGCATTAGTAAATGGGGAGCAACGGCAATTTTGTGATATACACGCACTGCCAATGCCGCAAAAG
The DNA here is from genome assembly GCF_048455015.1 of Haemaphysalis longicornis. Lineage (NCBI taxonomy): Eukaryota > Metazoa > Arthropoda > Arachnida > Ixodida > Ixodidae > Haemaphysalis > Haemaphysalis longicornis. Next base: position 95,693,364 of record NW_027526225.1, on the reverse strand, counting down.
TTGCAAACAAAAAAAAATGAAGGAAGCTCATACTAGTTCGCGTCTTGGAGGTAGCGAAGTTGTACAGAACCTCCACAACCATCACGATGGTTTAAGTCCTCGGTTGCAGCCGATTTGCTTCTTCTGAGCTGCCGCAATAACCTTTCCTCCATCGTTGTTGCCATAAGTGTGAGCTTCCTTCATTTTTTTAGTGATAATGCTTGGACATCCCTTGGAGATGCGTACGCTATGACATGTCTTTCTCGTTCCGAGCCAGTGTTGTCCCCATTACGGCGAACGTTGGGTTCTCTTTTTTTGCCAATCTTGACCAATCTCCTCAATTTGGTATGTTTGGCTTGACAAACGTGCACAATGGGCGCTGGCGGTCGCCACGAGGCACTCGCAGACGAGCGCTCGGCATTTGCTTGGTTTCGTTAACTGCCGGGAAATCACCGCGAGACCCGCTCTCACCTACGCGCGCTCGGAAATTCCTTGGTGTTTTTAACAGCGGACACGAAAAGTTACGATTGGCTAAAAATCTTCGCTGTTCAAAAACCGACCTAAACCAGTTTCTTTTTCGGAAAAGCCTAATCACCCAGCATGTGTGCATTAGCACTAAAACTCTTGTTTCTATGATCTTCCTTTAAAGAAAATTTGTTTTAGGCAGCGACACTCTTATATTGGCCTCGTTGTAATGAAACGGCATCTAATGGCTTGCTCTTGCAATGGACGTTCGGGGTACAGGGGGTGGAGGTATAGGAATCACTATGCAAGAGCGTGTGGTGTTTGACTGTCATGCTTAGCACTGCCATGAAATGACGCGTAGAACTAGTGCAGTAATGACGATCAACAAATTCTATTTGTCGGAGTCGAGGTGCTGGTGTTAAACACCCGCCCTGTGGGAGGCTTCTTTAGTCCGGGATGCCTCTAACTCGCAAAAAAATCGGATTCATAGTAATTAACAAGTCTAGAAATCCTACGTGGAAAAGTACAGCACTAGCCGTTCTCCTACACTTCCTTACTTTTTCTGGGCACTGGAAGTCACGATAATAAAGGACATTTTGCCTCTTCTTCCACCCGGCATGACAACGTAATTCCAGACAAATGGTAAGGCAATTTAACGACCCTGCCACAAGTGAGATCGGTTGTGACATATTGCCTTTTATTCCACCCGGCATGACAACGTAACACCAGACAAATGGCAAGGCAATTTAACGTCCCTGCCACAAATGAGATCGGTTGTAAGGGCCGACTAGGTCCTCACTGCAAGTCAAAAGGGGTAGTCTTTTCTTCTTGTTCGCCGCCAGAGCAGGTAGTAATTTCGCGGCCTGTCACAACTCATGGCAAAGGAAGCAAAACGTAAAGATGAAGGCTCGGGTTTCCATCGAGTAGGCGAGCAAAAAATAACCGGAGAAACACCAGCGGCAAAAGGCTACAGCCCTGAGGCACATCACACGCCTACATGCCGCCTTCTTTCTCTTTTCCTGAGCCCGCATGAGACGGAAGGGCGTCAAGTGTAGCGCATCGTGTGTCTCGCGTACCCATGTACGGATCTATTTGGTCGGAAGCGCAGGAAGATAAAGTGCTAAACGGCGACTTACGGGGTGGTTTCAGGTAGACATTTCTTCACTATTTGAGCTACGGCATCCTGTTCGTTTGGCTCGGTCTTAAATATTATTTTATCTCAAGTTGTCATGGTCGGCGGAAACTTGAGCTTTACGGTTATTTTTGTGGTGCTCGTCTTTCTATGTCCTTATTGCTCATTGCTATTTTTGTCTGATTTCTCAGTATTGTCTTGACCTGTCATCTCTGTAAAGTTTATTTTCAGCAAAAATTGCTTTTCTTCTCGTTTTCGTGGAGTTTTAGACTTCAGAACATAGCAACAAAAAACTGAGCTGATTGTGCGAGTAGTTATTCCTTTACAGGCGCGACAATTAATTGGGTTACGGGGCAGTCAAATTCGTTTTGACGTACAAAAACAATTCTTTCTTCAATGCCATAAATATACGACCCCCCCCCCCCCCCCCCCCCCCAGCCTAAAGAAAAGGAATTAAGCTGGTAGTGCAGGCATTTGCAGATTTATGGAAACTTTAACAAGCCAGGGTTTCTGTTTTTTTTTTGCCCGCTTCGTAGTCACACCCTGTGTCCAATGAAGCTTCTTCTTTTTCATATCCTCCAGCTCCGCAAAAACTCCAGAATGGTGATGTCTGCAGCAAGCGGCATCCTTGAAGAACTCCTGGACAGAAAAATACAAGTCTTAGTTTCGTTCTCAAGGTGATAGTATATATTTTGTGTGGTGTCGTCAAATGATGACACCAGGGCATATTTATTTTTTTATTTTGTGTACGTGGGCAAGTTAATCCGAGCATAGAACTTCTGAAACTCTGGGCCTTGTTTTGGAGCAGTTAGCTAAGTTTTTTGTGAGTTGTCTCTCCCCTTCATTTCCCTCAAGGAATATTAATAAGTGACTGGCAGCAGCCTGGAAACGCGTTATTTTTTCGCGTGTGGGCGGAAATTCCGGTTTTTCGCAGTGGCTGACAGTTTGCCAGCAGAAAAACTGTAAACAATGTGATAAAACAATCTTTCACCGCATCACTTTTTGCCTTCTTGTGGCAGGCGGAGTTTAAACGTCCATGATGCGCTCTCTAAGAACCAGCTGAGACACCAGCAGTATGGAAGACGCTCAGCGCCGTCGCTGTCGCTTCTTTTCTTCCCGTGATCTCTGCTGTCACATGTGGGAAACATTTGAAGGAGAAATTTGTTACAAAGTTTGTAGCCCCGTAAAGTGAACGAAGCCCACAACTGCCGCTATTTTCGTCACACACATAGAAAGCGGGTAATGTCTCTTTCTATATTTTTTCTGTTTTAACTATACTATCTTTTACTGTTTTTCGCTTTCAGCGAAAAGAATTGCAAAAAATAAGTGCTGCAAGAACAAGCAAGACAGGCAAAATTAGAAAAATTGTACTCTCGCAGTGGCGAGATTGAGCAGAGCAGCGAAACACGTCCCCCTATTCCGGTTCACGGTATTTTTGTTAAACAGAAACTCTATTTCCTGGTTCGGAATGGCACTACGAAAGTTCATGTACTAGCATTAGGAGGCGCTCTCAAATCACTTTGCGCTACTCCTCACAGTGTACGGCGAGTTTGAGTTTTTTTTTTTTTTTTTTTGCCCGTCTCGAAGTGATCGAAAAGGAGCACCACTGTACCAGGCTCACGATGCTCTAAGCCGAGACAAGGGCCGGTAAGCATCACTGAAGCTACCAGGTCTTGCTATTCCGGGTCTTGCTTCATATTTCTCACCAACGTCATTTTCAGGCCGTTTATGCCGTGCAAGTTCTTCTAGCCACTGCCCTCACACTCAAACCTATGCTGTGGCTGTGAATGCCATTATCCCGAATAGTCACTTAAAGTATACCGTTGTGTTTTCAAGTAATAGCTGGGACAAGTATGATCAACCCCATGGGGAAAGTTTAAAGCATTATCACCGAGCAGTACTTAACCGCTGATACGCTGTCCGTTGTAAAAATGAGGTTGGAGAATTTGAAGCTCTCACTTTATGTAGATAACTGTTTGCAATGTGCGCTGAACACAGATGTTTGCTGCAACGGAAGCTTTTATGCAGAAATGCCTTATAGTCGGGGGTTGTCGTGCGTCCCTTGGCCGGCATCCGCGGCGCGTCTGATGATGATTGTGGCATGATGCCCCTAGGGATTGACCAACCAAACAATCCATCACGAGATAGCTTCGCGTTCAACCATCATCGTCATCTTCCCGTAGGGGAACCGCTGAAGAAGAAGAAGGAGAAGACAAAGCTGCGAAGAGGAGGGCTGCGTGAGTTTTGGCTACGTTATCCTCCTCGGCCGGCGCATCTTCCCGATCTGAACCCGGTCGAAGAGCGGCTCATCGCGCCTCGACTCCCCTTCATGAGCATCAGGCGGCTGACTCGAGGCAACGGGAAGTTGGAATCAAGGGACAGGCGGTGAACGTGCCCATCGACGTATCGAAGGTTGTGCGGTGCCTTCCTCGCATGGTACCCGAGGACGTTGCGTTCGACGTTCACATCAAGCGGAGGCTGATGAGTCCGGCAACGTACAAGCGCGGTTTGGTGAAGCGCGGCAACATCCTGGCTTGGCTCAAGCACCTGGAACACACAACGCTGTATCGCGCCATCAACGTTCGGGTCGATTGGAGTCGGCTGGATCACTTCGATGACGGCGGCGAACGAGAGGAACCGCAGGAAGACGACGTCGATGATGCTGACGGTGAGTTCGAAACGATTCCCGACGACTTTGACGTGAACGATCCTCTGCAGTTGGCGGTTGCGCTCAACGCGGTCTCGAAGACGCTTCTGTATAACGAAGCGGAAATGACGGGTGTGGGAAAAGAAAAAAATAAATGATTACGCTCACACTCTCGCCTCTCTCTACGCCATTAATCGCATCACACTCATCGGTGCACCCAATGCATTTCTGCATCCTAACAATCCCCCTCGGGGAGGTGCGGGAGAATTTTTTTAAGTGCGAATGCACTTTATAAGCGACCCTGAATTCCGGTGACCGCCGTCCATCCACATAGCAACAGCTGCGGGTGCGCGCGCTCCTCGTCTTCCTTGGCAACGGGGGGAGATTCACGCGCGCTGCCTGGCCGCTGACATGGCACATACGCACGTGGGGGATTGGCCAGGAATCTCCTCGTCTTCCTTGGCAACGGGGGGAGATGGGCGCGCGCTGCCTGGCCGCTGACATGGTACATACCCACGTGGGGGATTGGCCAGGAATCGGGCGTGAGAAGGGCTAATGCACCCGCTTAAAGGAGTACTGACACAAAATTTCAAAGCTGAGATCCGCTCTAGCAATCAAGTACAACGACAACACAAATAGGTGTCTGTGCATGGCACATACCCACGGGGGGGATTGGCCAGGAATCGGGCGTGAGAAGGGCTAATGCACCCGCTTAAAGGAGTACTGACACGAAATTTCAAAGCTGAGATTCGCTCTAGCAATCAAGTACAACGACAACACAAATAGGTGTCTGTGAATAAATGCATCTTTCTTTCTTTGTAGTTGTGTGTGTGTGTGTGTGATCTCTCTTTCGCGAACATTACCGAACCGCGCAAATTCAACTCGTGCATTCGCACTTTCACATTCTTCCCCTCGGGGTAATGCGGGGAAATTTTTTTTTACAGGAGTTAACGCAAGGGCCCAGACTAAGGCGAAATTTAAAAAAAAATTGCTTTTTTTCTTCGCAATTAGGGCAGTTATTTCTTTATGCACATTTTACAAAATCTCACTTTTCTTAGAAAGTCGAATATTCTGGCTCAAAAACACTTTTTTCGTAAGCAAGTAGTAAGTGACCACTTAACCTTTTGGATTATGCTCCGTATTTAGTGTCATTTTTTTTCACGAATAAACTTCCAGCTCCAGATGAAAACGCTTTTCTGGAATCAGCTGTAATAAGAAATTGCTTGGCAACCATTGCATAGCTGACTTTTCAGCCAAGGCAATTGAAAGACGCTGTCAACGTTTTTTCAACATTTGAGCTTCGGAGCCGCGCACCCAAAATGTCTGTGTTGGGCTTCACAGTCTCAACATTGCAACATTAGATGCTTTTCTTTCGTTCAATGATTGTAACAATGCACGAGCCAGCATTTTGAAATCATTCGAATCGAACCATGGGCGCAATACCGCCATCAAGTGGCTGAAATAGGCTGGCCACAAGTGAACATTCTTTGCGAACAGAGATGCACGCTGTTACAAAACAGCCTAGGCAGGACAGACGACAGGCGGAAACGCAAAAAATGACTGCGACGGTGATTAAAAAAGCTACCGCTTGGTAAATAAATGACCCAAGTGGTGTTTTTGCCTACAAAGTATTGTGTTTCATCACCTTTCCCAATGTTTTTTTGTTACATAGGTACCACTATTTCCCATATCTTCAAGGGTAGCCACCTGATTTTCTTCCTGTCATCTATATAAGTTGCGGGGAGTCCTTTTTTGTTACACTATTTTCAATATGCAAATAAAGCCAACGTCTAGGTACTGGGGAAAAAATTCATACAAAATCTAATTTTATCCTGATTTTAAGAATTCTGCTGCACTTAGAAGAGCCAAAAATTCGGAAGAAAATGATGTGTGCATTTTTTAGATAGTTTTAGTAGATACCCAGAAACGTGGACCTCAAAACGGCCATAAATGCATGGGAAGTTTAGGGCCTACCCTGTTCCCATAAACACTCAAGAAATGGTGGTGATTAATTCGGAAGAAAGCAGGAGTTGAAAGCACGCTTCTGGGTAATTCTGTAGTTGGTAGAAGGCGATGCTTTGATCAGTCCTTTGTCAATAAAGGAAGAGCCAAATGACATTACCGCAATTAGCTTGATGCCGACGTTCGCGAACTCGACCGAACGACCGTAAGACCCATGCTTGCACGAGCACCTGTCTACCCTGCGTGCGGGAAATTGGCTTTTGACGTTGTTTTTCTATGTTCCCACGAAAGGGAGCTGGAGGGCTATTTGGGAAACTTCAGTGAGCGCTGAAGTATTTGTGCGTATTTCGGTTTGTCTTAGCACCACCTTCAACGTTCGGTAATTAGGGACTACTGAGAAACTGAAGCTCTGAATCAGCGGGCAACTTTGGGTCTTTCTGTCGATACAGCACTTCGCGTCTTTGTTGTACGCCTCGCCCAGGCTTGTTTTCGTGATGATGGCACGGAGGTTCTGCAACACCATTTCTCGCTTGATGGGCTGAGCAGTAGATGTAAATTACTGGCACATACTTAGTGTGGTGCACATCTCCAGTGATCCACATAAAAACAGCAATGACTGCGCTGAAGCTTTTTTTTTGTTTTTAAGCGTTTTGTACTGAATAAGTGAGCAGCCGTACATAACTGCGTTGTGCTTCTACTTGCGACACTTTACGCATTCAACTTGTAAAAAATTCAGTAATTCAATATTGCATTAAGACATTTTTCTACAGCAATAAGGGGTGATTGGGTAATAAAGATGCCTGTAATTTGTATTTTATTAGCAGTGGCATATTTTGTTATATTTGCGAACGTAAAATCTTTCTGTTTAGGTATTTCTGTAGGTATTCATCACTCGTTTGCTGAGGCTTGTCAGTCCGTCGTGAAATCTTCGGTGAAATCGCAACTTATGGAGGGCCACATTGCCTCATACCGACGACTGAATATTCTTCGCATTAGCTCACATTGCTTTTCGCGTCAGAAAGTCAGGATTTATGTCTCTTGACTGGGACTTCTAGGACCTATTGATCCGGAAAGACACGTAGAAAGCACTCGAGAACTGTGTGAAATAGCACCAGGTCACCTGTTTCTACTTTCGGCATCTGCATACCAATCACCTCTGGAACACTTGGTGCATGAACCTAAAAAGCATGTTTTCGTACCCAGATAACTTAAGTAAGAAATTTCGAGTGCTCTTTTTTCCGCAGTTTTAATTCAGCCGGAACGTTTGAGTGAGGTGTCGCGAGCATTGAAGTCTCTTCATTTTGTCGCAAAACGGCACGTAGCAAATAAACCTATCGTCATGCACTACATTCTGAGGAGCAAACCAAACCTCTGGGTGCACACGGATGCAAAATTTCTGGAAATATAGCCTACCCTCACAAAAACAAAACAGTTTTAAAGACAATAGTCTTTCTTGGGGTACTTACACACAGAAATTTTGGTACGTCTGTCTGTCTGTCTGTCTGTCTGTCTGTCTGTCTGTCTGTCTGTCTGTCTGTCTGTCTGTCTGTCTGTCTGTCTGTCTGTCTGTCTGTCTGTATGTCTGTCTGTCTGTCTGTCTGTCTGTCTGTCTGTCTGTATGTCTGTCTGTCTGTCTGTCTGTCTGTCTGTCTGTCTGTCTGTCTGTCTGTCTGTCTGTCTGTCTGTCTGTCTGTCTGTCTGTCTGTCTGTCTGTCTGTCTGTCTGTCTGTCTGTCACTCGATTCAGCCACCCGGCCAAAATAAAACAGAAGCTGGGCAATAGTCTTATATACCCACAGCGAAATGTAAACATCTACGTCCGGTGTTAACATTCATACTAGTCAACATTGTTGAAGAAGAGCAAAACATAACGAAAATAGAAGACAGAAAATCAATACACGAGGGATATTTGCAGTGTTCCTTTATTAAAAAATCACGGATGCTGGGTTTTTGAGAGAGCAAATAAAATACTATTTCAGCAGCAGAAAACTGTCGCCTGCTTTTGGCCGCGCTACCTAGCAGAATTTCAAAACATCAAATGGCAACAGCAACGAAAGGCTCCACTAGATAGGTTCCACGTTTACTCGTGGACTAGGGCAACGTCGATCTATAAAAGTTGCAGTAGGGTGCCTCTATTCACGCGCGTTTCTGCCATACGGCAGTGCTGGCATCGAGGCACCCAAATCTGAGCAGTGGAACGCCGTAAATTTAAATTGACTTGAGCAAACCTCTATCGTGTTATCTTTGGAGGAACGAGACGGGAGAGGAACCACCTGAAAGGTGAGCGGGAAACAGAAGGGAGGCATTTACTTGCCAGGGGCGCCAGTCTACTGTCGTCTTTCGTCGACATTTCTAACGAAAGGAGCTGATACGTGGTCAAATTTTGGCGGGTTTTTGGGTAAAAAGGGGAAAATGTTGATATAATCTTCCCTTAGCCGCTCGCGGAGTAGGGTCACAACGTGGGTTCCACACCTCTTCGGACATTGCAGATGAGGCTGCCAGCTCTATCGACGCTCGCCTTCACCCTCGATAAATTGACGGGCCAGGTGCAGGGGCGGCATTGGCAAATCGAAGTAGGTATATCTGAACTACCTCTCCCAGTGCAGCCACTGCAGTCAAATCAAGCAGACATTCGTGACCGCTGCAACCTAGAGACTTTCTCTAGCCAAACGCTGTCTTCAATTTTGAAAAATCCAAGGTCTGGCTTTCCTCACCACTTGTGTGTTAAAAATGGGAAGAAAAAGGTCAGTTTTCTTTGTTTGCCTAAACTATCAATAAAGTTACTAAATTGGAAACAGACTCAGAATGGTTGAGTTCCCGGCAACTTAGATTTTAATCAGTGTTCTTAAAGGAGTACTGCCACAAAATTTTTGGACTCCGTTTTTTTTTTTTTTTTGAGGTTATATGTACCCATGAGCCCACTGATCAGAGAATGGCACATTACAAAGTCCAAAGCAGCCTAAATAATTTCTTACAGCTCCGTTTATTCATGTCAGTTTTGATTTACGGGAAGCGAACGCGAGGCAGCCGCCATTACAGGAAGGCGCATCTGACGTCACTGTTCTCGTCGCAGCACAGCCGGTGTCGGTCTAGGCCCGCACGCGCGCACCGGATCGGCCCGACTCGCCGTAGTCGCACGTGACATCCGTCCTAAAAACTGTGACGTAATGCACAAGGCGCGAAAACGCGCGCCCACAGCCCCACGGCCGTTTTGATACGTCACGGGAGCCCTCATGGCGGTCGAAGCGCAGATGACGTCATGAGCTTTGTCGATGGCGCGGATGAGCTTTCTCGTGCGCGCAAGGATTAAAATTAATTTAAAATATGTTCTACAGAACGGTTGCGGTTTAAACTACCGACGGGGTATCTCTACATAGAAAGGAAGCTTTTTGCATAGTTATCTGAGCTTTGAAATTTCGTGCCAGTACTCCTTTGGCTTTTGAAACTTTTTTTTCAAAGCTACTAGGTCACACGCAACGTCCGGTAGAGCATTTTCATTTGAGTGTCCTGGTCAACTGCGCACATCCGGATTGAACTCATGCATATCGCAGCTTGACTACGGATCAACCTTGGTCGTGTCTTGTGTCTTTAATTACTTTCAGAGCCACTTGAAATTAAGGCAGTGCTTTGGATCTGTGCACTTGTGTTTGCAGACCAAACAGGCTTACCTCCGGTCGGGCATGATCTGATAAATTAACTCTCAATCTTCCACCTCGAGCTTCTTCTGCATCTCCCCGCTGCTTGACATGCGGGCGATTTCGTATTACCACCTATATTGGCTCTTACTTAGTGGGATAGACCCCGGTGTGCAAAGACTCCTTTCAACTATGCGTAATGCCGTTGGCTTCCATTCGGGCCTTGCGCGAAGATAATTAACGCTCAAGGGCCTTGGCCTTTTCTGAGAGCTTGGCAGTGAAATAACTTTCCATGTTAATCGACCAGATTTAGGGGAAATCCCGAAGGTTGAGGAAGCTTCTACGAAAGAACATTTGACATCCACCTAAATGCAGCCGTATGGCTACAAAGCATAGCTGTCCAGCTTCCTTTGAAACGAAGCAGTTGAAAAAAATACGTCCTGGTCCAGGATTTGAACCCGCACTATGGCCTAACGTATCGATGCACTGTCAGTTAAAATAAAGGCAAGGAATTTAAAGTAATTTGGGCGAAGCTCGACGCACGCCTTCAAAAACCCCGGCTTGCTTTTTCGCGTGAATTTCTCGAACCCTTTTTCCATGTGAGGGGTATTGTACAGTAGGCAGAATAGCTTCTGCCACTGCAGGGCGCATTAAGACGAAGTATAAATGTAAAAACAACTTTCTTCACTACAACTACGCCCTGCACGGCTCTTATATGCCAATATTGTTTTGCACGAACGAAACTCTGGACAGATTTGAAACAATACAAGACCACGTACGTAACCAAAAGGAGGAGTGTGTTTTTGTCAAAAACGATACACTGGTTGGTGGTGTTTTGACAAGAAGCAAATAAAAACGCATGTGCTAAACGACTCGATAAAGACTACGTAACAGCACACAAAATTAGGAAATGAAAGCTGTTTCACGCCGCCTATTCGAGAGGCGCTATTAAGAACGTTCTAGAAGTTCCAACAGCACAGTACGGTCAACTTTGTCTTACCAATCCTTAATTAGGCCGAGAAGACCTCGACTACACTCAACCATTTTTAAATTCTGAATGCTAATGCGGTAATGTCCAAATTGAACAGCCCTGAGTTCTCGTGTCCATCAGCGAAATTGCGTAGGGAAAATATTTTTTGTCTCCAGAGCTTAGCCTTTTGTGTGGCCTTGTTTAAGGGCGCCTGGAGTGACGTTTTGGCCAGTGTCTTTCCCGTTTAAACACTCGCACATCACCGGTCATATCTTTATGGGTTCACTGTGTCTGTGGGGGAGTTCAGAGTTGAGGGGTCACGCAAGCTCCGCCAGGCTCCACGCGCTCGCCATGTAATACCCGTTGTGCTGCTGGAAAATTTCAACGTGGCCGTCTCACGATCCCATGTGGCCTGACTCCTGTCGTCTCTGGTCGAGCTGTTTCGGTTGGTGTGTTGTACAAACAGTGCGATGGCTAGGACGCGGGAATGAAACGGACAGTGACAAGTTTGTCCGCTAGAATAAACGTCGAGTCCGTTCAAGTTTTATTCAGCTAATTAGCTAGTTAGTCTGATAATTGCAAAGTGCAAACAACCGTCTTTTTTTGTTTTATGCACTCATTGTACTGCGCCGAGCTTCGCAGGTCATTCTTCTTCAGAGGGCGGAAGTGCACTGAATATTTTTTTAACATTTTTGTAGCAAATGTGCAAAGAGGCTGGCCATAGGGTTGTAATAAGGGTTACTTAGAGTCACCTGGCTTACTACAAAAAAAAAAGAAAACCCCGCTCTTCGATGTTATATTGGTCTGATGGAAAATGCTGCCACTGCAGACAATAGTTGCCTCTCGGCTTACAAGATGTGATGAGCTCTTATACGGCGGCACCACTCCAAGAAGTTTCCTTCGCTGGTGTACAGTGTAAGAAGGCACGTGAGGTCGAGTGGTATAGCAGAACTCCTACTACATTAAGAGCACAGCCCCGCTGCAGGATTTTGGACAAGCTCGCTGCTTCTGTACAGGTTGTCTAAGCTTCTAGTATGCGAGCTCGGCAACCGGCCACTGTTTTAGCGGCAGCAGGCAGGGCGCGCTGAATAATGGAAGCATCTCACAGACGGGCTGGCACCCATAATCTCCCCGCAAGCAAGATAAGTGTGCGAGGGTGCTCGACTGTATGATCGCCGTTGGTACCTTTCATGGCCGGCCAGCTGGTCCGCCGGCCGGGCTCGGGTTTACGACTGCGGCTGCTGCACTCACGCGGTGAACGTAGTACAGCGCTTGATCAGTCGCGTACATCTCACTGAACGCCAACGCCGTCATCACGGACCTGTGTGTATACAGGACTTACTGACGTCTTTCAAGCCTCGCAACCACCACAAAATAAATATGGAAGAGTGCCACCACAAGATGCATCCTGTGGCTTTGACGCTTGCTTGCACAGATCGATTGCGTCACTGACGGGCGACCAAATAAAACGCGAGCGTTTATAGTTTGGCTTAAGTTTCAAAGTTCTCTCAACCTCGTATTGTATGGAGAGCTTTCGGGAAACTTAGTTTATGATTTCGCGCTCTTGTAAAGAGCTTGATTGGCAGGGTGAGGAGAGGTGATAATCCTAACTTTCACCAGCAAATATACAGGGTGGAACGAGGTCGAAAGGAGACCGAAATGCTAAATTAGAGCTTAGTGAAGAATAAAAGTTTTTGAACGGTCGGCTAATAATATTTGACGTATCTGTGTGCATGATAGAAAAAAGAACGCAGAACCTCGCAGCAACTCATTCACGCGAATGTTCCAGAGAGTCGGCGGATTCCGTTTTTTGCCCGAAATTATCAATAACTATGCATCGCGCATGCAAGGAATGCACTTAAAATGACTACGTTTTTACGCTACACGCTATGTGAAAATGTTTATAACTGCGGTTTAGTGTTCCAGGAGAGCAGAAAGCGAACAACTGAAGTTGCACGTTTATTTGTTGTATCATTTTTTTTACGTTATCGTCTAGTCTGTGCGATCTATGATTAAGGAAGTAGAGAAAAGGAAGAAAATTTCCAGGAAAGGTCTGCTAAATTCCCATACTGATACTCTTTTCTCGCTTTTTGTAAAGAACGACCAGACCTGGAAGCCGCCGTTTTTCTACAAGCACGAACAAAACCATTCTGTCCGGGAAGCCTGCGTCTATGCAGCCATTTTATTCATGTACCTGCCAAAACATTTGAAAGCGTAGCACTAAAGGAGACAATAAGGTCGCTAAAAGGGGCCCATCATTATCGTTCTAAGTTATTTTGCCGTTGCTATAAGTTAAATTCAAATTTCAGGCATTCGCTTCCCGACAACTTCAGAAATCCGGACTGACGGTAATTTATGCTTACTGTCCCTATGCCATCATAGAGTTTCTTTCTGTTGCTTTCTTTAGGGGAGCAGTAGGCGGCATTTTCTTACTAACAGGAGGAATCACGCCATAATTTCTACGTTAGAAAAGGTTCCTTGATATAGCCACAATAAACGAAGGCAGAAAAAAAAAATGGCTAAAAAACTTGCAGTCATGTCACGTTATCTGCAGAAGACTTGATTGTGACGAGCTTTTGAGGTCCCTTTTGAAAGAACTAGTCGGATTTAGAAAAGGAAAGAACAGGGCCATCGTTTTTGTATTTGCGAGCAGGAGTTACCGGGTGGACACGGTAATTTCTTAGTTAAACGCGTCGCCCCGGGCGAATACGATGCGTTGAAGCAGGAAGGTAGGCTATACGGAGAGGCCCTATCCGTAGTGCATATACTAATCACATGCAAGGCACTTCACACAGCGCGACACAAACACTTCAGAGAACTCTACAGACAACATATTCGCCTACATCCATCGTTTTTTCTAGGTGATGATGCCATTGTTTCCGTCAAACGTGTGTTTGAGTATTTGTCAGATGTCAAGTTTTTAAATCTCATTTCCTATCACGCATAATGAAATCTGGCCGTATACACCAGCCATGCTCATTGTCGTTTTGTGATTTTACTTTTGTTTTCACTGACTATACTTAGTGTTTAAGGTTTCACCCCTCATATATGACTGTTGTTTTGGCGCTCTTTGCCCCAGTTGGCCTTGCGCCATAAACATCCAACCATCATCATCAGGCTATACGAACGACAAAAATGAGAACAAAGGCGTTAAGTGCTGTCATATACATTCAAAGTGTTTTTAAGATGTCACAAGTTTTAGACGTCACTCGGACACGCCGGGATTAGTAAAAACTAAAAGGCGAATCAGAGATGTAAAAGACGTCGTCCATCACATTCATCACATTCGATCCATCACATTCCATCACATTCCATCATCCATCACATTCATCCATCACATTCGACTAAATATGTAGCACGCCCACGGAAGAACTCGAACTAAAATCTGGGAACAATAAAATTATAACATTAAGCAATGAATGATATACCGATTTAATTCCAGCCATTAATGTACTATTCGGAGACCACATGCTGGTCGGTTTTACTTCCGTATTTGATCTATTTTTTTTTGGCTATTTACTCCGATATATGAAACCTATATTTATTTTCCCTGCCTAACATTTTGACTTTCGTAATATTCCGGTGAAATTGTGAAATTGGATTGGCGTGTTCTGCGAGACGAAAAAAAGTGGAGCTCGAGGACATCTAAGCACTTCTTATAAATTGTAAGTGCGCAATCATTATCCTCCCGTTGGTTCTGAGTTCTCCTCGCAGTTGTCCTTGGCGATCAACGCTTTCGACTGCCCAGGTTTCGGCCGCCGAACTTTTTATCTCGTTTAGACACCGTAGTGGCGAAACGCACGCTGCAGCGCACACGACCTGTCTGGCTGATTACTCTTGGCAGGACAATAAAGAGCACCCGCAATGGGATGTGCAGTTTCCAGCGCGTATGGCTTGGCGTTCGCAAGAATCGTGAGTTAGTGTCCCTAGATAAGGTATAAGATTACCGCCACTGATGCACGCAAGTCACCAACGGCGCCATTTTGGTGTTAGTCAGTGTTGCGCGATTGCCGCATCTACGGCCCCACCCCTTCGACCGGATCGTTTGTTAACAACACTGCCGAAGATGCAGCAAAACGGCATCTTCGTACGCAATTCTGCTTGTGAAATGCTGTTACATGCTTTATCTTTGATCCGCATTTCAAACGACGTCAGTCACGTGCAGCCGCAGAGCATGGTGAGAAAGCTAAGTCTGCCAGAGTTGACCGACTAAAACACATAAGCAACACAATTCGGGGCGCCCATGAACCGCCGCAGTGTAACCAAATGTCACGTGACGCCTACTGACCAATGATCATGGCGGCGGCACGGAACGTAAGGAGATAAGAGTGCCGATACTCTGCCACCTTATCCAGAGACACTGTCGCGGAGTTCTGTGTGTTGTTGATTGATTGTAAGGGTTTAACGCGCCGACGCAACGCAGGCGATGAGGCGCGCCGTAGTGGAGGGCTCCGGATTAATTTTGACCACCTGGGGATCTTTAACGTGCGCCGAAATCTCGTACACACGGGCGTTTTTCCTTTTCGCCTTCATCAGAAAAGCGGCCGCCGTGGCTGGGAGTCGAACCCACGACCTAGTGCTCAGCAGCGCAACGGCTTAGCCACTGAGCCACCGCAGTGGGTTTCTGTGTGTTGTAATATGGCACTGTACGTTTTCCAATACCCTTCTGCGGGTATCTGCTACTCCATATAGCTACGGGGCAATTTAGGCATGTGAGAGTTTCGTTTCGCTGTGTTGACGTCGCAGCTAAGGGACGGCCCGTGAATGGGGCTAAATCTTCCGACCGCAGCTGCCATGGCGTTCAGCCAAACCACTTGTGCGGGTATGTGAAAATTGTGGGTGTGTATGTTGACGTCGTAACCAAACAGGAATACGCGCAGCGTGCTTTGGCTCCCGACATCAGCTGCCATCGGCACTCACCGATCCAGGCCTGACTTCAACTTGGGGTTACTTAAAAGAAGTGTCAAGACATGTCAACGGGCGTTTTTTAAGTCGAAATCCACACTGCACGCACTTCGGCTACCTTGAGTAAGGTATAGTCGTGAAGACGAACTGGTATGGGAGGGTTAGTGTTTGAAAACTGTAGTTGTGAGTCTCCTCTGGACCAAAATGTCCTGACTGAATTCTCTCTTCTTTTTTTGTGCCGTCGGCCATACAAGGAGCCGTTACGCTGTGGCATACGCCGAGGCGGAAGGCCAAATTTTCCACTTCATATTCCGTATAATCACGCTTTAGTATTATTGAAGCAACAAATGTTCACCTGCCTATTATACAAGGCCGGCGCGCCAATGTTGATTGCTTTGGGAGGGGAGTTTCTAGGACAGATCTTGCCCTAAAGCGGAATTCCTGTAGCTCAGAGTCACGTTTGGGCTGGCAATTTTCTTTTAACATACGCTAGCATAATGGAGCATTTTAGCTGAGTGTTAAAGAAAATGGTTCACAGCTCGTTACAGAGTAACAGACGCTGCCCTTGCACATTAACTTCCGCCGCCAGGCATGCTTGTACACAAGCCTCATTTCTTTGTGCGTACAGGTCGCCCGTTACGTGAGAGCATATAACTAGCAACCTTGGGCCGAATGAGTTTTGGTTCAGTGCCTATTTCTCAAGAATACTTCGGAATAGGTGTTTAATATTTGCTCACTGCTTGCGTTTATAAGCGAAAGCCCCGAGTTGAACTTTCGTGGATCGGTCGCCGACGTCGATGATCCAAGTGATGATCCGCTCATCGATGGGTGGCTCGTTGGCCGACGGCACATAGCTGACTACAGTCTGATTGATTGATTGTAGGCCCCGCACGGGGCACCTTGAGTAATCTTGGTGACGGTACTGGCGATACCGCGGACCCCGAGCCCCCAAACATAAGCTGGATCCAACCGTGGCGATGTGTTTATAGGTGGAGGGTTAGAAACCACGAACGGTGGCCGTCGGAGCCCAGGTCAAGCTCCGGCGGATGGGCTCCCTGTCTGTTCACCAGGCAGGGAGCTCCGGGACCTCTTTGACTACCAGGGTAAGGTCAAGGAAGAAAGTACCCCCGTCTCCCTGCTTTTTCCTATGCCATATGGATAAATCAAACCCCCCCCCCCCCCCAGACGTGATCGGCCCCCTAAAAGGGGCCGCACCGAAGTATCTTTTCCTTCTTTGCCTTCTATCTCGCTCCCAAAGCCAGATAACTACCCTCGTTTTTTGATCATGGAATCTGTGGACAAATCGAAGCCGGTTTCCTCTCAATCGGTATTTCTTGTTTCTAAATACCTTGAAGGTATCATCGGCAAAACATATGACGCCAAAAAACTCAGAACTGGTGAAGTGCTAGTTGAAGTTAAAACCAAGCAGCAATCTACAATCCTCCTGAAACAAACCCGCATGGCAGATCTGGAGATCAGGGTCACACCCCACCGCAGCCTCAACAGTTGTCAAGGTGTAATCTCTGAGGCAGATCTCCTAACCGAGACAGAGACTGACCTGCTCGAAGGCCTAAAAGAACAAGGCGTGACAGCAGTAAGGCGCATCGTCATCAGGAGAGAGAACAAAGAAATAGCCACCAAACATCTGATCCTTACTTTTGACCGCTGCACACTGCCCGAGCATGTCAACGCAGGTTTCATCCGTTGTTCTGTCCGGCCGTACATCCCGAACCCGAGGCGCTGTTTCAAGTGCCAGAGGTTCGGGCATGGTACCAACTCCTGTCGAGGCAGAACAACATGTGCCAAATGCGCCCAGCATGATCATCTCTCTGACAACTGCACTGCAACCAACTTCACCTGCCCGAATTGCCAGGGTCCACACGCAGCATACTCTCGCGCTTGTGAAAAGTTTCATCTTGAAAAAAAAAATCATTAACCTTAAGATAACCGAAAACATCACCTTCCCCGAGGCGCGAAAGAGGTTCGCCTCTTTTCCCCTGGGCAGGTACGCCGACGCAGCTCGCCGGGGGGCGGAGCGGCGTTTGGTTTCGGCGGGGACCCAGTACCGCGAGTCGGACTTGGTCCCGCCCCCGCCCCCCCCTGGGTTGCCTATGGCAGCCCAACCCACCTCCGCACCGCCCGCTCACCCAGCAGCGGCTGTGGTGGCAACAACGTCTGTTGGGGATGCCGCTGCATCCACTGCTTCCTCTCCGCCGGCCCAAAGCACACGCAAGGGCACGGAGATGGAGACGGAGGCAGTCGCAGCGACCCCCTCCCTCGCCTCACTGCCTGTGCCACCTGTGGTGCTCCCCACGCCTTCGGCACTGGCAGCGCAGGCAAAGAACACCCGAAAGGGTACCACGTCAAGGGGGCCCAGTCCGCTGGCCACCCCCTTGCCATCAGATGACGACATGGACGTCGAGCCCTTCCGGCTTTCATCGCAGCGGAAGGAACGGGCTGCGACGTCCAGGTCAGTAGAGAAGGTCAGAAAACCCCTTCCAAGAGTGCAAGCCCCGAAAGACCCTACATAAATAATCACACTCCAGTAGCTCTAACACATCATAATGGGAAGAGAAAACATTGTTCAATGGAACTGCAGAGGCCTTCTGAATAATCTTGACGACGTGCATGAGATTCTGCATGCCAATCAGCCAAGTTTAATGTGTGTCCAGGAAACACATCTTAATTCCAAACACACAAATTTCTTGAATAGTTACCTGGTATACAGGCAAGACAGGGATGGCTGCACACACTCTTCTGGCGGTGTGGCCATAATTGCCCGCAAATCCTTAGCATGCCACCCTGTCACCTTGAACACTGTCCTTGAGGCTGTAGCAATTCGAACAATAATATTTAATAGGTTGATAACGGTATGCTCCATATACATTCCTCCTGATGTCTCACTCTCGAGCTCTGACTTCGAGGCGCTGGTTGACCAACTGCCCGAACCATACATCCTTACAGGCGACCTTAATGCTCACAACTCTCTTTGGGGCTCTTCCAGAACGGATGCCCGAGGTCGCCTGATAGAGAAATTCCTTACATCTTCTGGAGCATGCCTTTTCAACAATAAACAGCCTACATACCATAACATAGGACATAACACATACTCATGTCTTGACTTGCCTATTGGTTCTGCAATTCTCTTTCCATGTCTCGAATGGGGCGTGGGCACAGACCCATATGGTAGTGACCATTTCTCCACTTCATTAACGCTTATAGGTACAGGCCCGAGCAGTCCATCTTCCCATAAAAGGTTTAATGAAGCAAGAGCTAACTGGAATACATTTACAGAGACATCCAAACTACACCACACATCCATAGGACACCTACACGTCGAAGAAGCTACCCAACTGCTCACGGCGCACATCCTCGACGCCGCCGAAAGGTCCATTCCCCACACCTCTGGTGCCCCGCGCAACCAGCGGAGGCCGTGGTGGAATGAGAACTGTAGGCGGGAACGAGAGGCCCAGAACAAGGCGTGGGGTATCCTTCGTCGGTACCCCACGTCGAGTAACCTCCTCTTGTTCAAACGGGCCAAGGCGTTCGGAAAACGTGTGCGCCGTGAGGCAAAACGCGATAGTTGGCGTACATTCATAACATCAATCAACTCCTACACAGACACACGGAAAGTATGGACACGTATACGCAAGCTAAAAGGACAACAGACACACAGCCTGCCCCTGGTTAGCACAACAGGGGACACTCTGGAAGACCAGGCTGACACACTCGCACAACACTTCCAGCACGTGTCCAGTTCAGCACACTACACGAACACTTTCCTGAAACATAAAGCCTCTTGTGAAAAGAAGTCCCTACACGACAACAACAAATCACAGACTTCTTACAACTCTCTGTTTTCACTACATGAGCTGAGGGCTGCTCTGAGCACGTGTAAACCCTCAGCTCCAGGCCCAGACAACATCACATACACAATGATACAACACCTGCACGCAGACACTCTTCTAACACTCTTACACCTCTATAACAAGATTTGGCTTTCGGGGCACATTCCAAACTCTTGGAAGGAGGCTATAGTTGTAGCTTTCCTGAAGGAGGGAAAGGACCCGTCGTCCCCCTCAAGTTACCGTCCTATTGCTTTGACGAGCTGCCTGTGCAAGCTCTTCGAGAAGATGATAAACCGCAGGCTCGTGTACTTCCTTGAGTACAACGGTCTTCTCGAGAGCTGCCAGGCAGGCTTCAGGGCGGGGCGATCCACGAATGATCAACTCGTAGCTCTTGAATCTTACATTAAGGATGCCTTCGTGCATAAACAGTATGTCGTGACTGTGTTTTTTGACCTAGAGAAGGCCTACGACACCGCTTGGCGCTACGGGATCCTCAGTGACCTGAAGTCTTTCGGTGTTTCGGGCCATATGCTCAACACTCTGGCTAGTTATCTGTCCCACAGAACGTTTCGCGTGAGAGTTGGTAGCGCACTGTCAAGGATTCATGTGCAAGAAAACGGCGTGCCCCAAGGTGGAGTTTTAAGCTGTACTCTTTTTATAATTAAAATGAACTCTCTTGGGAAGGCATTGCCACCTACCATTTCTTACTCTATGTATGTAGACGACGTACAGATATCTTTTAAATCTTGTAATATGTCAATCTGTGAACGTCAGGTCCAGCTTGGTGTTAAAAAACTTGCCAGCTGGGCAGACAAGAATGGTTTTAAAATTAATCCTGGAAAGAGCTCTTGTGTTGTATTCTCCAGGAAGCGTGGGGTCCACCCGGACCCAGACATCACTCTTGCGAATGTGCCTATTCCTGTGAACAAGGAGCACAAGTTTTTAGGCATTTTATTCGATGAAAAACTTACATTCATCCCTCATATCAAACAGCTCAAATGTAAATGCCTAAAATCAATGAACATTCTTAAGGTTCTCTCACATCAATCTTATGGGGCCGACAAACAACTCCTGCTGCGCCTGTACACGGCGTTGGTGGGGTCTCGGCTCGACTACGGCAGCGTCGTGTATGGGTCGGCGACAAAGACCGCACTGAGAATGCTCGACCCAGTGCTGCATCTTGGCCTTCGCCTCTCATGCGGCGCTTTCCGCACTAGCCCTGTCGAAAGCCTTTATGTCGAGTGCGACAAGTGGTGTCTAGGGCATCAGCGGGAGTATGTTGATCTGCTATATGCATCTAAGATTGTATCCCTTACCAACCATCCTTTTAATCCTATCTTGAACAATACATCAAACTTGCAACTTTTTTTAAACAGGCCATCCATTTCCTTACCTTTCTCTCTCAGAGTTAGGGAGGAGGCTTCTGCACTCACGGTCCCTCTTTCAGACACGCACAAGACACCCATCCATAATTTAATTCCACCATGGCATCTACATCCTATATCATGCGACTTATCATTCACATTAGTAGAAAAAAATAGGGCACCCAGAAGTGCAATTCTGCAGCACTTCCTGTTCCTGCAGGACAAGTACAGGTGCGCAGAATTCTATAGCGACGCGTCGAAAACTGGTTTTACTGTATCTTGTGCAGCGCACGGACCAAATTTTACCTTAACTAAAACAATGAATTTTCATAGCAATATTTACACGGCAGAAGCCTATGGCATTTTACTCGTTTCAAACCACATCCTCGAACATAAAATTCCAAAGTCCATCATCTACACAGATTCTCTAAGCGTTGTACAGGCACTGTCATCCGGAAAGTCATCTAAAAACTATGTCATAAATGCTCTTTTCAAGGTACTAATGTCTGCATATGCCTCAAATCTTGAAATAACTATATGCTGGGTACCAGGGCATTGTGGAATCCCTGGCAATGAGGCCGCCGACCAAATGGCTGGTGATGCTGCTCTCATGACTACAGTTGACGTTACAACAGTACCTTACACTGACCTAAAGACACACATCAGACGACAGCTTCGTAACACATGGCAATTACACTGGAGTCAACAAACAGACAACAAACTACATGTAATAAAACCACAACTTGGACGCTACATAACTGACTCACACAACAGATACACTGAAGTCGCCCTGGCTAGGCTGCGGATAGGCCACACACATGTTACGCACTCCCACCTGCTCACTGGAACTTCGGGACCCACGTGTAGCAGGTGTGGAAAGGGCCTATCCGTAGTCCACATACTAATCACATGCAAGGCACTTGACACAACACGACACAAACATTTCCCTGAAATATACAGACGACACATTCCTTTGCACCCATCATACTTTTTAGCCGACGAACCAATGTTTTCTAGTCAACGTGTTTTTAAGTTTTTAGCTGAGGTAAACTTTCTGCAGCTCTTGTCATATCATGTGTAATCACCCTGGCCCTATACACCAGCCATCTCCATTGTCTTTTGTTTTGCATCACCTTTACTTTTAGTCACATGTTTTAGTACTTATGGTCTCATCATAATTCAGTAACTTCTTCTTTGGCGCTCTTTGCCCATAGTCGGCCTTGCGCCAATAAAACCCAACTATCATCATGATTGATTGTAGGGTTTAACGCGCCGATGCTTCATAGGCGATGAGGCGCGCCGTAGTGGAGGGCTCCGGATTAATTTGACCACCTGGGGATCTTTATCGTGCGCCGAAATCTCGTACACACGGGCGTTTTTGCTTTTCGCCTCCATCAGAAAAGCGGCCGCCGCGGCCGGGAATCGAACCCGCGACCTCGTGCTGAGCAGCGCAACGCCTTAGCCACTGAGCCACCGCGGCGGGTCCGACTACAGTCTGCTCCACGTAAACTCACAATGTACAATATGTACACTTTATTTACATTATGTATTTACAACTCATGGCTCGTGATCGCAAACAAGAGGTCGGGCAAAGACTGCGTCGAGCGGGTGCTCGCCGCTCTCCACCTCCTGTGTGTCTCTCTCTCTGTCCCCTCCTCAAAACATCAAACTCTACCGGCTTGCCACCAAAACCCCGCCCACAAAAGGGACGTCACAACTTGAGAGTGAGGATGGCTCATTGATTACACCACACTAAGCCACTGATTGGGCACCGTGACCAACAAAGATAGGGGGTACAAAATAGCCACATGACCAACTTCTCTCACTCTCATACAGAAACCCAAAGGTATTCCGGAAAACACAAATATAACAGAAATGAACACCAACCAACTAAAAGCAGACCCAACTCCGGGAATCGGCTCTCGGGTGACACGTCTAAAAGTATTATCGTACCGTGCACGCCTATGTTTGTACTCTGCGCCGCCAGAATTCCTTTCCTCTGTTAACACGTGGAGCGCCTAACAAAGCTTGGTAGCCTCCTATTGACGCATACCAGCCGCCGCGTCGCCAGTTTCAGACGCGTGACGAACGGAAACTTTGCCCAGTAACTTTGAGCAGTGCAACTATCCCAGACAGAACGTCTGGTGACCTCTTCCTAACTCTGACCCAATGTTTCAACCCTTGACCGAGCTTCAGCTCCCGCCCGCTTCGGGGATTCTCGCAAGGAAATCCTTCATCGAGAGCTTACATCGCTTTCAGCTATTATGGAGTGCCCGACGCGTTTGTATGCGTCGTCTCCGGGCCAGCTCATCAGATGGACACAAAAGCGCGGCAAATAACAAAAGCCTCCGCAGTTTTGCCTACGCCCCTCACGCAAGTCCGTTCGGCCGGCGTGAAAACAAACACCTTTCAGGTAAACAAGGTAACCACAGCGAAAGGTACCTAGTTGCCGGGCGGTTTTAATTATTAAGGGAGGGGCCCGAACTTAACACCCCGTGTCCGATCGGCAGTTTTTTTGGATGGAAGCATCATGGCTAAGGGAAGAACACGGGGGGAAGCGGACGCCGAGTAAATAGTTTTTCACTGATGCAGTTTATCGTTAGCAGGGGTGCGTGGCCTGAGAGTGTTTTCCCGTCATCGGCAATTCGGGGCATGTGTTGCAGAAGGTTTCTTGCAGCAGAATAACGATCCATGGCTCTCCATCAACGCTTATTGAAGTTTAATCGAGGCCTTGCATTGGCGGTGACGGCAGAAAAGAGAGAAAGCTTTGGTGTGTGCATCATGGAGGGTATGAGAGAGATAGAGAGAGAATACAAAGTTGTAGGGAAGAAAGGGATAGAAGGGAAAGAAAGAGAGAGAGAGAGAGAGAGAAAGAGAAACGAGGCAGCTGTTTGAAGTTTAAGGAAAATTTCCCGTAATTTTCTCATCCGGAACCCATTTCGCTGCAAGCTAAACATTGACTTATTGAAGAGGTCTAAAGTGAAGTGTACGTCATGCAATTCGATTTCAGCGGCCAATTTTGTGGGCTAGTGCGCAATAGCTCCTCAACGCTTTCCAATTGCACAATGCTAGGCGCGAGAGAAATGAAACGGAAAACTCAGCGAGTTTAAACACGCATTCAAGTGGTGTCAGAAGCGATGGACTTAATGAATTCATCAATACCGCAGATAATTTGACATAGGACCGTTTACGGGAAGAAAAAAAAACAAAAAATGGATCTGAGACGTTTACTAGATCTTTCAATTTACTTCTAACATCCCGTTCGCTTGATGGTGATTGTGTAGGCTGTTTCAATGAAACTAAAGGCTGTAGAATGTGCCGAAAGATGTCCTTCTAGTTTCGATCAAGGTATCCGATATGGCAGAGAGTGAGTGACACCACTGGGAGTGGTCGTTATAGGGGCCATAACGATAACATACAACTGCATTTTGTTACGTTGTGTTTACCAAAGAATAAGGCCCCAATCACTAGAAAAAAACGCCTAATTAGCGCTACACAACGCCAACAAAAACTTCAACAAAACTGAATAAATAGTATTATTTCCCGAACTTCACTCTGGAGTTCAAGTGGTGTTGTTAACTCAATGAGCTCCAATCGTTTTTTTGGACGACCGATTATAGCCCAAACTAGACCTTGTGGCGTCATAGGGGCAGTGCAAGAAAGTGCTTCTTGAGTCGTCTCACTTTATGTTTTTTTCTTATTAGTAAGAATCTTGTAAAACTGAAGGGTGTAGAAAGTGTGTGATTGTTTTACTGACACGGAAAACTTTCGAAATTTTTAAACGACTTAGACTGCAGTTTGTATTTATGTTTTCGTTGATATACGAGACGGGTACGCGGAAGATAGACTATGCGTATGGCACGAAATGCTTCAAATTCGTGCATACAGCACAATATCCACTAGGACTAACCGGACATAAATGTGCCCCTTAAAACAATCGTGGTGTCGGTAAGACATAGCGCAAGCCACGGGAAGATTTCAACTACTTGGTGTCTGTTCCTCAGAACAATATTGGCTTCAGAAATAATCCTATCTGAATCGCACTAGGCCAAAAGTGGTATCCAGTACATCAGTGGCATAATAAACACGATCCCAAGAAGGGGGACACTGGAGCAATAAACTGACCCCGGGAAACCTGCTGTAGGTTGCGATGATAGGGGTGGTATATGAAAAAAATTAAAGCCGTTTCACTCAATGTGAAAGCTGTCAGGAGTGCAGAGCATTGATTCGCCGAAATGGGCTGTAGCGCGTTATCCGCTGTCTGTCACCACCTTTCACGCTCTTCGCCGATGAATATGCAAATCATATTTCCCGCCAGGAGGAGTTATCTTCTCTTTGTGCTTGTGTTTTTCGTACGGTGGAGGTGTTGTGCGTCATTTTGAACGCGTAATTTTTTTTCTTGCGCGCATGGAGCCCTTCCGCCTCATTTCTAACGCGCCATTTTTTCCTTGAGCGGCTGGAGCCTTTCAGCGTCAATTCGAACATGCCATTTTTTTTTTGCGCTGCCGCTTGTTCCGGTTAACCCAACGAGCGTTACTAACTAAATGAACGTGGTGGCTGCCGGTTATATGCACAGGTGTTGCCTCAAATGTACCTGCAGTTTTCTTTTCGCTAAACAAAGGTAGCCATACGCATAGTCTTACTTCAGAGTACCGGTCTCGTATATCAACGGAAACATAAATACAAACTACGGCCTGAGTCGTTTAAAGATTTCGAAAGTTTTCCGTGTCAGTAAAACAATCACACACTTTCTACACCCTTCAGTTTTACAAGATTCATACTAATAAGAAAAAAAAACATAAAGTGAGACGACTCAAGAAGCACTTTCTTGCACTGCCCCTATGACGCCACATGGTCTAGTTTGGGCTCTAATCGGTCGTCCAAAAAAACGATTGGAGCTCATTCAGTTAACAACACCACTTGAACTCCAGAGTGAAGTTCGGGAAATAATACTATTTATGTATGAGAAGCCCCAGCGGTTCACGTGTTTCGAACGCGTATGAGTATATAAACCGCCTGGCTTTCGAAACCTCTCGGTTATCCCGCGACGACGGAACGCCGTGTGGCTCTACTTGGGTTCAACGAGCGAGCTACGACGGGAAGGCGATCTCGTAAAGTGCTGTCCACTTAAAAGTAGCTATACTGCAAATTTGTTGCAAACAAATTTGTTTGACTGAACGCTTGTCTCTACGCCAAAACAAACGCGTCCCAACTTGCGGCCATAGCTTTACAGCCCCTAACTTTTTGGCCATCTACGCATCAACGGCTTCCCTTCGAGAGATAAATCTCTCGAAGAGAAGTCGTTGGGAAGTGAAGAAAAGGAGACTAACGTGGCCACGCACACTCGTGGCCACGGTAGTCTTGCTTGAGCGTGCAGTCCGGCCACCTAACTCCGTGCTACGACTATTTCGAGAAAGAGGCATAAGAGCGAAAACAAGACGAACATAAATATGGATAGGGTTGCATGTGATGGCCATTTCGGCTGCGGTGCTGGATGGACAGTAAACATCGGTGACGCCACATTCAATCTTTGAAGCTTTCCCAGAGAAGGGTTTTCGCCTTCGTTGCTACGGCGAGCCTGGTCGACCGACTGGCTAGAAAAGGCGATCTCGGGCGCCAGATCCAATCATCGGGGGCTTAGAAGTTGTCGATCCAGCAACCAAATCGTCTTTCCGCGAATGTTGGCCTGTCCGCAAAGGAATCAAGAAAACGCTTTTCTAAACCTGCGTATCTGCACATAACTTACCCTAATGTCGAAGTGGAGTAGCCGGGCACTGAAAGAATATCCGCCGCAAACTACCGAACATCCGCCCTTTCTCGTATAGGCGCCCGCGCCCGCCCCTTCTTTCTGACACTACAAAACTTTATATCGACGCAGTAAGGAAGCTGACACATCTCCTTCTAATAAAAATGTAATGAATGATACCCTCCTCCCCCTTCCCTTTTTTTAACCATGAACGTGACAGGAACCATGCGAATATATTTCACATCGTCGTCGACCTTCTTTGTGGCAAAAAGCTACGGAGCCCCACCACAATGGCCGCCATTTTGAAATAATTGATCAGTCAGTGTATCCAGTCTCTGTGTCTAGTTTCCAGTCTTTGTTTGATCAGTCATTGATCAGTCATCGTATCCAGCCTCCAGCCATTGTATCCCTCGCCTCTGCAGCCAGTTTTGTTATTTGAAGTGTTTGGGGTAACGACAAGTCACATGGCTGTTAGAATCAGCTCTGTCTAGAGCAGACTTTAGAACAGGCCTTGTCATACTGGATTGCTGTAGACCAAGTGTGGGCAATGCTTTCACAATTGCTTAGCTATAATTTATGTCTCACGTAACAACAAGAAAGCAAGACAGTGACTTTGCAGAGTACCTCAGTGGTGTTAAGCCTCCGTTTGGAAATGGCCCGGATCTATCAGGCAACGCACTTCTGCGCTCTCGGAAATCTTCTCCCGCTGCTGATGAACGATGGGACCTTTCAAAATGAAAGAAGGTGCGGCAACATTGTCAGGGGCGTGTTTGATATTCGGGGGGAGATAAATATGGCTTGGCTTGGCTATGGCTGGCAGATGCCACTTGCGTTTACTTACCGCATTTATTGCCTAGGGAGGCAATAGATACTATCGAACCACCGCTTCTTAGAAAACAAGTTACTAACAATGCAACGGCGCATCCTGAAGCATCTGCAGTGATTTGTCGCCCCTAATAATGAGACGCCTTTGTACACTTTTGTGCCCTTTCCCAAGACACAATCAATCAAAGATTAATGATGTTACCAACCTGATCGCGCAATGCCAAACACTTCGAACTATTTTTTTTACGTTCGTACTCGTTGGTTGCTGAATTCAGTTCTGCCAGCCCAACTCGGCAAGCTTGTACAGTGCACGACATACTCGTCCATAACGCTGCTTTTTCCACTTCTAGCCTTCCGTTGGTTTGACCTAAATTACCGTATTGAGAATTACTGCCCACGTCTGACGTTTCCAGCAGCCAACTGCTTGAGTGCCCACCCCTCGTTTAAAGAGCCTGCATCACAACTTTTTTGCATACAGCCACCTGAATTAGATCTCGCTGTTACGGACCAATTTGTTGCGCAGGGAACAAATGCACCGAAAGATTGCGAGCTGAGGACAATCATCGCTTTTTTAAACAGAGCTAGCAGCCACTCCATTTCCATTTATGCTACTGATTTAGCATTTATTCACTGCACCGGGTTAGATAGTTGTCGGGAAACCAAAGTGAACCACAATCAAACCAAATCTGAATTTTTACGATATTCCCGACTCATTTGCATTTTCCTCACACTTTTTGTTGCCCTAAGCCCGCGCTTCACCCGAACTGTGCTTTGTACGCGAAATAATATTGTAGTACTTACCAAAGTTAAGTTGTGAAGTGATAAAAATACATGCTGCTTAGCAGCTGCAAATAAGCCAAAATCTTCTGGATTTTTACAAAACTCAAAACCCCATTGGTTTTAATAACGCTTTTTGTTGCCCTAAGCCTGCGCTTGCCAACTTTATACATCAACCATTTCACGTTATTTTAGGACGCCAAATGTTGTATTGCGCGTTGTGTAAGTTGCCACGAAGCTAAATAAACATACTTGGAAGTCTCTTCATCACCAGCCCCTCCAGTACTGAAAAGGCTAATCGGAGCCCACCCCGCTTCTTTCAAGCTGGCATGAGCATGCCAGCATGCGGTGCTTGCGTGCTGTGGCCTGTAGCGGTTTACGAATTTCTAAAGGGTTGTCGCCGAAACAAAACACCGACAAACTTTGAACAGCTAGTCGCCAAACCGTCGCAGATAGTTTCACCATACATGAACTACAGCAACACGTTGTCGAAATTCCGCGGAAATTTACCCGAAACCGCATGGTTTTTTTTTCTGATATTCAAAGTAAGCCAAGCGAGGAAGCAGCATGCTGGCTTGGCTCACTCTGACAACGAGCGCAGAGAGCTTTCGACGTTGTTATTACCAGGCGAGGAACTAAAGCCCGTGTGCTGAACCGTGACGCAAATGAAGGCAAAGCCAATCCCCCTGTGGACAGCCACGGAGTGCCGAGAGCGGTTGCTTTGACGTAACGAGTACCAATGCGGCCAAGCCTCTTATCGCAGGTCACTGCTTGGCCTGAACCTGACGTGGCTTTGTTATTACTATTTTGTTGTTGGATTATGTTGCTCATGGGTGCATTTTGTGGTCGGTGTTCTTTCACTCTATCCTCGTAAGTGTTGTTTCGCCAAACATGTGGACGCGGTCCTTCGGAGCCGGAGTTGTATATCTTTCTGGCTATCGGCTACTAGAACAACGTCGTCTGCCTTGTGCATGCGGATATATCATGATTAACTTTTTTTACTTCATAGTTGTGAATAAGGTTGAATCACAAGTGACAGCCATACTGGTTATGCTGAACAGGATTGGGTTGAAGTATGAACTCAGTCGGGTTCGAAGGGAATTTTTGCTTCAGTCGTTTTTTAGTGTTGATCCGCTGCGAGGATTCCTGCCCTTCACATGTCCAGTGCTCTCTGGTATCTTCATTATTTCTCCTGAGTTTCAGCACGTTACACAACCATCCGGTGCTTGCGTTGTCTATGCGCCTTTATTGTGCACGAATGTTGCCCACAATGGTCTAACGTCAGCTTTCAAACTTTCAGTGCAGTGCGTAAGCACACAAAAAGTCATCATTTTAGCGTTGTCATCTAAACACATTCTGCAATTCCCGAAGGATTTCGTTTTCTTCTTTTTTAAGCCTTTGGAGAAAAGTTGGCTTGACCGCGAACCTTACTCTCCCCAGGAGGGTGACATCGGTTACGACACGAAAAAGTCTGGCCAACGCACCCCTGCCGTCTTCGCTGTAAAACTGGTTACGGTAGTCCTGCAATTGTAACCATATCACAAAAAAATAATGGGGTATAAACAACTAGAGAGGCGGCCGTACGCCGTTTGCTGGAGAGGTAGCAGGAATGGCGATGAAGCCAACTCTTTTTGCTACGCCTGCTCGCCAACGCACTCGTGCGAGATTCAACGTGGTACTTTGCAATGTGGAAGCCTCGAAGCGCGTGTTTATATGCGTATAGCACAGATAAATTTCAAACTGGAATGAGAAAATACCCGCCGAACCTTGACTTACAGTATGTTACTTCGGAGTTGTGGTATGCAGGTATGCAGCTCTTTCGCACTGAGCAATCGGCGTTTTAGATCAACATTTCTGCTGTAACCGCTTGTCTATTCGCCAGCACCACGTATACCAGCGGGGAAATATAATTGCAAGAAAGGGTGTTTCATGGCCTGCTTGGCTGAAGTAACAAGAGCTGCGGGAGTGTCTCACTGAAGGGAAAGGATTGTTTATTTTTTCAATACTTTGTTGCAATGCTTTTTGCATTCGGCTATAATTAAGAGATGTCCTCATGACTGTGCCGTTTCAAAAATCGCATAATTATGCATACTGCAGGGAACATCAGGTGGGTAGAAATACAGACGCGTATTTGAAATCCTCTCAATTCGACACCATTTCTGCCCCGACAAAAATGTTTTGTAGGGCCCCTTTTTTAGCTCGTATAAAGAAGTGAATAAGAAGACGACACTCTTAGTTCGATCGCTTTTTTTACGGGGAAATTACAAACGAACTATGGTGAGCCCCTACTGAAACAGGGTTCCAAAAAACTATGCGTTGGTAATGGTTTGTTGTGGTTCAATTAAAGATCCGGCACATAATTTTTCTGAGCAGCGCAAAAGTGCCACAGTTAGTCGATCAGTTCCGCGGACGCCCTCAAAGTGGAGTGATGTTGTGCAACGACGAAATTTGACCTCCACCTTAAATGCATCCGCACGGGCACAAACGAAAGCTGGAAAGGGTTCTCACAAACTTCTCAGTGTAAAACGTATTCCAGTGGTCCATCCTGAATGATTCAGAGAAAATTGTATAGCTTTTTTGTATCCACACGGCTGCATATCAGGTGGGTGCCAAACTTTTCTTTCGCAAAAGTGCATCACACCGCCATTCGGCGGCCGTTGACGAGGTGGAGAGATTAGGCGCACTATAACAAACACCGAACTCTGCAGACTGTCATCGCACTCTCAATGCGCTGTACTGATCCCTCCCCAAACTTAGGTCCTTCCCATTCACAACGCCAGCCGCGTGGATCAATACGCATGCGCATATATTCATTCAAATTTGGTGGAGAATTGTTTTAGGGAGACAGCCGAGTGAATCCACGCACGTATGCGAGCACGCAAACAGGACCGAATTTTTCGTGCGAAGTTTCTCCTATAAAGCCGCCATTCGAAAACGTCAACGTCCCCTCAGTGGTTTATGGGTTAGCTTCTTCCTTATACACAGCGACAAAAAGCAGAGCACGCTTTACAGGGGCCTGCAAAGTCTGTTTCGGCTGTTGATCATAGTGAGAAATCTGCTCTGCGCTGGCAAGATATCATTGCGAAACTGTTAGCTCGATCTGGGCAAGGCGTGTTTAACATAAAACATGCGAATTATTTAGAGCACCAGGGTTTTACAGTTTTGACACAACTCTGTACAAACTTCTCTTCTGCCTACTGCAGGGAAATGCATTAAGCTAAATTTCGGTTTTCGCTGGTTTACCGCAACTGAACTTATAGGGCACTTGATCGCAACATCCAAAATGTTACAAAAGCAGCCTTTGAAAACGGATGTTCCAGGATGTCACTAGCGGAATAGCTGCAATTAGCGTATCATAAACTGCCCATTTTCCGTTTATATAGGCTTCATAGGAGGCCCTGGTACACAGAGTTACCGAAGTCGTGGCTGGCCAAATAAAAGTTCTCTCTCTCTCTCTCTCTCTCTCTCTCTCTCTCTCTCTCTCTCTCTCTCTCTCTCTCTCTCTCTCTCTCTCTCTCTCTCTCTCTCTCTCTCTCTCTCTCTCTCTCTCTCTCCCAATTTACGTGAGCACCCAAACATAAAATGTATTCCTTATTTTCGCATATTGCGAGGGCTACCGTTATTAACAAGATGGGCGTCCCTCCCGCTGTTAACTTCAACCTATCAGAATCGACCTAGATTTGTACCGCCTACCTTACCGGTTTGTGAGAGGAAAAAGTGGAAGCTTCTCTAGTACGATATTTCGTGCCAAAACGGGGCACTAATTGGAAGAGGGTGCAAACATTCACTTTGCATAAGGTCGAGTAAGTTCGAGTGAGGTAAATGCCAGAAATGAGGCTGCAGACGCAAAAAAATCGCGCATGCGGAAAAGGATATGATAGTCTGAGGGAAATTGCTATTACTCATCTTCCGCTGTGCAATCGAGAGCGACGCTCATGTATCTACCGTGCTAATAAGCCTAAACCCTTTTGGGTGGTCTCGCCAGGAGATCCGTACTCTTTGAAACTGCCGCCACAGACGCGGTTCTTTCTACTGGGGGGCATCTTTTTCCACCGAAAGCAGAAACAGCCATCGAAAGCTTAACGCCGGCCCGGGAGTCAGAATGAAGCGCACGTATACGCGACTCATTCTCACGGAAACACACGGCGCCATGTGGGTGTGAATTTATTAGTCAAACACGTCCCGTAATGACCTATATGCACTGGTATGCACGGAGCAAATATGGAGTTTGAATTTACCAATAGTGACTTGCTTAAAAAAGACAGCTAATTGGCGGCAGTGTTTCTGGCAATCACTAACAATTATGAAGTCTCTAAATAGAGGCTTTGCTTTATAATATGTTAGTAACCTATTTTTAGGGTCTCCTTGGTGTTACTAAGCGAATATAGGGTCATCGCTCGCGCAAATAATTGAAGAAAATGGAGAGTATACTGCCATCTGTCGAAAGCAAATCAAACGAATTGATGAAGATCAGCGGTGTTGAGTACATTAGCCGAATCACTTGAACCTCTTAAAACGTTGGAATGCTTTCCTTTTGAGTATAAGTGCCGTAATTGAGCAACAAAACTTGTAAGCTCGTGTTTTCCTTTGACGTGTCCGTTCGCGTTTTGGCCGCTGTACATTTGTTCAGTAGATAACTTCCAAGAGGGTGTAGGGGGAGGAGAAGGCATCGAATAAATATAGTTGTACATGTCGCCCATATCAATGTGTGAGAGTTTTTTAGATGCAAAGCATCTCATGCTCGGGGCTGTGTCCCTCCCTCCCGCGTTGTCGTTGTCCGCCGTCCGCACTCTACTGCGCATGCGCGTCTCTTCAGCCCCGTCTGCGTTTGGGCTGACGTCAGTGCAGTCCACTATAAAAAAGAATAGTTAGGCGGCGCCCGGTTTCGATCCCAAGACTCTGTGGTCGCAACGGGAGGTACGTGGCGCTCTTCTTACTGCGCTACAAACCGAGACGGGAGCATGTGCTACGAACGCGCCTACGTCCTTCACTCATTCACACTATGTCAAGAAGCTACTGATACAACGAAGGCACGCGAGATGAACGTCAACGGAAACGACAAACTGAAAACTAATGGGAACTTCAGTCGACCCCATGGCTGCTTCGCATACTACTCAGGGTTGCCCTACGGCAAGGTGGTGTAATTTTTTTTTTGTTCTGGTTCGTGAAGCAGAGTTAGAGGTTGAGCTAAAGATTTTAGTAATTTTAATTTTGGGGTTCTACGAGCGGAAAATTCACCTGGGCTATGGGGCGCGCCATAGTGGAGGGCTTTAGAATAATTTTGACTGCCTGAATATCTTTAACGTGCGCCGACATACTTGCGTACGGGCATTTTTGGCTTTTGCCTGCATCAGAAACACCACCGCGGCTGGTATAGAACCGGCTCACCAGCACAACAAAGATAAACCTGTTTACGCAAACCTTTAAAATTTTACAAATGTCCACAAAAACACGTTAAAGAGCCAAAGACCAAATTCCGCACTGAACCTCTCTTCTTTGTAAAAACAGCTTCGAATTATTGGCGGGGTTTACCCGAGATGTCCTCAATTTCTGCAGTTCGGCGAGATAACTCAGGAGCTGATGATGAAAAGGCTGTCATTTGTCTGGACTTAGTGAACAAAGACATAACCTTGGACGGAAGCGGAAAAGCGTATTTGCTGCGGAAGCGTATATGTAGTGTGATGAAAGCTGCGGTGTTAGCACCGCTTGCTTCTCGTTTTGGAGAGAAGTGATGTTTTTGCGAACCGTCCCAGGTAATAATTTGACAGCCTGTCACCAGGCCCGATGCCCTAAAAGCATCGCGGTAACACTGCGGTATTCTGACCGGAAATGTTTTTCCTTGTTTTTAATTCTTGTCGTCCGGCAAATTTCAATACTTCCTCTCAGCATTATTCCATCTGGCGCACACGAAATGAATTCTATTTTTGTATGTGTTTTTGTCCGACTTTCGCTGTATGAAAGGTGTTCATAAAGAATTCCTTTTTTTTTTTTTTTTGTGGTGATGAGAATTATGCTGTGACACCGACCTCGCGAATCAAATCTTCTTTTCTGCGCGGCCGATGGAAGTCGCAAGTGATGCAGCTGGCGCCCTGAAGTGCGCCTCGGTCACAGTTACCTCTCTTTTGGAAAGGTGGGCGGCAATTTATTCAGACGAGCGGCAGCTTTTTGCGCACTTAGGAGGCACGACGGCAAGTATTACGTAAGTTCCTTTTGAAACAACCGGGTGTACGTTACCGGCTTTGTCAGTGTCAAATGTTTCAATTTTCTTGTAAACGTGTTCTTTCTCAACGCCTTTCCATCCTTTGGGGTGTGTATTGTTGGGTGATTAAAAACGTTGGCCGCTTACGAAATAAGAGCGTGTTATAAACGGCAACGAGTCAGCGAGGGGCAATCAAACGCAACCTAGGAGACACAAAAACCTTTGGGTTGTGACAATCATTTTTTTTTTCATTTCAATTTTAGATGCAGACATTCGTGACGCTTCAGCCCTTTCATCATGTATAAACCGGGCTGAGAAGGGTTGCGCGGGATAGGATCTGTGCATTGTACAATGACAACAAAAAGAGAAACCAGCGTCAAAGAAATGGGCTCAAAATATCGTTGGGGGGGGGGGGGGGGGGTGGAGGGGAGATTGGGTGCCATTACGTGTTTTATGTACCGCAAACCCTTGTTATAACAAAATTTTTAGGACAGATAACTTGCTTAGTTATAAACGCTGCTTTGTTAAATGAGTAGGCAATGTTCGCAATAGCACCGCAGTGGGTCCATGAAACTCTTCGATCAAAGGGACATTTCAAATCAACAGATTTTGTTATAATAAGCGTTTACGGCATTTGTCAGACTTTTGTTTTCAATCACGGTGGCTTTTTTATCCTCCTAACAGATGACGTCTTCTTGGTATGAAGGCTACCTGAGGAAGAAGTTTGGTGAAGGTATAACGAACTTACGAGTTTTCTCTTAGAGTTACCGCCATGTGCATTTTTTTGATAGCGCCTTCTGGAGTGCAGCCCGGGCACGCGGACGAGCTAACTTTTATGCCCGTTCCCGGTACGTCCGTTCCCGGTACAAAAGAGAGCAATGGCGGCGGTGGTGACAAGAGAGAAATGCCTCACCAGCGCAACCATTCCCAAAACATCTAGTCGAGAGGCGAAGAAGTGGCCATAGCGCTGGCTATTACTCAAACCAAGGCAACTACAATCATCTCCGACTCACAGCAGGCTTGCAGAAGATACACTGCGGGAATGGTGATCCCAACAGCACACCGCCTCTGAGCGCAAACCCCCCAAACAGGAAGGTCGTGATAGTATGGGCCCCGGCACACTCCTCTCTCGCGGGCAATGATTTCGCCCACGAGACGGCCTGCACACTCGCCAACCAGGCCACGGAAGGAGATCCTGACCCCACCCCCGTTGTTTCCTATCGAGACATCACCCCGCACTACCGGCTCGAACAAAGGATCAATTCACCGCCACACCCCCAGTTAAGTAAACACCAAGGATCCACGCTTCGACTGCTACAAACCAACACGTTCCCTCATCCGGTTCGACTTCATAAGCAATACCCTAACCAGCATTCACCGCATTGCAAGTTCTGCGGACAAACAGGCTCCCTGTATCACATATTTTGGGAATGCAGTCAAAACCCAGACTTGCCACCCCTTTCTCTAGCCCAAACCTCAAGCAGTGGGAGACTGCGCTGTCCAGCGCACACCTCGGCGACCAGGTCATGCTGACGGAGAAGTCTGAACGTGCGAGGACAGCGTTTGGACTTCTGGACTGAGAAGCCACTGCCACGCATAAATAAGCTAAATACATGTTGCTCTCTCTCTCTTTCTCTCTCTCTCTAAATGGGTAAGAGTGAATGTCTGTCGCAAAGCCTATGGACACAAGTAGGAGAAGAGGTTTTTTTCAGTACGCTATCCTCACCCGCGCATTTCCTGGGTCAGCCGCTGATCAAAAAAAGGCATCCCGGTGTCTTAACGACGGGAACCGGTAATCGAAATTCTTTTTGGCGGTGTTTAACCCCACACAACTCATAAAAAATAACATTTGCAACTAACCTGGGTATGTGCCGGAAAGAACTGCCCATTGGTTTAAAACGGGGGATGTGTTGAAGTTCCATCGGGTGCATCGCGTCATTTGGCTGCGAACAGGGTGCGTGTCTCGATCAAAATGTCCGGCATACTGACCACCCCGTCTGATAAACGAAGGAACGTGAGACGTTCAGCCCCTGCGTTACGCTTTGAAATTTAAGGTGGCCAACCTTGACCCACTCCTTCATGTGCAATCCTTTTGACGCTGCCGAGGATGTCATCAGGCTCAACGCTAAGGTAACTTAAACACCCGAATATAGGCCTAACAATAAACCCAATTCAGTGGATTGGCTTGTGATGACAGCTGCTGTGAGAAGCTCATGAACAACGTCCCATTTAGTTGTGACGTCATCATATCCTTCGTAAATGCCACACATGACGACTGAGGGGGACTGCTAAGTGATTATGATAGCAGTCGCCAGAGGCGCGCGGCCAATCACAATTTCCCCATTCACGCGTAGATATCAGAGACCAGACGCATGTCCTGCTAACCCGGTAAATTTTTTTTTGCCTTTTCTCCAAA
This sequence comes from Haemaphysalis longicornis, assembly GCF_048455015.1. NCBI lineage: Eukaryota > Metazoa > Arthropoda > Arachnida > Ixodida > Ixodidae > Haemaphysalis > Haemaphysalis longicornis. The sequence continues at coordinate 95,656,495 of NW_027526225.1, read as the reverse complement.
AAAATGGCATCAATCACTGATTCTTCTCTAGATCTATTACATTAATGGGTAACCGTTTCACCAATTCCTACAGGCTGATTGTTAGGGCTATGGGGTACGCGTTTTAGTCCCAAAAAGCCACCCCGTTTCTTTGCCAATCCCCCACGTGAGTATGTGCCACCAGAAGAGGAACAACAATTTCCCATCGGGGGTTCTAAGGTGGGGGAGAGTAAAGTAGGATAGGGTAGGGTAGTGTAGGGTAGCGTATGGTAGTCTACAGTATGGTAGTGGTGTTGGGTAAACCCCTTCAACCTCCACCTCCCTACAGAGTTTTGAGAGAGAGCGTTGGCCAGCTCGGGCCTCAACGATCAGCTTCACTTGATCAGAAAGGCTGTCGACGCAGCCGGTGATCGAGGTGCCCTGGAATAAGGACGCGTCTTGAAGACTTTCCTTGGTTTCATTAAAATTTGTTTTCTATCTCTTTCTTTTCTTTGGAATGAGGTGGGGGGTGAGGACATAGACACCCACCGACATATCTCTCACCGCAACTCGACTTGATGTGATGCTAGTGCTTTTTGCCATCTTAAGAACAAGCTTAGCTGACCCCGTCGTTTTTTATTGGATGTACACGAAAACAGGGAAAGCACATAAGTGCCCGGCAATCTTTTTAACATTTTAAAGTTCGCTAAGTTGGAGTAAAGGATGGCATGGATGCATGAACAGAAACACGCCCACACGCGCACTCAAATTTATGCGGGCCCACGCTGGGTGGTGTTCACACATCAGATGATGCATCATCCAACCACAAGCGGCTCACCCAAGATACCGTATCCTCATTCAAAGCAATGCATGGCAGTACCGCAGTATGTGCCAAAGGTGGGCTTTATTGTAATACTAAATTGGGCGACCGCGAGTTCTGTACTTCGGCCGAATGAGCTTGATTCTGCCTCACTTGGACTGCGTGCAGCTTTGTTGCTGCCAGAACAGTCTGGGCTGACCCTTTCAGCACTCTCCCCGCTGCGATGTAGTACTCGCATATTTAAAGGCCTCTTCCCCCCTTTCACCGGCCGCATATTTGTACACCGCAGCATGAGAGCCCTGCCACGCTACACTGAGTTTACTCGCGCTGAAGCATTTATAACCTTGAATCGACCTTGCGTTTTATCTTTTCCTCCCCATCTATCTCATCTGAGATTGATGTAGCGGAGAACATGCGAATACCCGAGAAGGCGTGCCCTGCAGCTTTAGACACGAGGCGTGCGGCAATTGCATGTTTCATCCGTGCCCCACGTGTCTGCCCTACGGCTTATTCGTATTTATTTAGGCTGTGCAGAAGTCCGTTTTTCTAATGTTTTGGTAGGAAAAAAATGTATAATCCGGCTAATAAGTACCGTGACAGGCTCTATAATAGCCTGCAGTCGGATAACGGCTTAACATTCAGACGGGCGCAGACAGCGTACTTCATTTAGTGGGAATGGAATCAGGTTTCAGCGTGCCAGAGATGCCCAGTACAGCTTTTATTTTTCGTTGTAAACCTGCTATCCGCTTGATACAGGTGGAATCGGCTCAAACAGGTAGCCTTGAAGCGCACCTAAGGAGACGCTACACCAATGTGCAATCTGTAACACTACCTTTCGCACACGAAAACGAATACATGGCAAAAAAGAATGAACATACATGAAGAGGAGAAATTCCACGAGCAGTTTCTGTAAAATAAGTATTTATTAGTGACGCCAATGCAGGTTTGTGAAGAAAGCTATGACAGTGAAGCTCCGACACTGAAATGAAGGTGTCGAAACAGAATCCTTCCCGTCATTTCACTCGGTGGCGCACAGTTCCCAGCGGGAGTGGCTGTGTCGGGATCAAAGCCACCTTCTCGCCCCCCCTCCTTCGCGTTTCCGCTACTGTATTACCCCCCTATATGTACCGCTCAATGCAGCCCGAGATCCGTCGTCCCGCTCTCTCCACCCTCGGCACACCACTGGCTGCTGTCTCACCGCAACCTCTTCCAACCCAGATTTCTGTTCCTGGACGTTTTCCGGCTCGGTACATCACTTCCTCCCCCTCTCCTCACGGGGTGTGCACATGGGGATGATCTATACAGAAGCTGGGAGTAAAACTCTTCTGCGTAACAGTATAAAACAGAGACCCAGTGCCTTCATATTTCATGCAAGACTGCCTATATGATTAGGAAAAAGGTTTATTAGAACACCGGGAATCTGGAAGGGGAAAGAAACAGAATGACCTGTCACGGAGAAAGTTTAACATGCTCTTGTGTTCAGTTGTGACGCCGACATTGAAAGCGCTCACTGTAGAATAGTCGAGCGCACTATACGCGAGTCCTTGTTAACTTCCAAACATTCGTCTCAGGTGTTGCAGGGACACGTACCAAACAGCTACATTTTAAACACTGCAAAGTGGGTAGTGATGCAGTGTGATTACTAATGTTGTTACGTGCAGGAAGAAATGATTAAGACAAGAGCAAAGGCCGTGAAGGCAGGAAAAGATGAGGCACCGATGGGCACAACGCGGACAGAATCCTGGCTTCTTCTTTCTGTTCTTCCAGAGGCCTCAGCTGCGCATCCTCTTCCTCTTCTTCAGCTCAGCCAAGTGGTAGGGAGTAAACCACTTCGCCAAGCAAACGTAGCATGACGGGTAGAGCATAAAAATGTCATTCAGAAGCGTGTGGTTTAGGAAGGACGACAACTTTTGTAAGCTTGTACGCCTTCAAGGAGGTAACTGATTGATTGATTGATTGATTGATTGATTGATTGATTGATTGATTGATTGATTGATTGATTGATTGATTGATTGATTGATTGATTGATTGATTGATTGATTGATTGATTGATTGATTCATTGATTGATTGATTGATTGTAGGGTTTAACGCGCCGACGCAGCGCAGGCGATGAGGCGAGCTGTAGTGGAGGGCTCCAGATTAATTTCCACCTCCTGGGGATCTTTAACGTGCCCCGAAATCTCGTACACATGGGCGTTTTTGCTTTTCGCCTCCGTCGGAAAAGCGGCCGCCGCGGCCGGGAATGGAACCTGCGTCCTCGCGCTCGGCAGCGCAAATCCTTAGGTCCTGAGCCACCGCGGCGGGTCAAAGGAGTAACTAAAGGCGGAAGGTAGCATGTAAACTTGCTCCAGCGACTGAATTGGATGGGTCTTAACTGTTCATATCCGGTTAACTCCACCCGGTCAAGGAAATCGCAATAAAGACGAATCAAGTTTCAATGTACCACAAGTCATGGCGATTTTCCAGCAGGAGCCTTCGGTACAAACATTTATTGAATGAAAACTTTTGTTGATGAAGAGTTATGGTCTCAGAGTGATTGTGCGAAATTTTTGACTGATGGTAATAGGCTGAATTTTAAACATACTTCCTTATTTGAATGCCATTTATGTGTCGATGCAAGACACTCCCACATCAGAATTACTACCTTAAAAAAGCGCCACTACCAGAGAATGGACAGTTTGTAATCAAATTTGCACAAAATTATTTCACAACGAATGTTGTGCGTGGGAAGCGGGAAGTGGTGGCGCTACATATCTAAATTTCTATACCGTCTACAAACAAATGGATATACGAACCTTCCCTTCCTGCGCTGATGCCAATTTTCGATACGCTGTGGTAATACTGTATATATTAGTAGCCTACCTGTACGCAGTGTACGCTGGAAATTCAACAAGGAATTCCGCTCGCGGACAAGCTCAGAACCTACTAGTATTTGCTTTCCGATGCACTGGCTGAGTGTCCCGCACCGGCGGCAGTCTCTGTAAACCCCGAATCGAAGCGAAACTTCTACTGCCTGGTTTTCTCTGTTGAAGGTAGGACACGCACACAATCCGTTCGCTCAAGCATACCTTCGTTCGATGGAGTTATGTACCTCAAAAATTGACAGTTTCCATGGTATTTCTTCAAATACCAACGGCAAGTCGGTTTGCTGCAATCAAAGTTCTTAACATGCACCGTGAACGTCCCGACGCTTAACATTCCAACAACATCCGCACCTGTGTTTTTGTGCATTAACGATTCCCTGTCGGAGACAATGTTAACCCATCGTCGTACAGGCGTTTACGTTTTTTCGTGGGGTAAAAGGATAGCGTTCCCGGTACGCTGCTTCTCTTTGGAAGGCATCCCATCTTCTGCTCTAACCATGGCTACTCGTAACATTTGCTAGTGATAGGGAAGGGCGAGTGCGGTGTAAGAGACGAAATGATACAGGCACATTGCTGTGGGTCTGTCAGGGGCATGGCGTCACATGTCACGTGATTGCACCCCTCCGTCGATGGTACCCCGCGTCTCTAATGACCCTCCTTTCATTGAGAGAGATGGTGCCGAGTGCGGGTATTTTTTTATTTATTTATTTATTTATTTATTTATTTATTTATTTTTGTGAGCACTCTTAGCCAACACTTTAGGTCGTAGCAGAGCGGATGACGCGAACATAATCCGGATACGCTGCCAAACCTCAGCACTAAACAATAAAATAAAGAACAGAGAAAGAGGGCCCTACACGAAAACGCAAACAATTACAACAAGTACTTAACTAATCATTCTTACGAACTTTGGGCACCAGTTTTCACAGCAGTTCTACAACCATGCTCGTCTTTTTTTTACTTGGTGCAGATGTAACCGATTTTTTTTTTTTGCTTTCACCTTACCCTTCTTCCACTCCACTTTTAAACATCTTTATGTCTGTTGATTTTTGCTAAAAACCAATTCAGCGTTTACTCACCTACATCACCTTAAGCATTGCATTCCGGCAACGCTACTTCCAAACGGCACCTGCAACAACTTGCGGTGAAAAAAATAGAGTTTTACTCGTGCGCCTAATGTTAGCTTTAGTGCCCACAGCATCAAAGTTCCGATAATTGTGGTGCACCGATCAGGTTTACGGGGTAGCAGAGGCTATCTTCCTCATCCAGGCGCTCGAAGGCAGCAAGAGTGAGGGGACAGAGCTTCGGAGAGAAACCTCAAAGAAATGCTCCACCGCGTAATATGAAGAGCAGGGGAAGAAACCGGAAGAGGAAACCGGAGGAAACCCTTCAGCCTCTCACTGATGTCGTCTGTAGTCCACCCGAACGCACTTCGGGGAAGCCGACTTTCGCTGACGATGATAAGAATGATCGTGGGTGAAGCAAAGAGAAAGTGAAACGCTGTCCGTGGCCAGAACCGAACCTGGGTCCCTTGCGCTATGAAGCAAACGTCTATCCCAATGCCTTATTCCGGCACAATAGACGCCGATTGAATTTAGAGAGGGGTGCATGGACGTGCCAAATTGGACGCAAAAATAACGCACCCCTGCGTCTAAAGACGACGATGGGGGAACGTGCGAAATGAAATGACGAAGGGCCAAACTCAAATCCGCTGCGATCAAAAGTCGTAACAGCGTGGAGTCAACGAAAAAGCTGAACCAATCGAAGTCCAACCGTATGCGAGTCAAAGTCCAAGCTCAGACGAAAACCTAGAAATCCCTTACAAGAAATCTTCGCGTTCAACCATTGGCGTCGTTATACAGACGGGTGCGTGATTTTTAAGCATTGAAAGGACAGCTTTAAATTGGGACTGACGCGCTAGTTGTTGGCTGGGTGACCATGGTTTAGTTCAACATATTAGTTCAACATTGTTAGTTCAACATTTAGTTCAACTTTGCAACGTATTTAACATTAAAAAAATCTGATACTCGTTAGCAACTAACATTTTTAATAGACTTGTACCTTCAACTTTCTTTTTAGTATAAAAAACGAAGGAACCACGCCTTCTTAATTTTGTAGTTTTTGACTCGGAACTAAGATGCCAAGTTTATAAGACAACGCACAGCCGGCGGGGTTTCAAAGAATAAACACGGTAGTCTTACAATAAAATTAAATCTACAATATCATTGCATCGGTGCCTCCGAAAGTTTTTATAATCATTTTGCTGTGTCCGGGGAATTGAGCGAGTAAATTGCAACGCCAAGGCTGAAGCAAACCGAGAATGCTAAGTGGAAACTGATGACACAGTTTTGTAGATTAAGATTTTCCCAAACGCGCGGCGAAATAAGTAGGCATACTTGGTTTTGAAATGAACGAAGTACAAACCTCCCGGGTAATACTCTCTGGAATCAAAAAGCACACGTAGAAAATTGTTTCACTCGCAACGGTGTATTATAATAGTGCCTGACGGTCTGTTCCCTTCATTTGCATGTGTGTCCCAGTGGTAATTTTCTTGCGTAAGCTTCATCTTTTAGATTTCGATTAGCATAATGCCAACACAGCAGCTGACGAGCAGCCGCTTATGCCGAACACCTTCTTTTTACCTTTTTTTACGCATCACGCTGTCGTTACCCAGCGCACCATGACCGCGGGTAAAGCTCTGAAGAGGCAATACTCAATTGTTCTGTGCCTGTTCCTTTTTGTGGAATTCGTACTGCAAGACCAATGTCGGCAGCATTAACGTTTTTTTACTATTTCCTGGGCGTTCCTTATTACACATTTTTATGTACAATTTTCATACCGCACTTAGAAGGCCTGCATATGACACCTGCACTGATGAGGCGTACGACTCAAGCCGACAGCTTTTTCGCGCAGTCAGCTTGAAATGCGTTTCCAATATTTAATTTGATTTACGTGCTCTTCTGACTTACTTCTGCACAACCATTTTCTCGTGTTTCACAACGAGCTACGGCAAGCGTTATCCCCTCACGTGGATATTTCATCGCACAGAGCGTTCGTTTTACTACCGCAAATAAACAAGGTAGGGTAGAAACGTGTCGATATAGTATAGAAAATGAAATAAAAGCGCGCTTTCCGAGCAACCACTAGGACTCGCAGTCGGTATCAGTAGTGCATGAATATCCGCCGGTAGCGGCTGACGTCAGAACGCGTTGGGAATAAGAAGCAATGCTTGCGTTCTCTCTACGCGATCCCACACAGTCATGTCACGGTGAATGTTTTATATTTTACCCCTTAGTCGATATCAAGAACATGCTTAACGCAAAGTCTCAAAAATTTGTGTCACAAAGTCATGCTTTTGTGTCACAAAGGCATTAGTCTTTCACGCCTTCTTTCCACCTCTTCACTTTTCGATGAATGATTTATGAAGCGTTCATCTTTCCTACCCTCCAGCAAAAGCCTTCCCCCCCCCCTCCCTTTCTTACGGAGAAGCCCACATGATACTCATTCCTAAAACAGAGAACATGGACAAAAAACATGTTACATCATATCGTCCTATATCCTTGACAGATGCCACATACAAGATTTTAATTACGTTGCTTGCGCAAAGAATCCAGTCAGTCATAAAGCAGATGGTAGGGTCACGCCAGGCGTGTGGTATAAAATGATGCATGATTTTTTCAAACACAAACAAGGCAAAATATGTGCTGGAGTGTTGTGACGCGGCCCAAGTTCGTGTTCTCCAGCTTGACCTAAAACGAGCTTTTGATTGTGTGTCCTATGAATACTTGCTGATTTGAGATTATGTGGACGTAGGAACAGTTATCAAGGGGGTGGGGTGGCGTATCGGAGGTGGACCTCGAGATTAATTGTTAACGATACGCTGGGGGCCCCCATTAGCGTGGAGCGGTCGGTGCACCACGGCTCCCGTCTGAGGTCACTTCTTTTCTGCCGGAATATTTATATGCTCTGCTTGAATATAACTGAACACAAATATATTCGCGGGTTTCAGCTATGCGAGGCAGAGGTAAAAGTTCTGGCCTACGCAGACTACAATATTGCCATCTGTACAACAAAGGAAAGTGTTACAAACGCGGTGGACAATTTGAACATTTTCGGTCAATCACAGGTCGCAGGGTAAACTGGCGAAGTGTTTGGGTTTCTGGCATGGGAATGGTCTTTGACACCGTAATCTCTGGCCAAAGTGAGCTGGGATACCAGCCTCGTTAGGTATCTAGGGACGACATTGGAGTGCTATCAGGACAGCTAACCGTATTAGCGCGCCCAAATTCAGGAAATACGCGACAGGGCAGAAGAGTGGAAATGGGTTTTTCTCTTATTGTTTGCTGAAGGGACCGTGTGTAATTTATGTTTTTTTTAGTCTCAAAGTGAAGCAGGTGACGAATTTGTTGCATTGCTAACGAGTGAATGTGCAAAAAAAGTGCTTGGAACATTTGCTGTGTTGGGCTGCTCGTCTACTTGGGAGAAGGACAGTAGAGAACTTTTTTGACGCGTCAAGGAGGGTGGTCTTTATTGAGTGACCGTAGGGTTTTAACGCGCCGACGCAACGCAGGCAATGAGTCGCACCGTAGTGGAAGGCTCCGGATTAATTTTGATCACCTGGGGATCTTTATCGTGCGCCGAATCTTGTACACACCGGCGTTTTAGCTAATCTCCTCCATCAGGAAAGCTGCCGCCGCGGCCGGGAATCGAACCCGCGTCCTCCTGCTCAGCAGCACAATGCCTTAGCCACAGGGCCACCGTAGCGGGTAAGGAGGGCGGTCTTGAATTGCCCGCCTGTATTTCTGCCAATTGGTGAACAGGTTCGTTTTTCTTCTTGATACAAGCGATCCTTTTTTTGGGAACAGTTCTTCAGCTGCGGCTGTCTCAAGCGCTGCCGCAATTTGTTGTATCCAGTTTACACATGCAATTAAGGATGTTAGGCTATTTTGAAGAAGTTGTCATGTCATTCAGGTATCTGTGAACTCCCTTTTTCGATGGAGTATTTGTATACAGTGTCACGTAAAAAATTATATAAAGATGTTTCCGACAGTCTGTTGCCGCTACCACAACACAGAGACCAATGGAGGCCTAGCGCAGGATGTACTGAAAATAGTTAAGCGTATGCCTGTACAACGGAGGTGAAGTCCCCTTTTTTCCACCTGCATTCGGGGACACTTACTGTGAAAACTTGGTTGAAACAAAATGGGTAAATACACCATGTTGCGCCGACTGTAGAATTTGTAGACAACCGCATAATATAGACCACATTTTACCCACTGTTGGGTGACGGTTCACTTTCGAATGTTATGCAGTGAACTTTACACAAAGACTTTCCACTTATCCCGCATGGTATATCTACCTACAGACAATAACAAAGGAGTCCCCTGCGACCTAATAATGCTCATTGGACTTCACAGGGTAACGTCACGTAGCCAAAGACGACGCAGCTGTATTTAAGGAAAAGCAAGTTTATTGGAGCGACCTCGGGCACCTCTAACAACTCAAAGATTACAAAGTCGGCGAAGCAGCAGTCAGCAAAGTGACGTGTGCAGGCGAGTGTCGGCGAATCGAAAGGCGCGGCGTCTGCTCGGCGAGCACTTAGCTTCCGGCATGATTGTTTCTCGAACAGTCGAATTACATTGAGAACACTGGAGGCCACAGAAGACTATTCTAGTCTAGTAACGACAGCGTAAAACACTTTCCCTATCCAACGACATAAACCGTGTGGTATAAAAAGAAAGAATGAAACACGTGCTTCACTTGACACACAGATAACACACGAAGGCGTGACCGAGATGTAAACCAAAATACATAACTAAAGAAATGCAGTGCATGGTTTGCGGCAATATGGCAGGCACGTTTTGCGTGGCTCCATGGCGATGTGGATGCCCTACCGGCCCGGTAGTTTGCTCGGGAGAGTGTCACGCAGTTCATTGAAGGGCAGAGGGTCCAGCAGCCAGTCCCAGATACGGTGGATTTGGTAGCTCTGTTGACTACTTTAACTCTTTCGCTACCACAGAAAATTGACCAATTTTTAGGGGTCCAAGAAAGCATTTTTTTCCTGCTAAAAAATTGGTCAGGCACTAATTGCAGCAGCACAAAATGCAGAATATTTAACGGCCTTTCCAATAACACCAGTTTTTTAAAGGTTTTCATATATCATAGTTGTGAAAAAAAATATCAAAATCAAAATTTTTGTCAAGTTGTCGAAAAAAATGATAAAAAAGGAGTTGTGTATATCAAACCACCGGTAGCTGAAAAAAATTAGAATATACATTTTGTAGGGAAACATTTTAAAAACACACCCTAAAAAATGGCGACTTGCGCGGAACAGTTTTTCAGGTATAAAAAAAAAATGTTAGCACGCACGGTGCTCGGGTCACGCGGTGAAGCCCAACCTCTAATTCAAAATGTGCAATTTCGGGTGGTTCCCTGGAATAAATCTGGCGGTTTGACGTTATCAGAGGCACCAATTTGCCCCCACATAACGTAAAAACATCTTGTAAATGGCTGACTTTGCATTTACAGTGAGCACAATATTTGGGACAAGCATGCGATGCGGAAAAAAACATGCATGAAGTTGAAAACGGAACGCCACGGCTGATGCTTGTTGTCGTTCACGGTCAGTTATCTCTCAAAACATAAAGCTGAGCTTTATTATCATCTTCTTACTCGCAATTGTAGCCTTTCTCGCAAAAATGAGGTACAATGAGCTAGAATCGTGCCTGCGATCTTTGGCCAAGTAGCAGTTGCGCGCTGAAAAATATCAGCACAACGAGCCTCCTCTATTGCAGCGTCACCTAACATTTTTCAAATGAAACAGTACAAAAACTTATCAGAGACTCCGTCCGAATAGACAGTTCAACTAAGCAGCAACATTAGACACCCGGATATACCCTCGCATGGAAAAAAAACTGGAAGGCGAACAGCTGGCAGAGTAAGGCCGGTTTGAAGCGCTGTTCTCGGCGGAACAGATATCTGGCGACTGGGTGTGACCTTTTGACTTGCATCTGAAGTTCTTATCGCAGAAATCGGGTTAGGGTGGGGAGAAATCAGGAGCGCCGTGCTTTGTTCGAGGATCAGTCGCGGACGCTTCAGGCGCCATGGCAGGTAGCCTTGAAGTTGGGTAACTGCGTAAGAGCGCTAAATATGAATTTCGCGATGCAGAAACGAAACCGAAACTGTTGTAAACTGTTTGCGAATGGTCCTGGGGTCAGTAGACCTACCACAGTACTTAGAACAACTTGCGCAAAGGCAATAAAACTGCCTAAAATCATAAAGTAGCTTTGCAACCAGGCACTGCTTGACATTTTTAGCTGATTTCTGGGATTATTACTGTCAGAGCGCGAACCTGACGATTGAAAATCGTTTGCTAGTTCCCCATTCACGCCCTGATAGCAAAAAACAAGCGCTGGTGCAGAGTAATTACGAGTGGCACGCATTCTTCGTTGGTAGCCGTGACGCGCGATGACCACGCCCCTTTTCCACACCCAGGTGATTCAAAAGCGTGTCAAAAATCACGTTTCCGTTGGAAAAATTAAAAAAAAACTGATTTTGAAAGGCCATTTTCTGATCTAACTCTGAACAGCTTTACTTGTTCGAGAAACGCCTGGAACGCTATGAAAAGACGCTCCCAAAAGTATCGATGAAATTGATCGATTTTGATAGGCGCGGTAGCGAAAGAGGTAAAGGGATGTCCTGAAGCCAAGCCGGAGAGACGGCTGCTAGGTTTACGTCATTGTGTGTCTTACCACAGGCATCGCGCGTTTTTTTTTTTCATGTTGTACGTGTGTGTTGAATACTGGAAATAAGTAAAAAAATACAATAATAGATTAATGACCTAGACACCGGTTTTCCGAACGCAAGGGATCCGTGTTCAATTCCCACTGTCAAACGCGTTTTTTTTTTTTTTTCATTTGAATTGGAGGTTTAGTGTTCTCGTTGGACAACTTATGGCCGGATTGAACGGCTTCGCTCTTGAAAGAGCTGAGGCCATTTGTTTTCTTGAGTGCAACACTGCGGGCCATGTTTTTCTTCTTTCTTGCAAACATTTTGTTGTCTAAATAGGTAAATAATAATAATAATAATTTTATTTGCAAAGTCAGTGTGCCCACCCAGTGGCGTGCACGGCTAGGCAAAAGGTAGAGACCCTTACGCAGGTGCGCCTGCTAGCCCGCCACTGAGTGGGCTAGGAAGGTGTTTGCATAAATCTATAAACAATCTTTCATCCTAAGACATTTTAATTCCAACGCCGGGCATGAGCAAAATGCTGCGGCAGAGTTCTTTGAAAGTGGAAGCAGACCATGGGAGATAAAGGAAGCAACACAATGGTCCTACCCTACGTCTGACGCTACGTTACTACTCACGTTACGGGCTACTGCGGGAACGGGGGCTGGAACGCGGGTAATGCATTGTTTATAATAGCGCTATTGTACTTCAGAAGCTTTACTCGGCGTGAAAATGCTCATCAACTGCCATATTCTTCTCTTCTGTAGAAAATTATTCTTTTTTGAGAAAAATGATGAAAAATATTCTCACAGTTCCGGAAGCAGATGACGTCATTTAGGTCCTGTTGATATACTCATCGCGTGAAGCTTCAGCCTTGAAATTTTTTGCGGCGTTGTTTATACTCGAAGAAAATGTCACTGAAGGGCGCTTCTCTCTGAGATTATGATGGTACCAGTCTTGCTTTGAGTGCTTTTACATCCACTTGTCTTGTACGTTTTTTTAGGGGACTGACCAAAAGTTCACTCGATTGGGATACCGAGTTTTTGCTTCATTTTTGAAAAAAAAAATCTAAAAAAAGTTGTACTTGAGTCTTAAGCGTATATATAATTTACACTGAAAACGCAATGAGAACAGTAAGATTATGTCTTAAGTTTTACAAATGCAGAAAGTAAGTACTCCGTGTGAGGTCAAGCAGTGGACGTCAGCCTATTGCAGTGCGCATGGTTAACACTATGCAAAAAGGGCTCCGTGACCGTTTATTCGCTTTATAAGCGAGAGATAAATCAGCAACACAACGATGTTCATAACTGCAATGTTCCTTGCCGACGATGTTCTAATAGCAGTAGCATGCGATTCTATGTTTGACGGTACCACGTGAAGCAGTTCGTTTCCCAACCTGTTTTGATCTAATAAGGAGGCTGCTTGCAAAACCCGCGCACGTCAAAGCAGCTCGCGTAAAAAGCTTCTTATAAAAATTCACGCATCAACGCAATCCAGGCCCACCAGAACCCAATTTTCGGCAGCCCGGACATGGGCCGCTTTAAGTAAAGTTTGATCTCTCTCTCTCCACGAAGTGAATCATGACGAGTGGGCGAAGCACTAGGGATGGTTCTTACCATAAATCACCCGTGGAATTGCCCACTCGCGCATGTAAATGAGTGACAACGCGTGTGTACAGTATATACAATTCCAATGCAATCCAATCCAATCCAATACGATACAATTCAAATTAATCCAATCCAATCCAATTCTCCTTGCGCATGCGCTATGCTGTGTACACGGACGCCAAGGGACAAGCCACGGACAAAGCGGGGTCCTAAGGTGCTGCACCTCTAATAAGCAAATTGTGTTATCGGCGCATAATTCCCCTGCAAACCTTGCGCAGTCGCAAATAAGGGCCGCACAGTGTGCGTTGGATGCGGAGCGTCCATGCTGCTCGGAATAAAGGGGCACCGAATGCGGCAACTTCATTCCACTGCTCTCCCCCGGAGAGCTGCGAAACCAACAGCTCACCGTACGCCCTGTCAGATGCAGCTGCCCACGCGGAGGCAGCGAACGGGGGACTGTGCGCTGGTCACGTACGGCACCCGAAAAGTAGGAAGCCATGGGCGTTGTGGATCACGCCTCGGTGAGCGCTGCCGCTAACGAGGACGTGTCTGAACACCGTGAAATTTCGGGCAGAGAAGGACACACCTTGTTAGTACGCGTGCAATTGTGCTTCTGCACACGAATGGGAACTTTGTAGGGCACGGTGCAAAATTGAGCACGTTTGTTCTGGGTAAGACGTCCTGCCTAATGCTGCGTGAAGAACAGCCAGGAGGGCGTCAAACCGTGCTTTGGGCTCTTACTTATTGCTATCAGCGCGCACTCGTTTCTTTTTTACATCGCTATATAACTCGTTAAACAACCTGCGTCGAGCGGAGCGCACCTATGCTTTTGAGCTCCAATCAACGTTTGCCGTTTGGTCGAGAATGCAGTTGACAAACTGACCGTCGGCATGGCTTAGGTCTTGTGTTTTTGTACGGGGTTACGCTTGCAGTTTAGAATGCCGAGGACATTCAGGTTCAGAGAGAAAGAGGAAGAATGGGAAGCAAGATGCTTTAGTGAAACATTCCATGTCCAGGGGAGACAGAAGCATTAGGCAGTCGTGAAACAAAAGCCAGTAATTTCTGTTTTTATGTGACCATCACAGACCTTTCAAAATTAGTGATACGTAGTAAGAACACGACGTTCATGTAAATTCTTCATCCGTAATTGGCATTATGCGTAGAAAACAGGAGAAAGGTCACGGATCACGGACAACAAGGAAATCCATTGTTGCTGTTTTCTGCGCATATTGGTCGTCGGTCTTTAAAAATGAATTTGTGGTGGTCATTTTCAGCTCAGAGGTGCAATAGTCGCCTAATACAACAGTTGAATTGTTTGGGGACAATCAAATCTGACACGTACGTTCTATTAACAGTGAACCATCAGGGATTTGTCTCTTGGGCGGAATAACAATCACCGTGGTTTCATCTGCTGACTCTCGTCTAGGCCTTGCCTTTGGTCGCGGGTTCGATTCCCGGCCGCGGCAGCCGCTTTTCTGATGGAGGCGAAAAGCAAAAACGCCCGTGTGTACGAGATTTTAGCGCCCGATAAAGATCCCCAGGTGGTCAAAATTAATCCGGAGCCCTCCACTACGGCGCGCCTCATCGCCTGCGTTGCGTCGGCGCGTTAAACCCCCACAATCAATCAATAGGCCTTGCCTTTCTTTCCCATGTTTCTTTGTAAATTTGTTCCTGAAAGAAAGGCGTGCATTTTGTAAGATTTTGTACATTTACCCTGAGTCAAATGGCATAAACGGAATTGGGAAATAAGTCCGAGACTATCTACTAGTTTCAAATCACCAATTTAATATTAATAGGATAGGACATATAAACATCAGGTTCGAACATACAGTGAAGACATGAATCTGGACCAACAAGTAAGGAGACTTCGGTTTCCTAACTTTAACGACTAACTTTAAAAAAAGAGTAGAAAACAGCCGCCAATGGTGCCCAGCACAAATTGGAAAACGCGCTCAACGATTAGCAGCCTTTACGTTACAAATACCGATAAATAGAAAATTGTCTGGAGCGGCTTTCGATTTCCTAAACGGGGAGACCAATTTGTCTAAGAAACACAACACTTCACAAAGAAAAGCTAGAGCAAAGAATCCAGAAGAAATACAAAATTTGAGCGTAGTACGGCCTGGCAGACAATTTTCTCATTGCCAGGTAAAGAGAGTAAGGAAGTTTCACTTACGTCTGTATGTCAGTTCGTGCTATCTGTCGCTTGGTTGCGCGCAACAGTTCTGCGGGCGCAGTTGGGTGACCAGGAGGCGAGCGTGAAATCGACTTTAAATAACACAGATCGAAGGTTGGGATTATTTTGCATAACGCGTGCCATTTTTCACTTTTCTCGTATTTTTCTGAGCACAGTGCTCGTCAAATGTCGTTAACCACTTCATATTCTTTCCGTTTTAATGCGCAGAAAAGAATAGAAGGTAAAATGTTCTTTACCAATGACATTGCCGTGGGCCCTGTGAAAAAAAAATACTGCTCCTAAAGCTCAGATGCAAGAGATGGCGCCATCACGTTGGGTCTTTCAACCTACGGAACTGCTGTCAAATATTCCTGTTGCAGTAGTTTCCCCAAATAAATGAACAGTCCGAGAGTTGCTTGGTCTGAACGCTTTGAAGATGGTTGAAAAGAATGCTATAGGTTCGAAGTTAAAGTCAGGTTAAAAGTAAAGCAAACTTTTATTTTGTTGTAATACTCCGCAGTTTCGCAAGTGTAAACTAATCGCTTTTTTTTGCTAGTATTGAGCCTGTTGTTCTCTAGTTTGTGGGGAACTCGAAATATCGTAACTGTGGTTGCCACATCAGTTTCTATAGCGGCGTCACGCTGCCTGGAATTATGTTTTTCATGTCATCTCAGCTTCGGGCGTTTGGTTTTGACCAAGTTCATGTATAATACCGACTTCTGCTTATTGATGCGAGAGTGGTACACGCGAAATCCTAGAATGTTCTTTAATATTAAGCTTGTAAACTCTCCCGCGTGTCGTCAGAGCCCTTGACAGAAAAATGGCCGAGATGATGGTGCTAGGAAAACGTCCCCTTGGACCAAACTTTTATGACTACAAAAGTGAGCTGATTCTGGGAGCGAAAAAATAGCAATTTGGCCGAGTTATTTTCAACTGAAATCCGTTAAGCTGAAGGGACAACGTTTACCAATACTTCATTACTAAAGTTGACTATACGAAAGTAGAGGCCGATAGGAGAAGCGTTATATGTAATGAATTCACAGTCCAAAAGCACCCATGAGAGTGACATTTCTGCGCACGTTAAAGCTCCCCACAGAGCCGGCCGCACACTGCAGTGTTATTCCTAATCTCCCTGGGGAGGATTCCGACGTCAATAAGAACTTCTATTATTGTGTGCAGTTCGAACAGCTGTTCCAAACAGTTGGCGTACTAAATAAAACTGTCATATTATAACTTATCACATGAAGCTGCCTATGGAGAGCCGACGTCTGAGCTAGTTTGTTGCTCTGTTTTAGTGTAAGAGCCCCAAGATATATTACACTTCCAGCCTAAAATATCTATTCCGGAGAAACAATTTGTTATACTAGCGTGCTTTCCGCTACCATTGTGTGGGGATTACGTCGGCTTGCATCGGCTCAATTAAGTTGTCTTACAATGCTTTGTTTTAACTAGGTTAGAGCCTGATCGACAACGTAGCCTGAAAAAAAATTCATGAAAAGTCCTCACTTTGCTCCACCTCGCCTAAAAGGCCGCAGGTTGAATGTAATCCTCGTAACCCTTCACAACAATGTTCATCCTCAATAGTTTAAATAATTGGGAAGGCAGCTTAGGGGCCGTCAAGATTCAGCTCTCTATGCATTCCGCTATTCTAAACAAGCCCCATAAGAGAGAAACATAGAACTTCCCGGAAACACCCTACGCGTCGCCCTAATTTGAGAAGAAAGGCTGTACACGCCAATATGCAAAACTACTTTTTTTACTTATACTTTTCAGAAGTGGCAGCTGTCAATGACGGGCTTATTGGCTCATAAGTTAGTTCTGTATATGCAATAAATGTAGAAGAGAAAAGTGGCCAATTTATTCCCCGGAATTCGAAGCGGAAGCTCGCGGAAGCACCGCTTTTCTATTTGTTCGGAAGCTCCCGAAACTGGTTTGGCAGCCCCAGTGTGGAATAATTCTGCGGCCTGTCACGGCTTAGATAAGAAAGGCAAACAAAACGAAATAACTCTTGTGGAGCGTTCAGACCCTAAAACCCCAGTGGCCTCAGTGTGTCTCATTGTGCAATCCCCGTTGTCGTTCTTGGGCCCATCGAGTTTCTTATAATATAACTAGAGGGGAAACTGGCGCTGCGATCGTACGCCTCAATGGGCGTGATGGGTAGTTCTGGATTCGGATTGGCGCTCGATGGCTTGTGGAACTTGCTATGAATTGCAGGCAGTTTCGTTTTAGTTTTGGATTTACATGAACGCATTTGCCTACGCGGGGTGTTGGGAGGAGCGATCAAATATACGTTTTTCCTTGAACTGCATGCCTCGCGTGCACTGACACCGCCCTGAGTGTAATGTTTTATAACCAAAGTGGCGAATTGGGTGGGTTATCAATTCATTGCCGCACAGCGAGCACGAAAGCACAAATGATGGCGCTTTGTGCGGCGAAGTTGTCTGCGAATTAGGAGTTGCGGCGCTGCTCATTCGGCAGAGCAATGTATTGTCAAAGCTGACGACGGTTGCGAATCGCTTGGAACAGCCACACCTTTCGTGCGCACGCCGGCTCCTACGGCGTAGAACAGCAGCACCGGCGGCTGATAGGAACGCAGCTTGATGAATGTCACTATATAACTTCTCCAAAGGTAATCGGCTTCTTTTTTCTTATGAGCAAAAAACTTTTCTTACTATTACAAACCACCAGCGCCGAAACTTTTATAAGTAGTTTTTAAAGACGTCCGCGTCCTGCTGTAGTTGGCAGAAAATGGCAAACCTGCTCCACAAACCTCCTCAACTCCGCGTCTGCTTTTTATTTAAATACGCCGTTTTATTGAGTACAAAATCAATTTTCCGTCACTCTATTTCTTGTTCGCAATGTAATTTGTAAACGAAGAACGAGGCAATGAGAGCTTTTTTGTCGAAAAACACAATTTGCGCAGCCAGAGGCCTGTTTTGATACTACGCAATCCGGTTCCAGAACTACCCATCATTCCCATTCAAGCGTAAGCGCCGCTGCCCTGTTCGCGTTGACACTAGCGCCAGTTTCCCGTCTAGTTATTTGTATGAAACTCTATGCTTGGGCCCACTGAAGAAGAAAGATGTCGTGAACATTTGCAATACCAAAACTATTTACGCGCGGCCCACCTGTATTTACCAATTCACTCGGTTATTATATCGGTAAACAAGGAGAGCTGTGGCGTACAAACTGACGCACACATTACTTCTACAGTTATCCTGCTTCTCCTTCTCTTTATTTTTGGTCTCTTCCTTTCATCCACGTTAATTCATTATAGTTGTTTAATATCGACACAGCTGGTTTACCCGGATAGAATGTTTGTTCAAAGCTCCCTTCCGATTTCTTTTCCATTTAGAAACCACGCACCTTACATCATAATTTGTTCATGTAAGAGAAGCAATACCTCAGTGACCCTGGCTTCACATGTCAAAACACGCTTTTCACTAGAAAATAAGACCTCTTGAGAGAGACGCGAAAATTCGAAGTTATCTTGAACACCGCAGTCTTTCTCTATCCTTCGAGAACAATGTGCATTTCAATAATGTCTGCGATTTTGTTTACTTTAAGCATTTAACAAACAATGTTTTTCCTATTTTTCTAACTACAATATCCAAGGGTAGATTGAAATGTTTATGAAAAATTCAAGCAGTTTGCTTCAAGAAATAGGCCTGACCATAGCGAAGAGAAACATTAATAGACCACGTACGAGCAAGAGACTTGTACACATACCCACATACAAGCAGCCGGACACAGGAAAAAATCTGGCGGGTAGCTAAAAAAACCTCATAGTTATGTAAGGCCCGGTATAAAACCACAGATACAGTAAAATAAGTACACCATCTTCCCGCAAGGGAACCCTGAGTAGTATGCGAAGCAGCCATGGGGTCGATTCAAGTGCCCATTAGTTTTCAGTTAGTCTTTTCCGTTAGTTTGAGGTACGTAGCTACCGTTATATTTACGTTTGGTTTCCATGGTAACTACCACTCTTTTCACTTACCGGAACTACGAAATGGGAAATTGCGTTGACCCCATGGCTTTTTCGCATACTAGTCAGTCTTCCCCTACGGGAAGATAGTGTAATTTTATTGGAGGGGGGTGGAGGGTGTTAGAGTGGAGAGACATTAGAGAGAGAGAGAGAGAGAGAGAGAGAGAGAGAGAGAGAGAGAGAGAGAGAGAGAGAGATAGTAGTTGTACGTCGTATGAGTTTGTCTTTATTTAAGCATTATCATCATCATGTTCAACGTAGTGACGTCGAGTTGTGGCTGGCGTTCCGCTTTGATTATGACCGCCTTATGGTCTGTGAAATGTAAAGTCAACGGCTGTTGTAATGGATGAGCCCTAAAGTTGCTGAAGATGAGGTCTATGCACGTTCCCCGGATGGTTGTGCGCTGCTTGTAATCACGGCCCGCCGAGACTCGCCGACGCATGCCGCTGCCGACGACGATGAAACGTCGAAGGTGTGTGAAGCGTGCTCGTCTCGTGCCGGCCCAGGAAGACACCGGCAACACTGTCGCTCGAGGAGCCATGAAAGTGTAAGACACCACCAGGCACTCAGCAAGCCGAGCATGCGTAGTGGGGGTGTGGACGGCGCAACAACAACAAGGGAGGGACATAGCCCCGACCATGAGATGCTTCGCATCTAATAGGCAATATGGGCTTCGTTGCACCTCTCCCCGTACGAGGCACTCATATAAGAGTGAAGACTGGGTCTCTGGCTCCACCATAATTATGCCGTCTGCTCAGGAGTCCAAGGGAGGGACTGAATTCTAAAACACCACTCACATCACATTCACTGGAAAGCCTTGAGTGCTGTTTGTCGAGCCCAAGCAAACCACCGGTAAGAGCATGATCTACATTCTGATGCTGTCGTCACGAAGAGAAAACGAACGCGTGTGCTCGCTGAAAAATTCAACCTGTGATGGTCATAATTAATGTATGCCCTTGATAAAAGCGCAAGAAGGTTCGGCGCGCAGCGCCTCTCCGCTTGCAATATGTAACGTACGCTACTAATACCTCTCTTGCCTTTCTTACAGCTGCCTCTTCCTGGGGCGAGTCGGTATTCGCATCACTTGAATGCGACTATATGGGTCTGAATGGATGGTGGTTGAGAGTAGCTTCCGTGGATCATAGCCGTGTTCGGGAATAATATCTGTTTTAAGAGGTCTGAAAATAAAACCGAGGAGGGTTGGACAAGCTGTTTCTCATTTGGGACGATGGGCTATGATTCGACGTCTTAATGCGCTGATTATTGTCTCATCTAGCTTAGTCTCTTCCCTTTCACTGCATATTTCTCCCCTCCCGCATTGTGCGGAGCGCTATTGCACAGCCACTGATCGCGCATTTCCTGCATAACCTGATAATTAGGTCTTCCCTGATTCTAAAAAAAAGGTCACTGTGATGACAATAATGACGACTGTGGCAATGCGTCGGGATCTGCTTTTGTAATTTTTTTAGCGCCGGTCATTGGCCAAAAAAGTTTAAAAGCAGCTCCTGTAAATAGTTTGAAGTTGCAGCATTGTTTGTTTTAAATCGAAAAAGAAAGCACCCCCCTTAAACTTATTAGTTCAGCGAGTAGTAAAAAATACGCATAGAACATGCGAGTTAGGTTTTATTGTTCTTTTTGATACAACGAAGCACTTTGCGAGCAGAGATTATCAGTAAAATTTATTGTATTCATATCGATCGTCGCACGTTGTATTAATAGAAATCTAGCGATTAACAGTCTATGGTTAGTTTGCTTATAAATGGCTTGCGTCGCGGAAACCAAAGTTTGCGGGAAGTAACTTCGTAAACCAGGCGCTCGAAAAGAAGACAAGGCAAAAAGCGGGCTTTATGTACTGGTAACTCTCAAAGATCGCACATTGCTAACGTAAATTTGAATGCAGCGTTCTTGTTTTACAGCCTAAAGAAAGAGATCAGGCGTACTAACTGGTCATTTATCAATATCCGACCGTGCACAGCCTAATGTTTCACATAGCTAGCTGTGTGGTTTTTAAGTTCGTAGGGCGGAGCATAATAAATTTTCTTAATTATTTTCAGACAAAATGTACGGTTACTCAGCACGCAAAACTAGTGCTTCGGCTTCAGGATTATACACCATAAAAGGAATTCGCTGCGCTTAGCACTCTTTAATACAGCACAACTAATCAATGGAAAGGTTGTGAGTTCAACAGGAACCTGGCATTTTAAATTATGAGATACTATGCTAATCAGATTCAGATAGCGCCAGCTAATGCCGATAATACGGAGGGCGGAAGTACCAGTCTATGCCCCGAAGAAAACAAAGATGGTCTTGCACTCTACAAGATTGGTTCTCGGATGTCATGTATTGCGGGTGTTCAGATACCAATACAGGCCTCACGCTTGGCAGTGGTTTGGCATGCCGAGGGCAAGGCAGCAGTATTCACCGCAGAAATTACGTACAGATCGCGTTTAAATATTCTCAGTATATCTGAATATATGTTTAAAGTTGAGCGGTTACCTTCAAGCTCTTTTAGCAGAGTACCTCGCAGAAAGAGTGATATGCACGATGGTATTGATTGTTCTTCATTTTCCGTCCATGGTCTCTTGTTGCGATATTGAAGAGGAGGGGTGAAATAACAGAACCTTGCGGGTTCCTCTTTGGTATGATTCGGAAGGTGCCTGAGCGGAGGTGCTGAATGACCACTGTGGTGGTACGTTTGGTGAGGAATGCGGTGACGTAATTGTGAAAACCTTATCCACAATTGACAGAGCTGGCTCCTCGCAAAGTCGCTTGATGTGTTACGTTGTCGACACAACCTTTGAGGTCTAATGCAAGTGTGTAATCTTTCTGCCGATTTTATAACTTGCTCAGTGTATCTTCTTTTCGCTGGAGTAAAACCTCTCGAGCGGAGATCTGCGGCCGAAAACCATACATTGTGTTAGGAAAGTAGCTGTTGTTTTCGATGTGGAGTGAAAGGCAATTGTTGACCATATGTTCGAATGTTCGAATAGCTTTCCTACACAGGATTTGAGGGAGTTGGGTCAGAGGTTCTTGGGGTTAAGTGGCTTTTCGGGTTTAGGGATGAGTGTTATGTCCGAGTGCTTCCGTTGTGAAGGCAGGGTGCTTGCGATATACCCTTCGTTAGTGTAGTTTAGTAGATTGTTGAGGGTTACGTGATCAAAATTACGGAGGAGCTTATTGGGAATTTTCCCCTTGCCGGGGGTAGTGTTCCTGGTGAGGTTGTGGTGAAAGAAGCAGCAACGTTTTAAATCTGCCCAGTCAAGTAGAAATGACGTGAAGGTCGCAATTTCATTCACAGGCTGCAGAAACACGGATCACCTTGTCTCACGCCTCAGGTAACACGCAGTTGCAAGCCGGTTATCGTTCCTCAGCACACTGATCTCTTCCAACAAAAACACTATTCATGGTAGTCTGAGTCTTTCCTCCACTCGAGAATCCCGTGGAAGAGAGCCTTCAACTCAATTCCCCCTGCATAAGCATTTCCGGAATCCTCTCCTCAACCGAGTGGAGGGAGTAACTGGAGTGGAGAAGGGACTCAGAATACGGCACTATAAGTGCTGTCTGATTTGCAGAAAATGTTCATTCGATTCAGGCAATGACAGCTTCCTTACGCACGCTTCGAGTATTTCGGTAAAGGCATTCACAACAGGCGGTTTTTATGCTAGAAGTCAGGTATTGAGGAATTACGTTCTTACTACCGATATTTTACACCATACCGTGCCTGGACTTACAAAAGAAAGCACGTCACTAATAAGTACAAAATGAAAGCTCTAAGGTATAAGCAGATAATTTCACCCCATGCGATTTTAATTTATAACCGATAATGTTCGTATAGCCTCGGTTTACATAACCCGTTATATATTGATTTTTCGCATAGCCAGTCACATTTATGCACTTTTCCTTGCGTAAACTGCACATCGGCTTGAACTTCAAAAACTACCAGTTGGCACATTGGCACCCAGTAGTGTAATGTTGTTCGGAAGTTTATACGGCCTGAGAAGTGAGATGAAAATTATATTTGGGCTTTCAGAATAACTATACGCACTTATAAACATTAGAACGCCACAGTTACTTCCTTTATTGTAATCTAAGCAAGCAAGACCTTTTTCTGTGCTGAAGTTGCGGGTAGCATTCATGCTCTACAGGAAATGGTGTATACTCAGTTAAAAGTGCAGAAAAAGAAAACATCTCTCGTGAATAGTGGGTGCATGCAGGTGTTCCGTAAAAGCAGAGACGTTAAATTTTGCGATAGCAGATACGAGTGCAACTTCAGGTATTATGCTATGTAAAAAATGGCGCAGCTTGCATTAGTGGCGCAAGGATGGAGAAACATCACAGCTGGCGGTCCCTGTCCCTTCATCGGAGACGCGGTTGTGGAACATCACATGAATTTCCGAACTTGCCGCTGAAAGTTCTACATGACTGGTATGTCCCGATCGCTTTATCCGCAGCCTTTCACATTTCTTCCAAAGTAGACCGCGTTAGCACGCTCTACAACCCGCAGCAACCAGCTTCGCGAACTCGGCGTCTGAAGCGCGAATTCTGCGTCTGTGCTCCCCATTTCAGGCGCGAATGCACGTTAACGGGATAGGAGAACTCTGCCCGAGAGATCTCCCCACGAACGCAGCGCAGAGTGTCCTCGAAGGTCGAGCTGGCCGACGCCGCGTGCTCCTCACGTGGGGCACAATCACTTGGCTCGGTATTTTTTGTAGTTTCTTGTGAGCTCCTCACGTTGTGGAAACACACGTTTAAGCCTGGCCGACGCTGGGTGCTCCTCACAAGGCGCACCTCCTCGTGACCATGCTTTTTTCTTGGTATATTTTCTGGTAACGCTTCTAGGGCGAAACTGAAAGCGTAAACAGCTCTGGTGTTAAAAGAGAAAAGCCGACAATGCATTTTGGATTAACAAACGGATGAAGAACGAGGTTTCAAAGCAATTCAATAACCTTGTTTGGGTAATGGGGGAATACCGTATGCTTTGTTCAAAACGAGGTAGCAACCTCTAATAGTTTCTTTTTGAATCGAAGCTTTCTGCGCCTGAGAGATTGCAACCATTCCGTCAACAAAACGCACTGCAGGAAAGCGAACTTATCGTAGCAGACCTCACAAAACGATGATGATGATGAGCGATGGCACCTCGAGAACCTCAAGCAAAAATTGGTCGCGTATGCTGCTGTCATTGCAAATGTCGAGGGAAGACGATAATCGACTGGCGCCCCTGCCAAGTCAATTCCTCCCTTCTCTTTCCGGCTCAACACTCGTGCTGTTCCTCTCCCGCCTCGTTCCTTTCACGATAACACGCTAGAGGTTTACTCGAGTTAATTTAAATTTACCGCGTTTTATTGCTCCAAGTCGGGTGCCTGGGTGCGACGATGCCTGCGCGGCCGTACGGCCGAGGCACGCGTGAATCGAGGCACCCTAATACAACGTTTAGAGGACCACGTTGCCCTACTCCACGAGCGTTCCAAGCGGACCATGGAGCCTATCTAGTGGAACCTTTCGTTGCTGTTGCCGTTTGATTTTTAAATGCCGCCAGTTAACCCGGCTATCACAAAAACCAAGAGTCCGTGAATTGTTTAATAAAGGAACACTGCATACATCATTCATGTATTGATTTTCTGCCTTATATTTCCGTAATGTATTTTTCTTCTTCAACAATGTTGACAAGTATGAACATTAACACTGGACTTAGACGTCTAGATATGGCAGTGAGTACACAAGGCTATTGCGCAGTCTCTGTTTCATTTTGGCCGGGTGGCTGAATCGAGTCACAGACAGACAGACACAGACAGACACAGACAGACAGACAGACAGACAGACAGACAGACAGACAGACAGACAGACAGACACACAGACAGACAGAGACAGACCAAAATTTCTGCATTGAAGTAGCCCAAGAAAGACTCTTTTTTTTAAAAGAGCGCTTCCCGTGGCCGGAAGCGAACCTGCGTCCCTGGCGTTATGCACCCGACGTCTATCCGACGTCTATCCGACGTCTTTCCGACGTCTATCCGATACGACACGCTCGAAGCAGTTTAGATTTAAAGTGAAGCCTTCTTGGTCTGGCTGATGTGCGGATGATATCCACGGATTCAACGACGCAATGACGCGAAGTGCATCCCATCAACGATCATAGTCCCCAACCCCAACGACAGTGAAAGAATCCGTCCCGAAAAGCTGAACGTTTAAACCATCGTTGTCGTTAGTAGAAGGAGCGTTTAATTTTTATTATATGCGTGCATAAAATTATCAGGAAAACCCACAAAGTCTGTCGACTGACGTCTGGTGTTTTCCTCTCTTATTTTGCGTTCTCACAAAGGCGCAGCATCGGATAATAAGTGAAAAGCACCGATGTGTGCTCAAAGATGGCGCGCAAGCGAGCTTTTAATTACGCTCCAACTTAATAGCTGCAGGAACACCTTGCTCGGAAAGGCGGGCTCGGCAAATATTTACCTCTGTGTCAAACCGTTCCCTCGCAGACCCAGGGGGCTTAATTTAAAGTTCTGAAAGCAAGACGTGCCACCGCACAAATCGCATTCAAATGAAACAAGAGCGTGAACACAGATTGGGCTCGCTCAAATTATTCACTTCTAAAAGAAAATATTTACATTTCCAGAGTTCTTATTTCAAAGGGGAAATATTTCGCCCTATTTGCTTTTATCAGGTTAATATAAATTCCGAAAAAAAATTAGTGCCTTTCCACTCCGGGAAGAAGGATAACCTGCGCAGCTGGACGCACTCCACGGAACGCACGAAAGAAAACACGTTTTTTCGTAATTTGCGATTGAGCATACTTTCCGGCAATTAACTGAATGAAAGTTTGAGGGACCCGGGCTTCAGTCTCGCCGACAAACATGGAGCAGTCTGTTTCACTCCGCGTAGTAGACATCTTATTGTTTGTGTAACACACCAATCCAATCCGCTCGACCACAGAGAGGACACCTGATAAGTCGCATTGGGCCGTTTGACGTCCATGTTTAAACGCCCCACCGCGGAACGGGCATGTCATGAGTAACGAAACCTATATCTTCGTGTGCACGCCCCCCCCCCCCCCCCCCTGCCCCCCCTCCCAACCCGTTCACGCCGATAACCGGTTATGCCCGCGGGCTTAGAAGTGAATAAACCGTCGAAAATGTCGCTCTAAAAGCCCCTTAAGCCGAACAAGTAATATTGCCCAACGTCGGCGTTTAAAGCGGGTACGTTGCCGGCCATCCGAGAGGGATTAACAGCAACTTGACGAGCTGGAACTAGAGGACGCAACGGTGGCAGCAGTGGCTCTCTATTCTTCTTGCGCCTATTCACGCTTCTATCCGGGCTAAGGTCTCTTCAGTTCCCGCTCTTCCTCCAAGTGAACGAGACGCGCCCGTCCCATGGAGAGTTAAAGCTTGAAGGGCCAGCGCTTTATTCTGGCGGACAAACGTCGTACTGACCGTTTCTCTCCCTCGTCGTGGGCATCTCACTGTCCGTGTAACGCAACAACCCAGACCAAAACCACTCGACGAAGGATTGGCAGCTGACAGGACGCATTGAGACATGAGACTTCCACCTTTAAATCGCTAACCAACACGAGGGGCACCACGGTAACGACATGAAGCCCCGTTTTGCAGGCTTGTCCCACTTCTCTCCCCCCTATCGTCCCCCCCCCCCCACCTTCCTCCCAAACCGTGCACGCTTCAACCGGCAACCGCGGTAATGAGCGCATACAAATGTCGCTGAGAAAGCCTTTCAAGTTTAATACGAATGATGGGGTTACGCCAGCGTTCCAAGCGGGCAAGCGGCGCGTCAATTCACAACTACTAGGCGAGGTGGAATTTGAGACGGCTACGGCAGCGGCGGTGGCGGCGGCTTTCGGTCATTTTTTCGCCCATGCGTGCTTCTGTGGGTTCTCCGCAATCATCTGATGAGACCGGTACGGCCGCTGTCAGCCAATAGCACAACTTGTGAAAGAGGCATCGGTGGTCGCAAGGGGAATAGCAGTTCTGATAGAGCGGTCGGCAGTGGGGAGGAGAAGCTGCGGATCGGCGCCAAGTCAATCGGAATCACCGGAAGGAAAGCTTGAGGGGTTAGACATACACTGCTCCGCAGTAAAACGATGGCCGTTTGTGAAATTCAGTGCGTTAGCATAGCCTCGCTGACGAAATATTGAGTCTGCACTGTCTGACACTGAGCCTGATATCGCCGTATCAGATAAGGGAACCCAGCAATGCTCTGTCTTATCTGTGTAAAGGAAAGTACAATAAAGGTGCAGAAACGATACGGATAAATTTATGCGTTATCGAATAGGGAATTTACTTTGTGCTGGTTATCGGCCATGCTTACCTTGTGGGGCTACTAATGAGTAGGGCTGTTTAAAGTGTTCAAACAGCGGGTGATTGCACCTGAAATCAGCTTCGCGAGTTGCATTTTCTCATCACGCATACTTTGTGGGGTTGAATTATGCGAAAAAACTGTAGAAATAATTTGAAGGAAGGTTCGTATATCTGTCGTTATTCGACGAATAAGGCAAGTCCCCCCCACATAACTCAATACAGTTGTCCACCCACTAGTCGTACATCTCAACTGTAAAAAAGGGCTCTAATAATTTTTTGCTTAAACAATGCTCACAACATTTAAAGCACCTTTAGGGCGAAGTGCCATCTCAGTCCTATTGCAAGTCAATTTATCGTATTCTCGTTTGCATGCATCGCTTATTTGTTAATATATATGTGCGCGTGTATGGGTGGGTGTGTGTTTGCGTCCGCCTGTCCGCGCGTGCAGATGTCCCAGTGGCCTTGTATAAAAAACGAAAGATTTTCTTGTAATCTTAAAGTTCTGTCTCTTGCGTTTCCTGGTTACCCCAACAGGCAGCAGCAACATAGTAAGCGGCCCTTGTGTAAAACTGTCAGGTCGTTAGCATTTTTTTAGTTTTTTTTTCTTTCAAAGTCTACGCTGGTTTAATCACTAGTTTTTGCACTTTAAATTGGCAAGGACCAATTTCATGGTCTCAGTGTGTCTTGTAAATAACCTTGACCCCACTTGACGTGATGCCGCGCTCTGCGGCAAAGGGATTCGTATTCGCACAAGTACATCTGAATGATCATACGTGCAGAGCGAGGTCGTCAAAACACAGGGGCTGTCTGGCTGTTTTTTGCTCGTCATCCTTTGTTAGTCCTGCAGTAGCTTCGTTGCGGTTGCTTCCTGTCAAAATGTGTTGACCCGGGATCTGCAGTGCGGCCCCAAACGAGACCGGCCTTCGCTGTTATTCTAGTCAGTAATCTCGATGCAAACATGCAGGAAAAGTATGTCTATCTTTTCAGCGGACTTTTAAGTATATAGAATATGATGCCAGCTGATAACCCCCTTCAGGTACGTCAGACAAATTGGGAGGAGGAGAAGAAGAGGTAAGATGCACCTCGTTGACTGAGAAAAAGTAGGCACAGAAATCAGTAGGTTTTGCGCCCGTCAAATTTTTTGTACCGCGTTTCAGGCACTTTTGCACCCTGGTGTTCCATTTATAAGACGCTCAGTTTTTAGAGGTTAGATGTGTGGCTTCCATCGAGCTAGCCTGCCTGCACAGTGCGAGCACACTACCTGGCAGTGCGCTATGTGCGGTCAATTAACTGCAGGCGACTGAGAAATTCATATCTCAGTTGTTTAGAAGAAACATGACTTTTCGGTTAGTGGAACACAAGGGTATGGGTGACCGTTATAACGCTCTTTTGTAAATGGGACAAATCTACGTAGAACGCCACTCTTAGTTCGCAGACCACCAAAGGCAGACATTTGATCTTGAAAAGGAGAGAAAAAATGGGGAGATATTTCAACCGTTGTTTCGTCTGGTTCAACTTCAGGCCGTTTTGTTGAGTGCAGACACGTAGATACACGTAAGCTGCTCCCTTGCGTGCCAGCACTTGATTTCTTCCTTCAGTGGGTGCCTTCTTGTTTCCAAACATTGGTTATTAAAGCACACCACTATGTTCTTTTGCTCTATGCGGAACAATATTTCGTTACGCAATCGTGGTCACTGTCCTCGTCGTTAATACCCTGTTCATGGTTGCAGTCACGTGGGTGACACCCGTTTTCTCTTTACTCCTGTTTTCGTAGAGGGCGGCTTACAACACAGAGCCGCCCTCTACGAAAACAGGACTCGGAAAATAGTAAGTACATTATTTAGTGTAATAAAGTTAAACAACGCAAAAGTAGCACATCATGTGCAGTGAAGAGTACATACCGTTAATAAAATGGCGTAGTGGCAGCAACACCAACGGCGAGGCGTAACAAACGACCAAACTTCACTTCGACGAAGCGTGCAAATTCGTCGATTATAGGGTAACAAACTTTACTTCACTTGCGCACACACGTCCGCTCAACTTCCACTTCTCTGTTCTCCTGAGTGCTTCAGTGATTGCCAATACAAACCGATTGTAACTTTTATGTTCTGCTTTCATTACACAACCACTCTCTAAAAATCGATCAGCGGTGGGCTACGGAGTTTGCCCAACCTCGGTTGATTGAAGTTAAGCAGAACGGCGGTTGCTGATCCTCGGATCGGTGTCCCCACGCACTCGAGCCCGCCTCCGCAAATGGGTTCAGGAAGAATTCAAGACCCGGAAGAAGAGAGGAGAGCGACCCTGTAGCCCCGAAGCCATCCTGGGTTCCTCCTCCCTCGTCTTCCTGCGTGTCTCAGTGAATGCGCCCAGAGGGGGCGCTCGGCTTGCTCTGAGATGCCGCCGTAGATATTTTCGCCGGACGTGCGAGTTAGGATGCCGAACCGCAAGGACGCCCATGGGACCTCGTTGAACAGAATCCGAGACGACCCAGCTACGTTCGCTGAAAGCGTGGGCTCTGCCCCGCAGTTTCGCATTCGAATCACTTTTTGTTTTTAAGTTCAGGAGAGTATTGGTTTGTGCGAGTTGGTACATAGCAGCGTATTGAAGCGCAGCAAAGACGAGGACAGGAACACAGACGACGACACACAGAGTGCCCTGTGTGTCGTCGTCTGTGTTCCTGTCCTCTTCTTTGCTGTGCTTCAGTACGCTGCTTTGTTTTTAGGGGCGAAGCACGTTAAGGCCGAGGCTTGTCCGTCCGGCGTCCGTGCTCACGGCACAGCACAGTGTAAATCGGAACATCTGTGAACAAAAGGTTCCCAAAAGGTTAACAAGAACAAAATAAAAGGTTTACAAAAGCTTAGAGAGAGAGAGAGAGAGAGAGAGAGAGAGAGAGAGAGAGAGAGAGAGAGAGAGAGAGAGAGAGAGAGAGACGCACAGCACAGTGTAAATCGAAACATCTGTGAATAAAAGGTTCACAAAAGGTTAACAAGAACAAAATAAAAGGTTCACAAAAGGTTAGGGAGAGAGCGAGAGAGAGAGAAAGAGTGCTCCTGGAGAGCCATGCTGCGCATGCGCGAGATGTAGTGGAGTGGATTGGATTGAATTGGATTTGGATTTGGATGGGATGGGATTATATTGAAATTGATTGGATTGGATTGGATTGGATTGGATTGGATTGGATTGGATTGGATTGGAAATCGTTTTAGCAGCAGTGGGCACTCTCATGGGTGATTCACGGTAAGAACGAGGCCCAGCACTTCGCCCACTCGTCATGATTCACTTGGTTCAGATGCGTGAATTTTTTATTCTCGCTTAGGGATGTTAACTGCGTAGGATAGTGACTTGCAGCGGGGAGTAATTCCCTGCCCTGGATCCCTTTAACGACTCTGGTGTATGACTATTGATATTTCAGCCAGAAGAAATCACGCACAGAAGTTCCTTTTTTTAACAGCAAAGCTGTCGAGCAAATTGCTTGTGTGTGCTGTCCGCAGTTAAAAATACCAGCAAAATGTCGAGAGCTCGTGCACACGTGCCTCTAGCGCACATTCGTCAAGCTCATCATGTGCACTTAGAAAGATTGACCAATATTGGCCAAAAACAAAACTCCAGCGTTGAACGAGTGCCTATAGCGCTCGTTCGCCAAACCAAGCGTACCCACTTAGGGAGTTTGGTCGACGTTGGCCACAAAAAACACTCCAGCGTCCTCAGTGTCGTGACAGGACTTTCTCGGAACGAGAAAGACACCTGATAGCGCACGCCCCTCGTTCGCTCGTCCTCGTTTCGGCGTGCGCATGCACTCCGTACCGTAGAAGAGCCGCAACTTGAATGTCCAAGATGCTGTAGGTAATCATTATCTCCTCAAGGCGCGGCGGAGGGGAAAGAGGACGCTTTGCTTTGAGAGTCTTCACGGGCACAGCATCCGCTACAGACTATGCGTCGCGTACGAAAACGCCAATTAAAAGGACGAGCTCGCTCTGGCCTTCCTCAACATAAGATCATTAAATTCCCACGCTGCCTACGTGAACCACGACACCACAACAATACTAAAACTCATCTTTGTGCTCGCCGATGATCCCCTACAACAGCTTCGCCAATAAAGTATTGCACGTGGGTGCAAGCCTTCCTGAAATATTTTTAAGTCGGGTGCACCATTTTGACCCGATTGTGCTTCTCGTTAATGAGCTGATGCACAGCGTCTTGCCCCGTAGGGCTACCCGAAATTCGGCGTTGCGAAAAATGCACTTCAGAGGTCGGTCTTCCACAACACATTTAAAGGGGCACTGACACTAAAATTTTGCATCTTGTTTTTGTCGTTGCGATAAGTAGCTAGTGACCTACTTATAACCTGCAGAAACCTCATTTGCTTCAGCGTGCGACGGTTGTTTAATTAGAGGCATTTTAAATGCGGCCAGTCCCAGTTTCGGTTTCAGCGGGTGCCGCGAAAAGATGGATTTTTTGTGAACAAAGCTGACCACGTGACCGTTGGAGGGATATCACAGAGCAGAGCTGCCATAGCACTGTCGAATCCGCATCGCGGGCAGTTACTGCGAATGCCCCAACGTATTGATCTCGTTAGCCGCTTAATTAAAAAGCGACCGTGGACGTGACGCAAGCGCTGAGAGTGCAAATGCTACCGCGGCTAAAGGACGACCCGCGAGGCTCGAGACAGTGGGTGGCGAGACGCGCGCTGGAAGCAGCCGGCCGGTATGCCTGCAGGTCCGCCTACAGATGTGTTCGGCTTAGCACTGCGGCGGATATTCGATTACCGCTCTCGTATGCGGTACAGATGACAATTTTTAATGCAACCCGCCATCGCATCACTAACTCCTTTCTGATATAAGCTGCCATGGTTGGGACTTGGCAGCGGTTACAAGCTATCACTCGAGCTACCTGCGCCGGCGTGGGCCACTTCGCGGCCGTGGCCGGCGCCTGCACAGCGACCGTGCGGCTCGCTCAGTGGGCTTTTCGTGTCTCCGGCGCGTTTTCGCATCCAATGTAAATAAAAAGTAATAGAAACAGAGTGCCTGGAATCGCTGTAGAACTTTGGTCGCGGCCAGCTGCGCGATGAGCCGACGAAATCACGGCGCCTCCGCCGCCAACGATCGGGTCGTTCGTTCTCGAGAGCAGAAGCTCCGCCCTCCGATTGGAGCGGAGAGCCGGGCGAGCCGGCGAAAAACGCCGGCAGTGCGGAAGCGGCAAACACAAACTCGTGACGTGTTTTGATGTTCATTTACAAAATATCCACGGGATGTCGATTGCGCGTGGTCCTCTGCTGGCTGCTCGCTTGGGTTTCGCACACTTTAAAATTGATTTTAAATATGTTATATGCTGTATTCGCCGCTGATATTTTGCAGATGATGTATATGTGTTCACACCAATCTATCTCCGAAGTTA
Source organism: Haemaphysalis longicornis (assembly GCF_048455015.1). Classification (NCBI taxonomy): domain Eukaryota; kingdom Metazoa; phylum Arthropoda; class Arachnida; order Ixodida; family Ixodidae; genus Haemaphysalis; species Haemaphysalis longicornis. The sequence continues at coordinate 95,623,653 of NW_027526225.1, read as the reverse complement.
TCTCGCCTTCAAAATTTTGTGCCAGTACCCCTTTGAAACTCCGAGTTTCACTATTAAATTTGTTGAAAGGATGATTTGCAGCCATATATCATCGGACAAAATATATTTCGTACTATTGACTGCACGCCACGATGCGATACATAACTTGACACAGTAAAATCGCATCATCTTGAAACTGCGCCTAATCATTGCTGTTGAAACACAAAGGTTAACACATTCTTGGGTAATACTTTAATTTTTTAAGAACATACCTTTGGGGGCTGTCCATAGAGTTTCCGCGATCTAGCACTCCATAACAAAAGGCCTTAGCCATTTAGTCAGCATGGCGGGTAAAGACCTTAGCATGCATTCTGTTTCAGAAACAAATGAATCGTAATGGGATGGTGTACTCTGTTCGGTTGCCAGTGAAAACACTCGCCACGTACCTGCCTGCAGTGTTGGAAATGTCTTAGAAAAGTGAAATCGTTCTGCCGCCCCGCTGACGTAACTCTTCCCTGCCCTCTCGCCTTCTCTAATGAGAAACGTCATAGTGGTTTTTTCAATACATTCAATTTTCTCTGAGGACTCAAACCTGCCGGGGCCGTGACCGTCTCCCTTTGTTTTCTTTTGGTTCCGCTTGGAATAGCACAAGCTGAAGTATTTTTATCGTTCGCTTTTATGAACTCTTTTCTCAAGGCTGTTTTTAAGGTTTCTTATTTGCTCTTGTAGAGACAGTATAACGTGCACGCCTAACTAAAAGAACGCTAGCACTACGGGGAAGTTACCCGCCGTGGTGGCTCAATGGCTAAGGGGCTGTGCTGATGAGCACGAAGACGCGGGTTCGATTCCCGGTCGCGGCGGCCGCTTTTCTGATGGAGGCGAAAAGCGAAAACGCCCGTGTGTTCGATATTTCGGCGCACGTTAAAGACCCCCAGGTGGTAAAAAATAATCCGGAGCCCTCCACTACGCCGCGCCTCATCGCCTGCGTTGCGTCGGCGCGTTAAATCCTACAATCAATCACTCAACTACGGGGAAGTTGTCATATTTCGCCTCGAAAATGCCAAAGGTTTTCATCACGCTTTATAATGTGTACATGTATAAGCCATATGAGCTATTTTAGTACATAGGCTGGTCCTGTCTGTACGCATCATGTGCAGGCAATCTTTTACTTCGGCCGGCCAGCTGAATGCAATGAAAATTATACAGTAGAATTTTTGGATTTAGGTATCCCAAGAAAGTGTTGCGCCTTTAAAAGTCATGACTTCCACATTCAATTATTGGCGGTCACCAAAGCCCTTGCAAATATCCGTATACGTCGACTTATCGGAATAAATCCTGGTACTAGCCCCCGTCGTGCAATTCATCTTTTGCGTTTGTTTAATGTGATTTGCGATATTGGAGTGGAGATACGTTTCTGGTCGTCGACTGGGACCATATGCGCCATGCGCCACCTACCAGATCACTTGGAATTGTCCTAGTTTTGCTTGCGAAACTTCTAAACGAACAAACACACAATTTTCACCCTCCACACCCCCGTTCGCCTCGTTACCAAGAGGCTCACTCAATGCGGATGTAACGTTGCGATATAACAATTTTTCCATCCTCGAGTTGCTTCTTTGTGCAAGAAACAAAGCCGTAGTACGCATTTTGTCTTCAGTACATAAGAATTCTTTGATCTCTTTCAGGTTTCTTTACGCTGCCAGTGACATTACGTATCTCTTAATGAAAATAAAAGATGCAATTGACGCATCACGAAATCAAGCCTATTTCGAGTGAGCTACCCCCTGAGGAAGAGAAAAAAACCTCTAGACTCGCTTTACGGTGCTACTGGCCAATGCTTACTGAACAACTAGAATCTCCAAATACAGTAGAAGTTGAGTTACATCTCGCCCACGAAACAGCAGTAATTTATACAAATCTTGTGCAGTGTACTGGCGCTCGCTGCTGCCGGCTGCTGCGCCTTTCTGGTAATCCGAGTCGACGAGCCGAAATTTCCGCAAGAATCACCTGACATTAATAATAACAGAACCCGAGCGGAGAGGTCTGCACATCTCCCCTCATCAAATCCAGACGAGGTTTACTTGTAATTACAGTAATCTATTATCATGTATTCTTTCTGCTGTTTTGACTGGCAGATTTTGCACAAGAGTGCCGTAAGCCGTGTGAATAACCGTTCTTGGCCAGTTTGCTTCCTTAGCTGTGAAGGGCCTTACGCATTAATGTTCTCAACTTGATACCAAACGGACGCGGGTTGATTTTGTTTGCCACATTTGTAGCTTTTTTTCTCGAGACAGTCATTTTTTTTAAACGTTTAGGTCGAAAAAAGCCTCAAATGTCAGGAAGGGAAGTGGCTCCAACTTGGACACAACAAGAAGACAAGAAGTACAGGGCCCGCCGCTGTCCTTTCGTTTCTTCTGTTGTCGTTAAAGTTCGAAGTAATTCATTTTCAGATATGTAGAAATTCGCATAGATTAGAAGCGTAGCCGCTACCAACCGCGAAACACCATGTAGTTTACGAATCAAATAACGTTTATTATTCCCGCAACATTGCTGAACATAAGAAAATTTCTACATCATTTCAGAGCCGTGTTAGACCTCCGAAAAACTTGCGAGTTTCGCCAGAACAAGTCCAATAGCGTTGAATTGCGCGTTTTAGCATTTCGGTGCAATGGGGAAATTGACTACCGCATGCAGTAGCCAGAAGCATTGCTAAATACCTTCCCTTTGTGCGTGGAAGCGACCGTCTCTTATCTGCTTTTTTTTTCGTCACCATGCCTCTCACAGACCTCCCCCTAACCCTTCTGCCGCCTTGTTTTATATCTGCGTCCTACTCCCAACTCTAGCCAAATACGAGCTGTTTTTCTTGCCCCACGCCCGCCTTCGTGACATCCGCCAGCGTCCAAGGCGAGTAAGCAAAGCTTGTTCATTTTTACCGACGAGAAAAGTGTATCCTCGTTATTGACCATCGTTATCGTCAAGCGCATATCCTTCGGGGGAGCCGGGCAGCTCGAAGGCGCGGAAATTGTCCCTCGACGTACAGGAGCGCCTCATAGCATGCCGTCGCGACGCTCTCGCTCAAGGACCGAACTCCTCGGTAAACGCCAGAGGCATTTCCTCATATCCGCTTCATCTGCTCATCCGGGGCTGTTTTATAAGTTGCTCACTTTCCAGGCAAGGTCTAGCGGGTGTACAAATAACGAATGGCCGCTTCGGCGAGGTCAACGCTACTGGAGTCGGTGTGCGAATAACCTACCAGCGTGTGCACTCGAGTAGGCGTTATGCCCACGACATTGTCTCGATGTGCACGTCATGCACAAACAAACCAGCCAAGGCAAACAAATTTAGCTAAGAGAAAAAACTTACGGCGAATAATCTTGCCATGCGCGGCCTGTAGCTTCGGCCGAATAAAGGTCTTTTTTACTCTACTTTATCTTGCTAGTAGGCAGGTTCTGGTATAATAAAGGTAGTTTTGATCTTCACTGTTCTGAAAGCTTTTGTGCTGTTTTAGAGCCTCATTGCTGTGGTGTTTTTTTACGCGAAGTCTTCAAACTTTTCTTAATGAGACCACCGAGCTGTTGCATAGAGCAGATATGGTGTTCCTCCTTTAGCATTTTTTTTCCTTCCAGAAATGTTTTCCCCTTTTTATTAGTCTTTCTGACGGTAAGCGGTCATATTTTGAAGATGGCACCGCAAAGTGACCACTCCAAAAAGGATCTAAGAACAGATATAAACCTCCTTTTGTAGCCATTTATTTCGAACCACACCACTAAAAAACGTGCACCCTTTAACTAGTAGGTAGTTAAATTTTGCAAACACCGGACGTTATTTTTTGTATATTGTCCTTGCTTTTCGACCAAGTTAGTTTTATGTCGCTTTCAATCATTGTTCGCTCAATGTAACCACTGTATTTTTTTTTGAACTCGTACGACAACTGAGAACCTTTACTAATGCTAGGCTGAACTTATTTCATTTGGTGCTTCCGAATTCAATTCAGGCCAGCTTGTGTTCTCATTGCAGACACCTTTAGTATCGAAGAGTATAATAGCGACTAATTGGGCCACAAAGTTTACTTCGAAGCACGTCACGAGTTGCCCAGAGACTTCTTCGGTAACCCACCCAGGTTGTGGCGTATCCAAAGTAAAATACTTTTGCGGGCAATTTGGCTGGCGAAGGTTGCACACCCTAATCGAAAAATCTAAGAAAGATGTCTTTAGTACGTCCTATTTTCACGTGTCGGACTGTCGTCTTGTCGTATACTTTTAGTGTGGCCATTCTGATGTTCTGTCTTGTTTCTTATTGCTGTCGGAATTACGATGTTCCTCCGTGCCGAATTCCTGTCTTGTCGTGGTCCTGATGTTCATAAGCAGTTGCACATGGTCTGAATAATATAGCCCATTGTGAAGAATAGCGTAAATGGCAGTTCTGTTGTGACTACAGGAGTGTTTGTCGTTGCGAAAATTGACTTTGTCGTTACGACAGAAAGGCGTGTCGTAACAACCGATGGCTTTGTCGTAACGACGGGACTTCTGTTGTCACAGCAAAATTTTTTCTCCTTCGACAGGAATTCTCGTTAGGTTTTTCAGTATTCCTGCTGTAATTTTCAACTGGAGCATCCTGTAAATATGGTAGAAATGTCGCGCACACGAGAACACGGTTCTCTGCAGGATGACATCTCCGCATTGGCGGGCGCAAAGCCGCCTCTGTAGCATTATTATTGAGGACGGCGCATGGAGTAAACCTTTTTTTTTCTCCCGTAAACACCGCCCCCTTCTTTGTTTTCTCGTTCCGCTTGTCGTTACTCTCTCTTGCGGGCGTCCTTCCTTCGACCGAGTGCGACTTCATGCCTTCCTCTAGCGAACGGGCTTATGAACTTCCGGCTCAATCTCGATGGATGAGAAAATAAGGAAGCGATAGAAGAGAATTTATTGCGGCTTCTTGCTTCCAGAGATTAATCGCATGCCCCTCACCACATCGTTCCTGCTGTCATCTGTCGGAACACGGCTTAACTCCACTGCAGCTGTGAGATTCTTAAGCGGACCTGAAGGGTTCTCGGTCGATGCGCTTCTCGTGATCGATGCCACTGTCCCTCGCTTTCCTCTCCTTTTACTGTGGGCCCCAGTCATATATTATTTCTTAAGCTCCACGCAAGACGTTAACCACTGCTGCAACGTCTCGCCTCCAAGGTATCGCTACCCCTTCCCAACCATGCTGCAGTGCCGCTAAAGATTTGCAAAGCTTTTGGGTGCTCTTAAATAACCGAAACCAGCGCTACGTGTTTGGAGTTGTTGTAGGGTTCAATTTTCATAAACGTCTTCACGAGCTACCCTCCTGTTTGGACATTCTCGCGCGTATGAGGTGGTGCAAGTTGCCCAAGAGCGTTTTCTTTGAAGTAAAACGGCACGTACGTTCATTTTGTACTTTTGCTTCAATTTTGTGTCTGAACCTGGCGTGATGCGTAAGCGTACCAAGCCGATTCTCTGTGTCGCAAACTTTCACTTTATTTGGTAGCACTGAAGCAACACGTCAACTAGACGACCCTATTTTTTGCTTTTTTATAATAGCGGCGAATATCTTGGTGGGAGCGGTGGCATCCTATCAAAAAAACTAAGGCATTTCCCCGCAGCCTGGTCGGTTGACCTAAGAGCTCTGATAAGAACTCTGGACGCACCGTGCGTACTTTAAACTGGACTTCTAATGTGGCTAAACAGTCACCTGAAAATCGGAAAAAAGGAACGGTACGACCATACACGCATCGATTGTGACGCATATGTGCAGTAGTATGCCTATATATATACAGTTCCGAGTGGAGGATCCTACACACGTTTCACACCGCCAAAGGATTCTGGAACAGTTCCAAAGAGAGCACTCACATCTCCAGGTGTCCCACGAAATCCGTAGTTATAAACCACTACTGAGTAGTCTAAATTTGATCTCTTGATCTTTCATGAATTATCCTAAGAAGCTTGCTATAGTGGTACAATTGTTGTTGCGAATTCTACAGAAAGAAGAGGAGGCTCCCGGAACATACCACACCAGCATCATCATCATTGTAGATAAGTCATCACCTTTAAAGAGATTCGATCGGGGTTCTCACGGGTCGATTTCCTGGCGGCTTAATAGCAACAAGGTGGTCGCTCCGACAATTGTTTCTTGCGTGCCGGATTTCTCGCATCCTTCATGTCAGTCTTCATCCCCGAGTTTTGTTTATAAACGCGTGAATAAATCCCCCCCCCCCCCCTCCCCTTCCTGCGGTCATTTGCAAACCAATGCTCTGAACCGTCGGGAATCCAGAACCGAGACTGCAAATTTCAGCCCCCCATCTCATGACCAGCTCGAATCTCGTACGTTACTGTATTTATTCAATTACAAGCCGGTCACGATTATTAGGCGAAGGCGCAGTTTTGACAGTAAAAAAATCGACATATGTGTAAACTGAGCCTCGAGTACCAGGCGGGGTATGACTGAGACTACGGATTTCAAAGAAAATAAACCTCGCGTTATATTAGCATCTATGCGGTATACCCGGATTGGCCGGTTTCCGCCGCACTCCCCGCATTTCCATTTTGATTGCTTGTTACTTTGCATGAGAGCGTTCGCTGAAAACACGTCTGGTATGAATGTCGGCTATTTCCTAATGCGAAGATAATTAACTCTCCACGGTCTGAGTACTGTGTTCTGCGTTCTTCAAATAAGTCAGGGGCTGCTTCCGCTTTCGCCTGCTTTCTTCTCAATATGCATGGCGTGGTAATAATAATGAGTTTTAAGCTTGAATAAAATATGCGGTCGGGGATCAATTCTGGTTTTTAAATAATGCTTAGTGAGGCGTTCTGCACCCCCCCTCTTATTTTCTCGCTTTTTTTTTTAATTAAAGGATTAACTTTTCAATATACGGTTTCAATGCCTGCTGGCGGTGCATCAACTAAAAGCATTCAGTGCCTGACACATGCTCCTGACCCTTTGCAATTCACTACAGAGGGCGTGTGTCAAACAAATAGGCACGCTTAAAAAAGACATACAGTCATACACACACACAAAAAAAGTAAAGCCCCTCCACTGAATATGAAAGCTTCTGTAAATGCAGAGCAGTGATTCACCATAATTGGCTGTGGTGCCGTTATCCGCTCACTGCTACCACCCAATGGAATTCAAATTTCCCGACCTCGGAGCGCTCGCGCGCCCTCCGCCTGAAACTGCGCCAGCGGGAGTTCGGTTCTTTTTGTACTTGCTTTTCCTCCCGCTCGTGCCTGCGTTGCACTGCCGCTTTTTTCGCTTACTATCGTAAAAACCAACCCAACGAGCGTTCCCAACTAAATGAACGCGAATGCACCTGCAGTGTTTTTTTGTTTGTTTTTTTTTGCGCTAAGCAACGGGAAGATGTATGACATGCGTCAGCGGTGCACGACTTTCGAACGCTTATGACTATATAAACCGGTATAACTTCGTTGAGCTCAGTAAACAAAACACAGGACGAGGGAGACAAGGCCGAGCACTCGTCCTCGTCTCCTCGTCCTGCGTATTCTTTACTGCGCTTGACGGACTTCTAATGGATTACCAACTCGCTCGTACCCACCCGTTGTTATATAAACCGCTTAGCTTTCGAAGCCTCTGGGTTACGTCGTGGCGACAGCCGCTACGACGGAACGCCGCGGGGCTCTACCTGCGTCCAGCGAACGAGCTACGACGGCAAGGCGAGCCCCTAAAGTGCTCTGCACTTAAAACAAATGAAAAGTATAAAAATCGTACACCAGCAACAATAGGGATCAGAAATTGTACAATGTACAGAAACAACTTTTTTTTTCTGAAACACATTGTCGACTGAAACCCGTTATACTACATGGTGCGAATTTCGGTGGCGAATGCGCAGCTGAGGCGCCACTGGTGCGGCAAAAGAATCTATTCTCGTTGCTGTGGCGAGTTTCCAAATGTTTGGAACAGTGGAACTCCTGTGAACACCGCTTGGCATTTGGCATTTTGTCGCAGCGCTGAAGGTAGGAAAACAGAACGTTTAACCGCACGAGCGGCACCGTATCTGAGAATTCGTCGGCAAAACTCGCACCGTGTGGAACGAGCTTAATAACTGAACTGCTGGTCTCGCAGTTTGGGATGCAATTTAGGTCATTTGGCTCAATTTTCAGGTGAAATTCGTTTTGCCTTGTCAAAGTGTTTACAAGAGGCAATTTCAGCTAAAATTTCTGTGCAGAATAAATGACAGAATTCATTGTCAAACAGGATACACTAACCAATTGTAATATTTACGAGAATTTGTAGATTTGCAATCGTTTCTTAGGAACGCATAAGCCCTCATTCACATAGCCATCACATTCTCCGTCACGGCAACATCACGTCAAAGTACTACGACGGAGACGTAACGGAGTAGCGTTCGTACTGGAGCTCTCCGTGAGTGCACGGGGTCGTCTGCCTAGTGATCAGTTTAGCCTAGAATTGAACGTGCTTCATCTGAAAAGTCAAGAAAATGGCTTAGATTTTTACGTGTGCGCACTTTTCGCTACATTTTACCTTAAATTTTTGTTTTCGGATTGGCTGGTTTACCACGGGCGTGATCCCATTGCGTTGACGGAACGGAAACCTAGAGCTCGGCTTCCCGTCACCGTCGCACCATTTTCGGCGAGAAATTGCCCGAGAAACCGTCACCCGTGACGGAAGACGGTGACGTGACGGTGACGTGGCGGGGTCACAAACGGCTGTGGGAATGACGCCTAATGGTTACGCAGTAGCCCGAACATTAAGAGTTGCAGAAACATGTCTTAATGTTCTTGTGCTTGCATGTCGCGGATGTTTCATGGCACGCGGGGAAATAGTCTTTGTTTTTCCACCAGAGGAACGCATCGGAACACATTGCTCGCAAAAAAGCAAATTCATTGACTGCAATCTTCGCGAAAACAAATAGGTTCAAGTACAATTTCTTCAATTTCTTCCAATTTCTTCAATTAGTTCGAAAAACATTTCTCTTATTACGCAGTGGCCCGAACATTAAGAGTTGCAGAAACATGTCTTAATGTTCTTGTGCTTGCATGTCGCGGATGTTTCATGGCACGCGGGGAAATAGTCTTTGTTTTTCCACCAGAGGAACGCATCGGAACACATTGCTCGCAAAAAAGCAAATTCATTGACTGCAATCTTCGCGAAAACAAATAGGTTCAAGTACAATTTCTTCAATTTCTTCCAATTTCTTCAATGAGTTCGAAAAACATTTCTCTTATTAAATTTTCGGTACAAATATTTATTCATTCTTGTCAACATGTGTAACCTTGTTTATGTGAATAGTGTTGTGCATTCTGCGTTGTACCCACTTCTGCTTGGGCCATATTTTTGGCCGGCAGTCTTGTCAAATAAAGTTGGCTACATACTAACAAACTCATACTGCTAGCGTGTGTATCGTCTTTTACTATTTCGGCCAGTGTTATACTTCGCTAGCAGTATGATTTTATTGCTCCCCAGTTCATTGGGGAAACTCTTATAATATTATGAGCGGGACATCTTGCGCGGTCGCTTTCGCCAGTCGTGCGTAGCTGGCATCTACACGACCGTTTCCTAAGTACCTCGTGGCTACGAAACAGAAAGCCGCAGATTACCGCGTCGACACGGGCAGACTGCTATCCCTAATGCGAGAAACGAGCCGAGGGGAACTTGCGAAATGCGCGTAAGCTACTGACGAAAGACGAACGCGTGCCACCGCTTGGACGTTGTCGGCGCGTTTGATGGCCGGCCGAGTGGCCCGAAGTACGGCCGGTGTTTACGAGAACCACAGGTGTGCCCGTACAGTGGACGCCTAGAAAGCTGGGAAGAAACTGAAGCCGTCCCCACCAGCCGGGCTGCGGCGAGGGCGTATCGGGCGGCCGTAAGGAACGCGATTACGACGTGCTGGACATTTCAGATAACGAAGAAATACAAGGCCCTCCTGCCAAAAAAAAAATTGCGTTTAGACAACGAATGCCACTGTGGAACCATTTTATTAGGAGTTGCAACTCTCCCCTGTGTTATATTTTGTATTAAAAGGTTGTTAGACTGTGCTCGTGGGTAGAATAACAAGCCATGGACCGTGTTTAATTTGTGCTTTTATACTGTTTTTACGATGTTTTCTTCTTCAAAAAGACATTTCCGCTCTACCGTCTGCGGCAATCTGTTTTTTGTTGTTGTTATACGTAGTAATTACTTTTTGCTATATATGCTAGCGATGCATGGGTACCACTTTTGCGTCAGCAATTATGCCTGTATTGTCACTTGCCCTGGCTGCAGCCTTGCACTGTAGTGGCAGCGGACATTTCAATCTGCGCAAGCAGCTTTTGAAAATCTGGAAATCTTTCTCCCTCTCTTTCTTTCTATCCTGCGTGCTTCTTATAAAAAAAAAACAATCGCTCAGTCAGACCTCGACGCGAGAAAATCAACACTGAAACACTGACACTCTTGCCTTCCAGCTCAAACAGACCAACCCGCAGCATCCGCAACTTTTCCGGGCCTCATCGTCACCAAAGAAGCGAAGATGGCCTCTGCCTTTTCTGCGCCGTGGTGAGGGAAAACCGTTGCGACTGGTCCAGCTCTCGTCACTGAACTTGAGTGCTTGGAAACATAAATGGTAGATGGAGCAACAACGTTTCAATACGCTGTCTCGACGCCGAAGTAAAGCTATCGCGTAGATGTCACCTGCAACTTTTCTCTTCGGAGGGGAATTCTTTTGCTCACTATCGCAAAACCCGACCAAATCAGCATTCCTAACTAAATTGACGCCGGTAATGCCGGTTAATTACATATGTTTTGCCTCAAATGTACGTGCTCCCCGCTAAATAATAGGACCATGTATGACATGTGCCAGCGGTTTAGGAGTTTCGAACGGTTATGAAGTATATGAACCACCTGTTCAAGCATGGTGTTAACTCTAGGCCGGAAGGCAGAATCGAGAGACAATCGGGTATCTTTTCGAAGCCTCTGTTTAGGTGGGTGATGACGCGGGGCTCTTTCTGGGAACTTGACGCCACGTTCCTGTGGTGTTACGGGTGTCGACACGCCTGTTGACACCGGCGCGTTGACACCCGTGTGGTGTCACGGGTGTCAACGCGCTACGATGACAAGCCGGGCACCTGAAGTGCTCTGAAATCGAAGGAACAAGAGGCAAGCGGTATGTCGAAGAGAAAGCTTAAAGGACACGGCAGAAATGGTGTTCTATCGACCGTAAAGGCCAATGTCGCCCCAATCAGTCTATCCGGGAGTGGCCCGCAAATCGCTTTTCGTCATCGTCTATGGTAAGACTCGCTGGCCGATGGTCTTCTATACGTGGCAACCTACTCGATCAGGTGACCACTCCGGGGTGTGCTTTTACTATGGGCCAAAGCGTTCATCGCGCAGTGATCGCTGCCAGTGTTTTCGCATACCTTCCCCTAGAATGGTTACTTTCCCTTTTCTACAAATTGAAGGGAAAGTAGCTAGTCCGCCGACGAAGGGGTCGGTTCTTTCCTCAATCAGAAAGTTCCCGAAGGACGAAGACGCCGAGAATTTTCAAATATATAGTAGCGCTGACAGTAGAGAAGCAGCTTTCTTTTAATAAGCCGTCGTTGCTCTGAACAATCACTCCTAACACGAACTTATGTATGCGGTCGATCCTCTTCGAGAGAAATAACGTACCGATAAAACAGATCAATTATGGCTGTCATCATCCTGGTAATTATCATATTCACGTTGTGGACATCGTCATCGTTAAAATGGTAATCACAAAAATTATGCCCCTTCAAAGCCGTTTCTCTTAACGTGTCAGTACGCACTTCGTACACTTCGCGAACTTACCGAAAAGAAAATGATATTACGGTAACCGCAGTGGAACTGCAATCTCGAAGCTTAAAGTAAATATCGTTTTAAATTAAACGCGCACATACTAGAGTTATCGGCCGTCACATGTGCTAGTCTTCGCTTATTATAGCTATTGGATACCCGACCGAGAGAGAGAGAGAGAGAGAGAGAGAGAGCTTTATTTGCTCCAACAATACAGAGAGTGGATGATCAGTGAATTGGGTTGACTCATTGCGGATCTTTATTCTGTTTTTTCCGAGAGCTTTACTTTCCTAAGTTTAACGTCACATCTGGTGTGATAAGCTATTAGCTGGAAAACTCTGCTATTTCTTTTAAAGTACGAAAACCCTCGAGTTTGATGATGTCCATTCCTGACATGCACTGTTTTTTGCGATCGTTTGTTGCCTTCTGGTACAGATGCAGAAGCAGCGCATAAGTTACGGATGAAAAAGGTAGGCCCAACTTCTTGGTTGTTCTTTTTCCCTTAGCCCCGAACTATTGGTCGTGGAATTTTCGAGATCGTACAGCAATTTTCTTTTACAGCAAAGCTCGACCAATCTAGTCGAGTGGTTTCGCCATCGCAAGAAACTTGACCTTCATTGACCGGAACTGCGCCATAGCACTTGACTCGCCCGCCGAGCTCCGCCGCGTTCGCTAGCCGGCTCCGCTGCCGGTTTGGCGCACACACTCTCCGCAGCTGGGTAGTCGCCTGACCACGTGACTTGCAGGGTGTATGCGCGTTTAGCCACAGATGCGATGGAGGGCGGGCATCTTGTCTGGGCGTTGCGCGGCACCTGGAGCCTTTGAGTCGTATTCGGCATGCTACGTCTGACCACCCCGCGGATACTGCCTGGCCAGCTGCTTCACTGAAGTGGATACGGAACGCCAAGCGCGCAAAGCGAGCGTGGGAGATCGAGGAAGAGCGAGCCGCTCGGCTGAGAAAACGGCGGAAGCGGGACTACAACCATAGACAAAGGCAGGCTTTGGGCGAATAGTATAATAATTACAGCTAAACCAAAGGTTAGCCAAGTGATACAAAGGCTTAACCTGGCTAAGCCATGCTTTCGCTTTGCGTTTCCAGGGTTAGCTGAGCTAATGCGCAGCCATTTTTATTACCTGATAGGAATGTATGATATCAAGGCAGCTGTCCTGCGGACACAGTGTAGTGCCGTTAAGATATAGGAAATGTTATAAACAAAAGAAGTAACCATCGAAATCCCATAACCAGGCTGACGTCGACTCAATACTTATACTGTCGTCATCGTCACGATCATCATCATCATCATCAGAAACACCAGCCTAGTTGTGTTCACTGCAGGACGAAAGCCTGTCCCACAGACCTCCTGCCACGTCTATCGAGTTCTAGCTGAGTCCATGCTTTGCCCCTAAATTGTCGTAGCTAATCTCGCCATCGAGTCCTAGGCCGATCACTATTGTGTTTACAGTCTATTCGCAGCCTCTCTGTTAGAGGAGGACGATCCACCTGTCATCCACCTATATATACTGTCAGTATGCATTATTTTTCGGGATGAGGCGGGCACACTATAGGCATCACAAGCGGTGGGTGCTATTTGCGAGCTCAGTTAAATATATTCGCAAGGCGAAAAGACAGCACCGCGCTGGCGACCTACCGGCAACCTCCTGTAACACAGTGGGCTTATTATTTACCTTTAAACGCCTGTAGATGCAGAGTAACGTTATAAAATGCTCTAATGCTGTTGTCAATTTTTCTATAAATACTGTAGTCAATAGATGCTACTCACTGAAACGTTTAGCAGTAGACTTCTTCGCTTGGCAACACAGAAATGGCTATGTCTGTGTTGTTTCGGCACGAGCATGGAGCGACTTGTGCAACTGGGACCACACCTCTCAAAAAAAAAATTATAGAAGCTTGCACTCATGCGCAAGACTTGAATCGCGGCGCTGTTGTAGGTGAGCATTGAAGGACACATGGTTTCAGTAGCACGCCCTGCCTTTGGATTCGCGGCCTCTTTCTCGGCCATGCGAAATATCCGCGGCCGGGCCATGCCAAGACCTGCGAAGACGTCGTGCGCATGGTCTCTTGTACGATACTGAGCGCATGCGCACGGCGATGTGAGCTCCCGCGCGAAGAGATCTGCTGCGATACTGAGCGCATGGGCACGCTCCTCTCCCGTGCTGCGGCGGCCGCTATCTCATCTATTTTCTCTGTAGAGGGGGTAATGCGGCAGCTTCGTGACGCCTACACGATAACGATCCTCCTGAAGAGTTTTCGGCGCGCACGAACCCCAAACTTACGGCCAGTAACAGCAGCTCCGCTGTTAAAAAACACCGGCGTGCATCCCCTGCCCCGTTTCATCCCGATTCGCGGCGGTGGTGTCAACAGATATGTTCTTAAGCGCACTCAGATTAGATTCGAGGCATTACTTGGTGTTCTCTGGGGTACAGTTTGGAGCATCAAACACACGTCGTGTGCTTAGCACGGACAAATACCCGCTACCACGCGGAGCCCGACGTAACCAGTCACGGTGCACACACATGTTTGCCCGCATGCGTGCCACGCCAGTGGTAACAACCTATACGAGGAACCATTGCTTGAGGAATGCTGAATGAAAGGAAATAATATGAGTTCTAAAATCTTTGTTTTAAAGCGAAGCTTTAGTGTTTTTTCTATTTGCAGGAAAGCCATCTTTCTAAAACGATGATGATGATTGGGGGTGAAGTGAAGTGAAATTAAAACGCTTTCCTGCGAAGGTTGGCGACAGCTGCGTTACGTAACTCCGCTTAAAGTTGATGGTCACCAGAGAGAGAAGGGGACACAGGTGTGCGACAGCGCGACGTAAATAGGCGTAACATCATGTTGTGAGGTGACCATCGACAGCGGTTACCCACAAGCCGACGTAGGATGAGAATGGTGTTGCTCTGCGTGCCGCATGGCTGTTAGGCACCACACATTAAGCCTAACTTCGCATTTTGAGGTTTAGGACGTTAGGCCTAACGTCGCATCTTGGGGTCTTACACCTCAAACCGACACCCGCTGAAGAAATCGCTCACTGAACGCCAAGCAGCAGGTACCGATTCGCACCACACATTCCAATCCTAAACGTTAGACCTACGGAGCTCACACCCGAGAGCTGCTGTCGGTGTTCCAGAAAACTGGTTCGTACCTCCAGAGTAGCACATACTCGCAGTGTAGGATTAGCCAACCAACGAATCCATCACGAGAGAGCTGCGCGTTCAACCACCGTCTTCGTTAGACGGAGGGGTTCATGATTTTTTATGGTATGTTAATTATAAATATGGCTCCTAATTAAAACAGGTATATGAAAACAAATCTGTTGGCACGGCTTGTCGGCATAGTTTGAATTATACATGTAGGGTACATTTATAATTGCTTACGACTTATGAAAGCTAACGTTGAAAGAAATATTTTGTTTCTTTGAGAGCTTGTATGCGCGGTTCTCCTCTGTGATTCGTCACGGGACTCTTGGCGCATCCGCTCGGTCGGCGTTACGTAATCTCTGCCGGGCGACTGATAGCCTAATTTTTTTGTAATTTACGCGAATATTTTCAGCCTGCTGTCCCAGAGAGTGTTATATTCGTTTTCTGCGGATGTCAATCTATCTCTTTTGACGAACTGCGGTTTGGTCTTCACTGTCCCTTTAAGAAAATACCTAAATGAATTCACACTAAGAAAACAACTTGGGCTGTTCGAGAAGAGTATTTTTAAGAGTTAATAAGAGACATGGGCCTGCCCAACGGAGTCAGGCAGCCCTAACTAATTATTATCTCGGTCTTCTTATTGAGGGGACAAGCGTGGGTTGCGAAGTTTAGCATACGAGAAAACACGTTCCAGGGTCTTGGTCCGGCCAGCGTTTTGTACGGACGGCGGATGTAAAAAGGCCTCGATATAAAAAATGTATACTGGTACTTAACTGGGAAGGAGCGTTGTATTTACCTGTATTTTGTTAAGCGCGGTAAAGCTTCTTGGATTTTCTTTCTACTGAAACAAAAGATGCCATAAAAAATGGGTGAATACGCTTAAATACAGCAGCCGAGTTGTATATCGAAGTCCCTTCGCGGCAACTGAAAGGTCATAAAGGAACAGAAAAAAAACGTGTCACAGGTAAATGTAAGCGAAGCAGGAAGGGGTCAGCGCGGAAGGGGAACTCTGTTCGTTTGGGCAGCGAGGAAAAAGCTGTTGCCGCGCCGATAACAAAAAAGCGACGTATGTAACCTGAAATTTTTTGAAGTTATTAGTTTAAAGCCTCCTAAGTGTACACTTCCAACCCAAACATCTTATTCTCTTGAAGATTAACTTAAATCGAGAGAGCCGAATTCGCTCATCCATAAAGACCTGAATTGTAATTAGGTATAACTAACGCGAAATAAAATAACTGAGTTCTCTGAAGTGTCAAAGTACCTGACAAATCTGAGCAAACGTAAGATCTCATTGCTTAGATTATCAATTTTACAAAACCTGCCTATTCAAGTTGGCAGTGAAGGAACTTCATAAGGTGGACGAGTAGAATTTGACGCGCTCACGGGTTGGAACGCATTTTGCGGATCGCAACAATATCATCCAATATAATCCCGATCGCATTGATAGGTGTGGGCGGCCAACCACTGTGCACAGCTTCTACTGACGGGTAATAGAGTGCATTAACCAGTGGCCATATTCGGATGTGCCACTTGGGGAATAGCGTAAGAGGTGCGCACGCTTCTGAAAATTGAATAAATATGGGTTCCACAAATTCCAATCAAATTGTCTTGAGGGTTCGTTACATAGTAGGCTCGTTAAAAAGAGCTACATAGCATCAGTAGAGGGCCGCGCTATGGTTGTTTCCACAAAACGTTCTAGGGCAAGGGTCATTCGGCTGGAAGCACCGTCAAGTCTTGTACATTATGTTGTCTACCACGCGAATTATCTGGGCTGTTTTAGGTCCATCAAAACAAATTTTGTTTTTTTCGAATTCTCGTGCTTACTGAGGTCTCGGAGATGAAGAAATAATGCGTTCTTGGAACTGTAGCACATTCGAGAAGGCAACGCTTTGCGAACAGTTGCCAACTTTCCGAAGAAATAAACTGGATGTGATGAACTGGATAGCGTAGCCAAGACAGTAAAGAGATGGCGCAGTTCGCTTTCGGTGAAAGAATGAGGCAGCTGGAACTCGATTACGATGTCTCCCCAGCTCCAAGAAAATGTTCCCTTTTCTCGTCCGACCAGAAGAACCTAACGACTGGAAAGAAGGTCGCATATCTTTGCTCCAGCGTTATGTTGAAAATAAAAGAACTGCATAAAGGATATAAAAATAGGCGAACGTCATAGACAGGGTGGCATGGATATTGTTTGCAACTCCTTGCGTGTGTGTGCCTGGAGGGTGCGTCTTTATTTCTGGTCTTCCTATGGCACAAGCAGCATTTTGATATGATAGTGTACGCCTCAAAAACAATCGCGGATTTAGCAAACAACTATGTATTGCAGCGCCTTTGTGGAATTGCGATGTACATTTTGGCGAGGTTCATGCGGCCTCTGCATCTACGAGAACAGGATTCTGCAAACCAGTAAAACCTACCCTCCACTTTTCTCTGTGTTTCTGATTTTTTTGTCTAGCTGTAAAAAGAGGGAGGAATACTACCGGAGATTACTGCACCAAGACAGTATATGTCTCGTTTAACTATCAGCCCCGTATAATGGAGGTTGTAAGTACTGAAGTTACCAACTTCGTCAAAATGTTCGGCAGTCGTTAATGCTTCCTGCGAAGACCCAACAAGAAACCAGTGCTGTGGAGCACGACACTCCATCCAATACAATCTCACCCAAGCCAGTCATGGAAATAATGGAAGATATATCAAGTGAGTGGACAGGGCCAGGATCTTCTATTTGGCGCTCGTGGTTCTTGTTCGTGAATTCTTTTTAACAGCGAAGCTCTGCAGCTGATCGTAGTTTTTCATGCCTGCTGTTAAAAATACCAAGAAACTGTCGAGTGTGCGAACGTGAGCCCGAGCCTTGCGGCGACCGCCCGGCAGTTAAAAAACCAAGACAATGCACGGCGCTCGTGTGTGCGTGATTCGCGACGACAGCCCAGCGTTCCCCACGCCCGTTCGTCAAGCCAAGCATACCCACCTAGGGAGATTGGATTGGCCAATATTGGATTGGATTGGCCAATTGCGGTGACCACCCGGCCATTAAAAAAAACAAGAAAATTCTGAGCACTCGTGTGTTCTGGGCAGTCACCTCGGGGTGACTGCCCAGCGTCCCCAGCGCACGTCTGTCAAGCCAAGCTTAGCCCACTAAGATAGATTGGCCAAGGGTGGCCAGAAAACCTTTAGCGTTCGCCGTAATCGTGGCAACACTTGCTCGGAAAAAGAAAGACACGCCATAGCATACGCCGCTCAAGGGCATGTCCAATGATTATCTCCTCCAAAAAATGAAACAAGCTCACACGTATAGCAAAAATGATGGAGTAAAGGTCATTGCGGCAGCGAAACAGAAGCAAATCGGCTGTAATCGTGGACTTAAACCGTCGTGATAAGCGTGAAGGTTGCGTACAGCTTCACTACCTTCAAGTGTAACGCGTTAGTGTGAACTTCCATCATTTCTTGTACCTCAAAAGATACAGGCTTGATTCTCCCAATGGTCATTACGACCTTTCCTTTTCCTCGGACACCCAAGTCTTCTTGTATTGCCGTCTTCATGTGCACTTCGTGGCGTAGAAAGAGCGGACTATACAGAGCTTAAACATGCCGTACTGCTCTGTTCCCTACAGCGAATAAAAGCCTTTTCAAGGAATGCCGGATTACGCAACTACATTAGGTCTCGTAAACTGATGCTTTTATAACTACTTTTTGGAGTCGTCACAGTTACGTGACCTCAGTATTAGGTCATCCAACCAAGAAAAAGCTAGGCCACACAAAGCCCGACGAAACGACTGCTACTCTGTTGATATGCTGGAGATATGTATAATGTATGAGTAGTTTTGATATGTTGCAGGATACGTAGAAAACAAAATACGAACACCGAACAATAAGAAACTGGTCTTGTAGGAATTTACTGGTTCTGGATCTCTTCGCGTTCTCCTTCTGCCTTGAGAAAACACACATTGTCCTAGTAAACCAACGAATCAAGATACCGTCCGCTAATAAGAGGTTGTTATTGTTAAAAACCGAGTCCTATAGCGAGTGAATTCTTTTTTCTTGGTGATGTGTAAGGTTCAGAATAATAGAAAAATCACGCGACATTTCGCAGGGCAGTAATGCTTTAGGCGGTGATTATGAGCCACAGTTTGATATTTTAAAAGTACGAGAGTGCAGTCGCACGTGCGAACATGAAATGCGACAAAAAAGTGCGTGAATTAACGAACGCACGCAGCTGCTTCATTAAGCCAGAGAATACTTCTAGCAAGAAAGTGGTTGCAATTCACCACGACCACAAGCAGGGTAAGAAATATGAGCGGTTGTTTAAACGTACGGAAGCAAAAACTGGAAGATGGTGTAGTTACCACACTGGGTTTCACTCTCCATCGGCGTAGGTTTAGCGCCAGGACTGTTCGCATTTAAAAATTAACTAGCCCTCTTCATCACCCTGTTGACTGAAAAACTTAAAAAAAAATGCCTTAGCGATTGATGACAAAGACGTATGGTATAGAAATGTGGCAGTTGTGAAAGCAGTTGAAAATTCCATCAACGCTTACGAGCCTTAAATGCGGATACTGAAAACTGATTGATAATCATCAACTACTTAGTTGTTAAAACATCCAGCGCATCTTGTACGTGTGCTACAAGGTTGTTTCAAAGGCCTTCTGAAAACCTTCTAACCAATTGTCTATCTTCTGGTGGTTTGACACACTTTTAGACCTACTTGTAAGACAGCGTTGAAGTGTACGTGTACAGTTGCTATGTAATACAGACATTACGTTAATGTTTTCGTCAACGCAGTAAAATAACCTGTGTATAAGTGTGTCCGCGTTTGTATTTAAGTGAACAGGAGTCGTTGCGTGCGGTACGTTACCATCGATTCCTTTAAATGAAGCATTATTAACATATTTACAATAATCGGTCATGCACTTACTTTTGAATGGTGGCTTTTCTGTTTTTTGTTTACTGAGCTCTTTTACTGTCTCAAGCCCGAATAGCTGGAATTCCATGGTAAAAGATAGGCTTGCTCCGCTGTGACTCACTGGCCTGAGGCGTTTTCCTGCTGAGCCCAAGGACGCGAGTTCCATCGGGTTCGCAACTGTCGTGTAAACACAAAAAAATATGAGAATACCGATGCACGTATGATGAGTTGGTAATGTGGAAGTATTCATGTCTCCTAAAGAACCTCTTAGCGCTCATTCTAGTTAAGCACTGCGATAAATGTTTTCAAGCTTTGCGAATAAATTGATTACAATGGTTTTTTTAGATTGCATACTTTTAACACGTTTGATGTAGACAGGTTTTATTTCGACCACATTGGGGAGAATTCAACTTCCTTTGAGAGAGGCCTGGCTCGCTGGGGACTGCTGCGGTGTAGGGAGAGGCCAGTGAAACCGTCTTTAATGACACGTAGCTTTAGCAGTACCCGTAACAGTTGTCGCATCCACAGCGCACTCCCAGCTGGCCACGCAGCTCTGTGCGTGCCCAGGCACTATTAAACTATCAGCGCGGCCTTTTTCTTGCTTTTTTTTATATGCAAAGTGCACCCCGCGGAAGGATTCTATGTTACGGGTGTTTAGAAACAATTTCGCTCCTCCTTGCGCCACTGATGCCAAAGCCGGCTCATACGACCGGCGGGCCAGTTATTGCTCTCGAACATTAACACTCACATATTCAAATGTTGAATCACGTCAAAGGTCCCGAGGTTGTTTAGATTAATCCTTCACCCTTCACTAAGCGCGCCTCAAAGCCCATTTTAGTTTTGGGGCGCAAAACTAAAAACATACGCGTAGGTTGGACGAACTGCATACGTAGTTTCACATCCAAATTTCGCGTTGTACGTGTACTTAAGCACTGTTTCAAAAATACAGCCGGCAGTGTGTTTTTGCTGCGGAAATATTTATGGGTACGTCGCCAAGAAGTGGCTCACTACAGCAAGCCCAAGCCATCCGTGAGATGCGCGTTATGACGAGAATAAGGGTCGTCCTGCCATGAAAGCGGCATAACCGGGCATGTTAACTGCCGCGTCAGCTCGTAAGGCTCGTCCGAGACGCTGACCTAACTACGTGTAGACGATTAAGGGCACAGAGAGGTATCGCTTAGTCGCACGCAAATAACAGCCCCGAACTAAAGCCCACCTGGCGGAATCATGCGGACTTAAAGGTGCTTTGTGCGAGCTTACATTATTTTGTCATTTCGGCTTTCATAGTCAGGGCATTTCTATCATTCTAAACAAATCGCTCCAAAATCGGTATATTCTGAAAGTATTTGTTTCAGTTGTCTGAGTGCGAATGACGAACAACAGCCACCAAAACGTATCGCTGACGGTGTCCTTCAGTGACTAGATATCGGTCGATGACGGTTTTCACAGTGCATTGATCGTTGAGGCGTTAGCCCATCGGCGGTGACGTGCGAAGCCGAGCCCGCCAACTGGCTAATGGCGCACACGATACCCATGCACCGTATTGGCCGAACGACGGCGCATTGAACAGCTGTGCGCCAAAGCTCTTAATGCAGACGGGAAACTCGCGCAGCGCGGGCTAAGGCGTGTAATCTCCACTTTCGTTTCCCGGCACGGCACTGCGGGCAGCGCTTCTCCCGGCGAAAGAAGGTGCGGAAGCCAAGGCAACAACCACAGCCAAAGGGACAGCAGAGCAATCGCGCTGATACCGGCCTCGCAAGCTTGCATTCTACCGGCCTCAAACTATGCGCCCGGGGCACGGCGCTCGAGTATTATCGACAACCGTTTTGGAGACTGTACTGCCATTGTCATTGCTTTATTTTTTTTGCACGCATAGGAAAAGGTTTAAAAGGTGCGTGTTTAATGTGTTGCCTGGAGTGTCAGATAAAAAAAGCCCAGAAAAGGGCTTACCCCCCGCACCCTGGTTTTCTAAATATAAAATTTGCGCCTGAAGGAAAGCATGAGGAGTACGAGAAGGGAGGACGAGGGGAAGAAATGTTTTTGGAGCCGACGTAAAATGTAAAAGAAACAAAAAAAAAGTCTGTGGTTTACATTCGCGGTAACAACCGCGTATTAGGGTCTTCGCGAATGAGGGGATTATTTTGTTTCACTCAAATAAAAAGGGCCCATCTCCCCGCGAGGGGGACTCGAGTAAACGCGTCGCATAGGGGGTGGGTGTATTGCGTTAACGTTTAGTGTTTGGGGAGTTGGTGGTAGTGAATGCGTTGTATCAGCAGCTTCTTGACGTAGTTTGAATGAGGCAAGGATATAAGGCGCGTTCGTAGCCTTCCATTCTGTGTCGGCTTTGTGGCGCAGTGGGTAGAGCCCCATGTACCTTGCCTTCCGCCCGCAGGGTCGTTGGATCAAAACCAGGTGCCGGTAAGTATTATTTTTTATATAGTGTAGGGAGAGGGGTGCGTACCTGTTGTTGAGAGCGAGGAGGGTAGCGTGGTGCGGGAGAGGAGGAGTGGGGGAGAGGGCGCACCTGGAACGGCTGTTGCGGACGCCGAGGCACGCCAACGCCGACAACGCCACGTGACATCGTGAGTTAAAGAAATGCTCTGCATTTAAAAAAAAGATTAGAAAGGTTGGCAATCATGCCAATTTATTGTTATACCCAAAGTGGGGACTGCCGTAAGCCCTCTTCCCTCCAAGTTGCTTCACAGGCAAGTGAGTGTTCTGTTTTTCGATTTTAAGTGCCCTGCCAGGCAACGACGCGTGCGCCTGTAAGCGCTTGCAACAAGAACAAAAATCTAAAAGCCATATTCGCATGATTGAAGACAAAACAAACATAGTTAGCAAGCAGAATAAAAAGATAAAAAAGCAGGAGCAGAAGCAACAAGCAGACGAAGCGCAGCCGTGTGAGACGCAAACAAACATGGCCTGCTGCCTGGGGCACTTGTTCTATGTAACTAAAGCGCCCTAAGTTATTCCGTGGCTCTCAGCCTAACCACGTGGCAAAGCCCGTCGTAAGAGTCTGCCAGCTCGCGCTTACCTGGTACGCCCCCCGTGTACTCCCTTATTTAGTCCGGAAGTTAGAATAAGGTGGCAACGTAAAAGTGTCAATAACATATTTAGTTTCCGGTTCGTACTGCTGCCTGCTTACGCTCATCTTTTTTATGGGTGTTGAATCTTCCTCGAACGGATCATAATAATTTAACACTCCTCGTCGTCTTCATCGCCTTTGGCGCACAGAGCAGAAAACCATGTTCGTGTATCCCTACGGGCTTGCTTTATTTTGTGCAAGAGAATTATTCTTGATATGCGTTGGGCGGGGAAAATACGAAGCCGTTTTGAGGCAGCCGCACTAATAAAGAAAAAGTTGGAGAGGGAAATAAAAGCACGCGAATGAAGCGATGGGGCCACAGAGACGGCGACTCTCGCTTTATGTTTTCTCTCCTCAGGGTGCTAGGCAATTTATTCAGGCGAGCGCAGGCTTGTCGTCGACCTCTCTGCAACGAAACCATTATGATAATGCGAAGGCTTTGTTGCAACCGCTGGTGCACATTACTTGTTGTGTAAGAACAGTGCGCCAGAATTTTGCGGTCGTGTTGCAGCAGTATTACTTTTGTTTTTCTATTCGAAGTGATTTGGTGCTTTAAAATTTTAAAGCAATACAAAACAAACACACAGAGAACAAAAACACAACAGCGGCTATCTGCTTTCACCAAATTTACTTTATTCATGTTTTCGTGTCAGTGCGCGACCACCGAAATTGCCACAGGCCGGTGTTTCATCCGGACGGTTTCTTCTTCGCTTTGCGCTGATAACAAATGCAACAATAAAATTACGTATCACAAGATGGGTGCCTATACCGAGCAAAAAAAGGACACTGCTCGTTATTCAGTTTTCCTCTAAATATAGAGTTATTGATTCACCTTGTCACTTGAGAGCTTTATTGCGTTTTATTTTCATGTTTACCGTGCTCGCGTCATCACTGCCGGTATCCCGCTCTTGCAGACCTACTTGCAAGTTTGACATCCCGCGATTGTCATGGCACTAGCGGCCGTGTCGACTAAGAAAAAAATGCCCGCCAATCCACCCTGTGAAGGTGGTTGGAAATTGAAGGTGTAAACGACATCCACAACAGTTACCCATGCGACGTCACTTCAGTTCACATACGTGGCTCTACAAAAAGTGAAACAAAAGATAACTTAAATGCACTTAACCACACCCTTCATTACTTCAAAGAGATATTCTTTGCTAAGGTTAAATCAATGCATAATTCATGAACGGGGTTGGATTAGTTGTATTGGTAAAGCACATGAGTGGAAACTCGTTTTTATAAGATGAAAGGAAGCTGAAACCTCGTGTTACACGATCTCACTTCTCCTTCGTCTCTGCCGCTGCCGACGGAGGCGAGGAGATTGGAGGCAGAGACGGAAAACAAGGACAAGTCATGCATTGGTGTGAGCTTCCTTTTACTTTTATAACTTCTAGCGCATGCGGACGGCGCTCACACGGCCGCTACACGTGCCGTGGGTGGACCGCACAGTTGCGCGAGAGGTCGGGTGACACTATCACGTGGCTTTCAGCGAGAACATTGGAGGTAAACCCGCGGATGCGCTCGGTGATTGCACAGTCGGCCTCCCCTGTCTCCGCGTGCGCTCGTAGCTCAATCGGTAAAACAACGGCCTCTCACCTCACTTCTCAATTTCTTCAAGGTTCGATTCCTCGGGGTGTCAATGACCTATTTTGAAGGTAATAGCGCACAGAAACGAAGACAAAGAAAGGAAAACACGGACAAGCGCCTTCTTTCAACTGAGTGGTTAATCAGAAAAAAACACGGACTTTTATACCCTACAACACTGCGCAGATCAGTACAAGAACCCATCAACGGCACACATAGCAAAAAACGTGTACACTCATCAATTCACACCAACGATGATAGTAGCGAGAGTTCCTTGTCTAACAATGTTACTGAGGGATGGCTTACACAATCTTCTTTTTTGGTGGGAAATATGGAATGCCTCAATGATCTCTCTTGACGTTTTATGGTGATGCTTGAACAAAATGACAGTGTTGTCGAATCATGGTGTACATCCACACGCGTTGCAATGTAAGGCCAAATGTGTGCGCGGGCGTCCTTTTAAACTAGATAAGTGTCCTCTCAGTCTTATATTTATACACCTTCCAGTCTGACCGACATACACATGACCGCACGTCATTGGTATCCGATACACGACATCTTTTATACAATCAACAAATTGCTTTCCATGTCTTACAGTACACTCATTCTTGCCTTCATTCTTTCCTTCTTTTTCATACTTTTGTTTTACCATGCAACACACACTTCCTATTTTGTTCTGTGCAGAGAACACCACCTTTACATCATAATTTTCTGCCACCTTCTTAATTCTATGGGAGAGTCCATGTACGTAAGGTATTACAGAAACCTTGGACCGTTCCTCTCTGGGCCTGCTTCCTTCTGTCGTACGTTGTTTTTCCTGTTTTAACTTTCGGAGCAACCGACCACACGATACAAGCAAAACATTTTGCGGATAACCAGCGTCCTGGAACCGGCGTATTTGTTGTCCGAAAGCGTCCTTCATTGCGTGACAGCACGACTTAAGCAAGGCGGATCTTAAGCATGACTCAGCAATCCCATTCTTGACCAACCGCGAATGGTCTGAGGCGTAGCTAAGCAGAGGCTTTCCGGCACGGGGAGAATACGCCCAGCATACATGATCCGTTTGAAAGGTCAATTTTGTATCAAGGTACTGCAGCACATTATTAGCGGGTACTTCTGACGTGAACATCAACCCCTTGCCTCGTAACTTAAACGCGTCTAGCACCCGCCTCGTGAACACTTCTTTGTCGACGTATGCGACTAAGCAGCCTTTCAAGAAGTTTGAATGGATTCTCTCGCCACATTTCCTAAGTCTGTAGCCGGGAACCGGTGGATAAATGTGTGGGTGGACTACCTTACGAGTTACGTTGAAGTAGCTGCTGCTGCTCATGCCAAAGCCACCGATGTGTCTTACTTCCGTCTCCACAGTGTTACACTGCGACAAGGATCTCCTCGCCCCATCATTAGCTACCATGAATGACAGATCACCACCAATGTGGTTAAAGAACTCCTTCTGTTTAGCGGAACAAACTTACCCCGACCCGTACCGTACCATCCACAAGCAAACGGACTCACGGAGAGTGCAAACCGCTCCATTACCAACATGATGTCTATGTAAGTGGCTTCCAACCACGAAAATTGGGATGCCGTACTACCATTTGTCACGTACGCTTGCAACACCCTCAGTCATGAAATAAGTGGAGTTGGGCTGAATTTTCCGCATCATTTTCGGCGCCCTCTTTCCGTTTGAGCCCAAATACTATGTCGCGCAGAAAAGGCCCGCCTGATCACAGGGCTTCGCACTCTATCCTACCAAAACCGAATGAAAAACCGTTACGACGCAGGACACCCTGCCATCATCTACTCTTCTGGAGACATTGTGTTGCCCTGAAGTCCTGTTCGGAAATGCGGGCTTTACTGGAAGTTTTTATCAACGCAACCTAGGCATTTTGTTCTGTTTAGCCGTTTCAGCCATGTCAGCTATTTCGTCGCTCAAGTAACTTCTCAAAGCCGTCGTTCGAGCAGCGCACAAGTTGCTCTCGCCGCCCGCCTGAAATGACGTCCCCTTCATCGTGATTAACCAAGCTCGAGGACGAGCATTTCTTTGACCCGGGGGAAATCATGAGGTAGTTGCTGGCAGTTTTTACAAAGTGGCGGATGCTCTAGTAAACGTTACAATGCGGCACAGCTTCCGCGCAGCCCAGGCGAGAAGAGGCGAATTTTGAGAGTGTAGGACAGCGCAATGAACAGGATTAAGCGAAGACGAGACAAAGAGAAGCACTTTTGTTTATCTCGTCTTCGCTTCGTCCCGCTCATCGCACTGCTCCCTATTCTCAAACTTATGTACCAGTGGGCTCAAGCTTCAGCTATTCTGAAGAGGAGAAACCTTGGAAGGACAGAGACTGTGCGCCGTAGGAGAGGAGGTAAAAACGCGCACGCAACGCCGGCATGATTACACCAGACACCCGCATCTCCGAACTTGCCTTGTCACTGTAAATAAACTTGCCCGACCAGTTATATTCGTTACACAATACATCACAGCAGAAATGACCGTCGAATTACCTGACGCAGTGCCGCATTGCGAAGGCGTTGTGCTGCTGAGCCCAAGGACGCAGGTTCGATCCCTGCGGTTCTGGCTGCTTTTTTAATGCAGGCGAAAAGCAAAAATTAAAGCCGTTCCACTCAATGTGACAGCTTTCGGAAGTGCAGAGCAGAGCTTCGCCATAATGGCTGTAGCGCCATTACCCGCTCAGTGCTACCCCCCGCCACGATCTTCGCCGCGTTCTCTCACGTACTCCTCTATTGATGAATGGAACGGAGGTTTGTCAAATGCAACTTAAATTTTGCGCCTTCGCAGTGCTAGCGCGCCCCCTGCCTGAAACCGCGCCAGCGGGAGTTTTGTTCTTCTAGGGGCGAAGCTCATCTTGCTCGGACCCTGTTCCGTCCCTCGTTGCTGCTCTATCCGGCACATTAATGATGATTGTGGTAGGATCCCCCTAGGGATTGGCCAGCCAAAGATTGGCCGAAGACGTCAAAACGTCCAACGCGTTCGTTGCTACCCAACAAGGAGGAGAGGAAGAAGAAGAGATTGTCGTTCGTCGCCTGCGAGCTCAAGACACATACCGAGGGTACGCGACACAAGACGCTCTGCAGAAGGCGACGGCCAAGGTGGCTAAAATGTCACACACCGAATTCGCCAACTTACCCATGGAGATTCTCGTTGTCCCAAAGAAGCCCTACATAATCACCACAAACATCGACGTCGTCGAGGGGCTTGTCAACGGAGCGGTGGTAAGCTTGACGTGTCCAGTCTTTATATGATGTGTAGGCGAATGTTTCACGGTTTTACCAATAAGCATTTTAGCTTCGCCTATCACATCATCATTCCCTTCATGGAGATGGCGGGATTTTTTGTGCTTGCTTTTCCTCCCGCGCGTGCCGGCGTTGCACTGCCACTTTTTATCGCAAAAACCAACCCAACAGGCGCTCCTAACTAAATGAATCCGGGCGCTGCCGGTTAATTACGTATATTTTGCCTCAAATGCGCCTCCAGTTTTCTTTGCGCTAAACAACGAGGACATGTATGACAAGCGCCAGCGGTTCACGAGTTTCAAATGGTTATGATATATAAACCACTTGGTTTTCAACACCTTCGTGGGACGCCTCTATAACGGTACTCCGCTACCATGGTACACGGTGTGGCTCTACTTGGGTGCAGTGAGCGAGCTACGACTACAAGGCGAGCCCCTAATGTGCTCTGCACTTAAAAACTTCTGTGTGTCGAGATTTCGGCGCGCGTTAGTTATCTTCAGAGAGTCAAAGTTAATCCCTATCTTTCCACTACAACGCGCTCTATAATCCAGGTGCAGCTTAGGCGCGTAAAAACCGCAATAAATCAATCGCTATCGAATGCGATACTATCAAGCACAGAGTAAGGGCTTTGAAGAGTCTGCGTATGTGACTTGTATTATATTAAAGCTCATTTAGGCAATTATACGGCCCCGCTTGTACATCCACCACAGTGGATCAGTGGCTCAAGTCTCCGCTACATGAAGTCGCGTGTTTGCTTCACGGATGGGAGGGAACTTTTCTATTGTGGGCGAAAACGAGGAATAGGCCCGTATATTGGAGGGTTAATATAGCGGTAAAGGTTCTACAGTGGTTCGAATCTTGAAATTATTCCGTGTCCCTTTATCGCGATTTAGGTTGATACAGCGTTCAGCTGTGTGTCTTAAACTTGAACGCGATTGCCCTTGTTTTTCTAGATGATATGTCGTAAAGGTTGGGGTGTCACGAAATAATAAAATCATGCTCGTTCAGTTCATATAGGACTGCCCTGTGGAGGCCCGGTGTTCTCTTCAAATTTGCCGTGACGAAAAAATAAAAGTTTGTTTCATTGAAAGGGTTTCGCAATTTTAGTGGCCCAAGCGCTTGTCCGGCGGGATAAATTGGTTTAGTCAGTGAGACACTAAACAATTTAAGCCAACATTTTCACGCTACCACTGAATCACGTGTTTCGTGACGTCTGCAATGACGTATCCAGGACAGGTACTTATAAGCGACGTTATTATGCTGACTAAGGCTGCAGCGAACCAAAAAATGCCTTGCTTACCGTCAGTCCTCCTAGATGACGCTACGATACTGGGCAGGGCTGCTGTCCGCCCTGGGCTTGTTTTTGACACAATTTTCACCTGGCCATTGCTTGTACGGTGAGAGTGCTCGTTTCGTGAAGCATTGGGTATGCTCGGCTGAAAGAGTCAGAGAGGACAATGTCGCTTGTGCAAGTTGGCATTTGTCAGCTCAATGCGCCGCACGGCAATGCAGCTATAACGGGCATAGTGCGCGCAGTACGCACCGGTTCTTCCATGTTTACGTGGGCATTCGTAACTCCATTCTTACCATTCTTACTGCTGCAAAAATATGTATTAAATTTAAGCGGAAATAGCTCGCTTTGAAGGCTTACACGACCTGGTTCACTTGCGTTTGATTTTGCCTGCTCGCAAAGCTGGCCATGACATGTCATAAGTTCTAGTGCCTGGAATAAGTAGTGGGTTGAATGGCTATTCTGTTTTTTTCCTAATTGTACAGGTTATTTTATTGAAGTTCGCGTTAGCAATGGTGTCAGTGTTATTCCAAAGACGAAATCTTTCGAATGAAGAAACTTGCATTTTGCCTTCATTGCCCATTTAGAGCCGCTTACTTCTCCACCGGTCATCTCAATGCGATGATGTCAGAGAGCTCTCAATTTAAAAGCTTTCATTTGCCACATGACGGCGAAACACGTCGGACCACTACCTCTGTAATCATTCGGCAGGGCCAAAATAGTATGTCATGTTGTTTCTCCTAATGTTCAGGCTGTTAATTAGCGCACTTAGCGTGTTGCGATAGCGTCTTGCACAGATTAGCGATCTGTTTTTGCTCAGCCCACTTCGTTCTTTATGGGGTATGCTGGACTCTTTTAAAACGAATTTGCAGGCAATGGCCGCTTCATTTCAAAAATACCTTCCGTCAGCCTCCGTCTTCAGAAAACCTGTTTGTAAGTACATACATGACGCTTTATCGCAGGGGCCAGATGGGTGCACAAAATGTTCTGGGCGCATGCGTGCTTTTTGCGCGTGCGTGCACACGTGCATGGGCGTGTTTGTCTGCGTATGCGTGCGAGTGTGTGTTTTTGGCTGTTTTGCTGATAGAGAGGCACTGAAACAAAAATGAATGGGTTCGATCTTAAAGCGCGTTAAAGATCCCCGAGAATTTAAATTTATTTGTAACCCTCCACCATCATGCAATTTCATAACCATTACACAGCTTTGGCAAGCAGAAAATTCAGTGCATTTGAACGGGTAATATTGGCAAAGTGCTTAAAAGAAATGACCTTATTCTGTGTCTATCCCCAACTCCATGTTTCCTCGACCCTGCTAAGTGGAGGATACCGCAAGCCTTTACAAGCAAAAATACAATTCAAGGCCCTCCGCGACTGGAAGCTTAAGTGGAGGAGGTTCACAGAAGAAATGGGAAAATCCCCATCACCTAAGCTTTTCTCGTTTTTTTTTCTGTTTTTAAACACAATTGTAGCAATTTAGGTCTTATTTTTACTTAGGCTCTAAAGCAACCCCTTTGTTTCAAGTGCTCTCTAGACGTAACGCATGGTGGTAGAACAAATGCAAATGCCCAGAACATCTTATTTGATCGTCCAA
This sequence comes from Haemaphysalis longicornis, assembly GCF_048455015.1. Lineage (NCBI taxonomy): Eukaryota > Metazoa > Arthropoda > Arachnida > Ixodida > Ixodidae > Haemaphysalis > Haemaphysalis longicornis. Next base: position 95,593,034 of record NW_027526225.1, on the reverse strand, counting down.
CCTTTATGAGTGTTTCTGAACCTAACGGCAGTCGTTTCCCCTTTATTTTTCCTTTCTTTCTCGCCTTACCACAGAAGCATAGTAATGGCGGTTCCGTGCCAAATGGGATGACGTGGGACCATGCGTGGAACCCGAGGTCCTTTTTCCCCTCGGTCGCTCATTAGGAACCTGCGGCTCGTGGACGAACCGAAAAGGAAATAGTGAATGGCCATTCGCAGCCGATGGGAAGAGCGGGAGCTATTTCCGCGCCACACCACAATTCCCGCAATTTCCGCATTCTTCCTCCTGCCTTTCACCCTACAGAGACAACAGCTTCGGCGGTGGGTCGCGTCAAGCCCTTTTCCCTCTTTTACGACACAGTGTGTCACTGTACGTCAGTGCAGGCTAGGCTGATGAGTCGGGGACGAGCTAGTCATCATTCCAAGCGTAAGTACGAAACTATAACCCTTTTCGCACCAAGACTTGGGACTTTTCTCGCCTATAATAAATTCGCTAACAGATAGTTCACCCTAACAATGCTCCTTTTTCCTTTGTGTAAATTCGAGAGCCCTTGGTAGTACGAACGTGAAACCAGTGACTCAACATTGCGTGTTAATATTCGTAACAGGGGATAAAGCCGGCCGTTAGTGTACCATCAGTAAGCAAAAGGAGCTCGACAGAATTTGAACCGTGACAGTTTCACAGGTAACACGTGGAGAAAGTACAGTTGTCAATCATAAAGACCGTGTTACTTATCACACTTCTTGCAGTGTACGGACTGTAGCATACGATTTCGTGTAGCCGGGAACTCAAAACGAGTGATCTGATTTTCACCCTGTCAAGGGACGTTTTGGTGAAGGAGAGGCTGAAATGTGGTGTGAGTGAGATTTGATGCTTTGGAATTAACTACGGCCGACAATTATGAGGTTGAAGGACGTTGCGATTGGATTTGAGGTTCCGCACTGATCACAAATCGGCACGCGAGTCCAAGAGTTGGATCCCGTATTGTTATGTATCATGAATTATAAGTTTTTACAAGTAATGCCTTGAAATTAGCGGCAGAATGTTTACCATGTAGTTTTGCTCAGTATTCTATCAACACTTTACTTTCAGCTATAAATTTTAAGTACCTGCACGTCACACACTTTTTGTCTTTCTTTGGAACTGCTAGCATCACTATGGTTTTCATTTGGCTGTAAGGTTTCCTGCCAAAGAAGCCTCTATTATATTCTCACCAATGAATAACCTCTTACACACGAAAACACAGATGACTCCTTACACCGGATTTTGTGTTGAATAACAACAATGTGACCCTATGTGTAGCTGTCATGACTAGGTTTTCGCTACATAACTGGACCCTTTTAGCTTATGCTAAACACTGCATGAAGTTGCAATACTATGAAATTTGTACACCCTAAGTATATCCCCATCAGTGCCATTTGCTAACCGCACGCCACTAACGAGTCGAGGCTATCTTTATATGGAGCGTTCGTCTCATCAACTCTTGAGGCGCCCATCAAAGAACTCCGAAAGAAAGTTTATTCTGCGCAACTTCATGACATACACAAGAACATTTGTCTCACCGAAATAAGAAAGTAGTTCTCATTACAAGATTTCGGCTTTCGAATCCGTCAATGTCCTCGATTGCAGAAGATTAGTCGCAATTATCACAGATACCCCGAGGCCTCGGACACTAATGGCGACGTCAACGCACACCGCATGCTCTTTTCTCGCAGGAGCGAATTTTTCGCCGGGGTGAAAAATTCACAGGAGCGAATTTTTTTTCCATGCGCTGAAAATGTTTGATTGACCTACGTTCAGTCTTTCGCTGGAGAAGATCTGCTAGTTTTTGGCCTTAGACAACTTCGCTGTAAAAGGGAGGTAATGCTTTTTTTTTCAAGAGAGCGTGCTTGATACCCTCTGTACTCGTGATACGCTTGTTCGGTTGTATTTTTTTCTGTTTGTTGTTCGGTTGTTGTGTAATTTTCGTGCTCCAACACCCCTCAAGTAAAACCCCACCCATTGGGGTCTTTGAGGTATCTGTAAATAAATAAATAAATAAATAAATAAATAAATAAATAAATAAATAAATAAATAAATAAATAAATAAATAAATAAATAAATAAATAAATAAATGCCTCCCATGCATCACTTCTTCAAAGTTTGCGCTAACGAAATAGTACTATATTGACTTATTGTACTACTACTACTCATTCAAAAAGCCGGTGAATATCAAGTAAACCGTACGGCCTTTCCATCACTTCCCATCCTGCGGCCGAGCGCTCCCTGTAGTCGCCGGTGAGACTGCAGGTAGTGGAGATAACCTACGCTCTAAAGACGCTGTTGACGCCGAAACAAAAAGAAGCACCGGGAATGGTCTCCTTGCGGTGATGCGACAGCAAAATCAACGGCTCGTCTTGTGTCGGCTTCATTCCGAACGCGCTCTCGAGATTTCGTCGCGTATATCACGCAGGATTACCGCTATCGCATGCACGTCGACTCTGCCCCTCTTGTTCACCTTTATCTTGGCACAACACCGGACTCCATCTGGTACAAATACCGGGACTCATGCCGTCCTTTTCCGGAAGCCGGGAATCTTGGACATGTGGCATGTTATTCGTGCATTTACGTCGCACCCCGCTCGACGATTCTTGTTCGTTCGCCTCGTTCTGGTGTGGCGCGTTCTGCAATTGTTACTTGGTCTTGCCTCGAGGGGTTCAAAGGGACTGGATATATCGATCGGAAAGAAATTATCCCTTTCGTTACCTCCGTTAGCAGATTATCGCCTTCGAGAAGCTCGATTTCTACGAGTCTATAAACGCGTGCTTTACTGTGCACCATGAGGCTTCGACAACGACGTTTCAATACCCTACCATCGGCATGACTGAGCCATGTACTATAAATGATTTGTAGTTTGCGTTGCCTCGACGTTCTATAGCAGCCGGTAACAAAGAATTTCTAAAATAAGTCTTTTTTTACCCGTTTCTGCCTTTTCATCTGGACCTACCTCGTCCTCTTGCAAAAACAATCGGAATTTCTAACGTTGCACTGCATTCCACCAGAAGTATAGAGCCAAATTTAAGCTGATAATGTGTTTAAAAAATAACGCATAAAAATGGCAAATGAGTGGTACATCACGTACGACACAAAAGCAAACACTCACAAAAAAAAAGAATAGAGCTTCCGCTCTTCATTTTCCAGGCAAAGCATGAAACAAAAGATGACGAAAAAGATGCGCGCTGTCAGAAAAGATGGCGCGCGAGCAGTGCGAAGGCGGGAAAATTTAATTGCATTGAACAAACCTAAATTCGATTCATCGCGAAAGGATCGACATGGGATAGAAACAGCGTGGGGGATTGGAGTGGAGGGCGGAGAAGGAGTCACGTGGCAGGAAGACAGCAAACTTTTGTACTTCTACGACATTTGCAGAATAGCAGGCAGATACGCGGCCAATGTTGTAGGGGCGAAGCACCTTAGGACCTCGCTTTATCCGTGGCTTGTCCCTTGGCGTCCGTGTACACAGTTCACGAGTGCGGATTCTTGGGCAAGTTGGTGTGGCGATTTTGACGAATTCATAACGCAAAGAAGGACAAGAAAGAGGACGCACAAAACAACGCTAACTTCAACTCCAGAGTTGAACTTCAGAGTTGACGTTAGCGCTGCGCTGTGTGTCTTCTTTATTGTCCTCGTTCTTTGCTCTATGAATTCGTCAAAGTGACTGGGATTAGGACTGGGATTGGGATTGGGATTGGGATTGGGATTAGGATTGAATTGGATTGTATTGGATTGTATCGGATTGTATCGGATTGTATTGGATTGGATTGGATTGGATTGGATTGGATTGGAATATACTGTACACACGCGTTGTCACTCATTTACATGCGCGAGTGGGCAATGCCACCGGTGATTTGCGGTAAGAATGATCCCCAGTGCTTCGCCCACTCGCCATGATTCACGTGGAGATGCGCGAATTTTCTTTTTCTCAATCTGGTTGTCACACGCGTCGTCGCGGTGTTTTGACCTCCTCTCCAATGCTTCATTCATACCTTTCTCGGTTCCACATGACCAGCCGACTCAGCAAGCAAACATTTATTTATGTATTGTTTGTACAATGCTGCGGACTCTGTGAGGTACAAGCCGGAGAGGGGTGTACACAATCAGTATACATCCGCACGGACGCATGCCCTCAATATACGCATACACAAATAGATTGATTGATTGTAGGGTTTAACGCGCCGACGCAGCGCAGGCGATGAGGCGCGCCGTAGTGGAGGGCTCCGGATTAATTTCGACCACCTGGGGATCTTTAACGTGCGCCGAAATCTCGTACACACGGGCGTTTTTGCTTTTCGCCTCCATCAGAAAAGCGGTCGCCGCGGCCGGGAATCGAACCCGCGACCTTGTGCTCAGCAGCGACGCATACACAAATACACTATCACCATGTAAGAATAGAGTGTGCTGAGCACGGGGACGTGGGTTCCGGCCACGGCGGCCGCTTTTCTAATGGAAGCGAAAAGCAAGAACGGCCGTGTGTTCGAGATTTCGGCACACGTTAAAGATCCCCTAGTGGTCAAAATTATTCCGGAGCCCTCTGCTACGGTGCGCCTCATCGCCTGCGTTGCGTCGGCGCCTTAAACCCTACAAACAACAACAATAATTGAGTAACCATACTGTGGAGGGCAGGGAGCAACGGTGAACGCTCTGGCAAAACATTCCTATCGGATACAACTCTAGGTGAGATTTAATTTTTGAATGGGTCAGTACGGGCAAGACATCTGTAGTTCTAAAACGTTAAGAGATAAAATGAGCTGCCAGTCTGTAAATTCTTTTGTTTTTCTCATTTATGTGTAGTGTACATATGGTTCATTATAGGATTTAACGCGCCGAAGTTACACGTCGTCTCTGGGACGCGACGTAGGGGAGTGCTCTGGATTAATTTTGACAACCTCGGAATCCTTACCGTGCACAAAAACATCAACGCACGGGCGTTCTCGCTTCTCTTCTACACCAGAAAAGCGGCCACCGCGGCCGGCAATCGAACCCGCGTCCTTGGGTTCAGGAGCAGAATGCCATAGCCACTCAGCCACCGCGGCGGGTACGTATAGTGTAGGGGTCCCGAACAATGCTCCCATATTTCAGGGTTGGTCTTACAATAAATTTATATGGAACAAGTCTTAGTGAGGAGTGGGCAACAGCTTCGTTGTGCTTCAGGAAATCCAACTTTTTTTCATTCCGAGCAACCGATGTCATTTATTTGCGGTGATCAATTTAGTCGGGACGTCAAGGCAAATCCCAGGCTCTTATTTTCCTCGACTCGTTTGACCTTGTAACCGCGAAATACTGTAGGCCGCGTCCAGGGTGTCTTCCGATGGTTTTTAAGCACTCCACTATGCCAACGTCGTTCCCTTTCGTTTTGCAACAATGGCCTCTCCCATGTTTTTCTGGTCCTGTGCTAACAGCGACTATTTTATCACCGCAAAATTTTAGATGCAAGGCATCTCTTACACTCGGCCTGTCCTTCCATCCGGCGTGCATGCGTCCGCAACCCTCCTCCTTTCCCCTCACCTGCCAGCTGCGTTAGCGCGTTCTCCTCGCCATTCCAGCAGGGCGTCAGCGCGCCGTTAGCGCGCGTATGCTACACTCTCTCTCGTTCTCCTCGCCATGCCACATGTGCGTTAGCGCGCATGCGCGTCTCTCTCTCATCACTCTCTCGCAGAGCGGTTATATAACCGCGGTATCTGCGGCGCGCTCCTCAGTCGCTCCGTCAGTCGCTCTCGCTGCTACTGCTCCAACTGCTGCTCCACCTGCTGCTCCGATAAGTTGAAATGGACACTAACATGACGTTCTTTACGCAATTGGAAATCTACGTGTGATTGAGCATCATTTAAGGTTCGCTACACTTCAACGACATTTGGGTACCCGACATAACGGAAACGCGAATTGAACCCCGTGAGATGCATTGCATCACCCCAGGGTTCCCCTCGCGGGAAGATGGAGAGAATTTGTTTTGATCTCAACTTCCCATCTAACTTTATGCCGCCACGGCCACGCCTGCCTTCTCTAGGGATCCACCCTGTTACCCTTAATGACCAACGGTTATCTTGCCTTCGCACAACATGCCCTTCCCCCGCCCATTTGTTCTTCCTAATTTCTACGAATATGTCCTTAACAGACGTTTGTTCCCTGACCCACTCCGCTCTCTTGTCCCTTAATGTTACACCTATCATCTTCCGTTCCATTGCTCCTCCAGTAGTCCTCAATTTAAGTGGAACCCTTATTTTATATAGTGAGTCAACTGTCCTAGTCTAGCTTGTTGTTTTTGTTTACATGTGGACGCCACAGTTTTCAAACTCGTTTAGAACACGCATCATGTTTTCTCTTAGCACGCTTCTCGGTGTACGATGCACATAGGGTGTTTTGTTGCTCTAGACAACGTTCGAACACCTGCCCGTCCAATCAGGCTGCGGGGAAACATCAGCCTATCAGCCTGGTCACTCAGCATGTAGCATTCGTTAGCACGGGCCGCTTGTGCGTTCAAGCCTGAAGGGAACAAATGGGCAATGCACAGATTAGCCAATTGCCTCCGCTCCGGTGCTTCGGGGTTGTCGAGGAATTCACGCGTGAGCTGGCTCGAATGAGCCAAAGCCTCCACGTCCGAGCGGTAGCCTGGCCGCCGCATCTCAAAGCTGTTATTCCCAGCGGAACAGAATCGCTCGGAAACAGCGGGACAGAAAATGCTGTCGTGTGGAGGCAGCTTGTTGTGGGAATGGGGGCGTGATCCGAAAGCGTTGCCGGTCCGTTGCAGCCCCATGCTGCAATCATTCGCGATGCCTGGCTGATTGTTTATGCAGCAGGAGTAACGAGCGCAAGAACCTGCCATTGTGTGAGCCCTCGCCGTGTGTGTCTTTTTTGCTACTGCGTGTTTATGAGCGGAAAAGAAAGGGGAGGTGTTGGTCGATTCCCAACTTTCTACCACGGTTTTCGCGCTCCAAGTACCAAGGTATTACTTCGCACCTACCGCTGTACATAGCTTTCTGTCTGTCTGTCTGTCTGTCTGTCTGTCTGTCTGTCTGTCTGTCTGTCTGTCTGTCTGTCTGTCTGTCTGTATTTTGTGTTGTGTTGTGTCGTGTTTTGTGTGTTGTGTTGTGTGCGTGTGTGTTGTGTTGTGTTTTTTGTATGTTGTGTGTTGTGTTGTGCCTGTCTGTTGGGCTGCGTTCCGTGTGTGTTGTGTGTGGGTTGTGTGCGTGTTTGCGTGCGTGTGTGTGTGCGTTCGGGAGATCTTCAAGGTGTGTTTCTGACGCTATTGCAGCAGCGCCGGTAACACAGTGCAAGCGCTACCTGCTGCAAATTGTAGAACAAAAGCGATATTTTGCCAGTCGGTAAATTCTTAAAATTGAGCTTAGGCGGCTGCGCTTCTTAACCACAGTCATTAGGACGACTGTTCCACGCTTATAGCAAGTTATGATTTTGTCTTCGACACTTGCACATGTTTTAGGGCCCAGGGTTGCGGAAAATTCGTCATCGCTCGTGAATTTTGCCGCGAATTAACACCGAATTCCAAGATACGTGCCATTGCAGCTCCTAGCGCATGCAAGGGAAAGCCCCCCGTCCCCCAGTTAGAAACCACCGAGACGCTGCCTGTAGTTGTGTGGATTCTACGCACACATCGGTTGTCGACTTACGGCGGCAGTAGATAAAAGGCACCGGAGGTTACCAACGCAACTCAACTCTAGATCTGGCGGCGGTGGCGGCTCGTGTACACCAGACGAGCAGCTCCTGCAGCTCTTCTGGAAGCATTGGGAAAAATTCCAGAGATTAGCACAGATGAAACATGCCCGTGATCGAGACTGTGCAACTCCATTGAGGCTCATTGAGCCATTTTACGTGAGCGAAAGGCGTCGGCAGCTGCTATTTCTCCTCAGCCGTGCTTAACACGCACCGGTGGAAACGATAACCCGGGTCCACGGGTGGTTTGCGTGTTGGTAGAATAGAAAAGCACCTTGTATCGTGCGTACAAAAGACTACTGCGCATTTTCTGTTTGCGCTTTCAGCTGCATCATTACAACGCAGTGGATAGCAACTGACTTAAGATGAAGTGCGGCGAAGGCAATTAAACTGAATGTTACCCACAATGTGACAGTTATTTTTTATTACTCCTGGGTGAAATCTCATTGAACAAGCAGAAAATTATTTTGGTCTTCCAAAACAAAAAAGTTGCCCTGCTACCTGCTGTACTCCGTGGTCACTATTGCTGTAGCCGTTACTTAGTTCATAATAAAGCGCAACATTCTATGCTTTATTGATGGCTACGTTTCCACGAAATGCACTGCGGGAAGGCCAACTTTCTATGGCACTGATAATTGCGGCTGAAGTGAAGGATTATCAAAAGGTGAAGGTAGCTTTTGTCGAAAGGTAATGTCTTCAAATTCCAAAGTAAAAGTAAAAAAATCGGATCGTTACGCCCATAACGCAGTGCAGAAACGCCAGCTTACACAATGCGCTCAGGAAAAGAAACTCTTCCTGTTTTGGGAATCAAGCCTGGGTCACTCGAGTTATGAAGCCGACGCCTGTCCCATAGCGGCATTCTGACAGAGTCCACGCATTTTGAATTTTGTACTTTTACTTTGACTGAGGTTTTATCTGGGAAACGTTGGGCATTTTAACCATCTTTTAACCAACCAGAAAGATGCTTGGAATTTCTCCCACGTAGGAAACACTGCCCTTGGCTCGCTTGAGGCGCTGAATGTTGGCATGTTTTGTTCCCCAAGACATAATCCACACGCCGTAGCAGAATGTTTCAGCCTGTCTCGATGGAAGCTTTAGAGATGACTGTTTTCCACAAGCGTTCCCGTGAACCGCGGTAAGAGTTCGGACTTGCGTTAACATAAGCGACTGACGATTCAATAAGCGCGGGCTCTCCGGAGTGAGTGAACGAAACACTTTATTAAGGACGAGAGGTCATGAGGCCCTGTGGGAAAGGGAGGATTGCGGAGGGGAAGGAGAAAGGGATAGGTTACAATTCATCACAATTCACACAGTGCACACAGTTCTAGTTTTAAGGTCATATTCAGAAGATGCACAGTTCGCTCTGTCAGTGGAACCAAAATGCACAGTTTGCACTGTTCACATTGGGCGTGGATGTGAATTTCCAGTCCGGGACAGTCTGTCAGACCGCTACACCAATTTGTAGAGACCGTTTTCAAGCGCGTACTGGGTAAATATTTCTAGAGTAGCGGGGTCGTCACGGACGCGAGTAAGGTGCTCCAGTTCAGTCGCGGGTGCAGGACCTACAGTTTGCAGTTGGCAGTGGTTACGGGTGAATATAGGACAGAGCCAAATTAAGTGGAAGAGATTTGGTATGGCATCACTATTGCAGTGGGGGCATCGGTGCAATTGAGAGCCTCCTGGGGCTGACCACTTATGTACAATGTGTGGTGTACACGCTGCATTTGCATACACTTTATTGGCGGATACCTCGCCCGAACGCAAAAAGGGCTTGAAAGGTGCAAGGATGCTAACCGTAGTTTCGTCTTGCCAACGCTTGCTGCTTTCTTTTTTGAGGAGACGTAGCTGGAGTTGCCCGTCTGCTTGGAGAGAGAGGACGGGCGTGGCGGGCACCGTGGGAGGTGAATGTAGCCTCTCCCTGGCAGCGTCGTGAGCCATGCGGTTGCCTTCTGCGCCGGAAGTATGTCCCGGAGTCTGAACAATGCGAATTTTGAATCCTTTCATTTGTAGGTCTCATATCCTGGTCAGGATATTGGTCGCCGTAGCGTTCGGGTAAAGCGGATGGTTCAAGTCTGGGACAGCAACATAAGAATCCGTGATATTGCGAAATTTTTTGGCGGTGAGATAGACGGAATGGTCATAAATATTCCGAGTGGCTGCAAGAATGCCCAGACGTTCTACTTCTTCTAAAAGGCCGTATGTGTTGGAACTTTGCTGGGATTCATTCAATTCTGGTTCTCCGGGAAGCGTACGCTGCCTCATGGCGGGAGTACTCACAGAGAGAAAAACTTTCTCCGCCCATAATTGAACAGGCCTGTCCTAACATCAGATCGGTGTTACCAAGAACAAGCCACTGTCGAGAGTGGACAGCTGTTTGTGTTTTGTAATAATGTTGCTTGCTGAATCAGAACTGTGGCATCTGCATTGCATTATTAACGTTAATTCCTTCGTGGCTCGTAGGAAGGTATCGTGGAGATTTGATGTATTCCAGAGCTGCAAAACACGGTTACACGCATAAACTATTGCGCCTGATTTCATAAAAAACAGGATGAACCTAAAAATATATGAGAATGTGAGGAAGGGAGTTGAACTAGTGTACTGCATAGAAGCAACTAATTCAGCTGTCTTGTGACATTATAAACGTTAGCCTTTGGTCAAACTATTTCTGCTCAAAAAACTAGGAGTAGATTTGTGAAGGCCCTTTTGTTTTCGATTTCGTAAAAGCTGTTTAACTCCGAGAAAAATGACACTATGGCTTTTTTTCTAATATTCGCGACAGGAAGTTTTTAAAACAAAAAAATATGACAGCAAACAAAAAAATCGTCTGCACGCGGCCGCGTTATACATTCAGGTGAGCAGGTTAGATGCAGCCGATAATTTAGCCTGCAGCGGAGTGATTAGCAAGCATCTCTCCTTTCCCCTCTACCCCAGAAAAAGAAGCACGACTGGGCCAGAGAAAATTTATATATGCATACGTCCACCAACCATGACGTCGCATTAGCATTGCTATGGTCCCTAGAAATATTTCTAGGGACCATAGCATTGCTGTCCCAACCCGCTCTCCGCTCTTACGTAACGGAAAGGGAGAGGGGAAATTAACTTACTCTTCATCAATTGAGTTCCGAAATAAACAGTTCAGTGTTGACTCCGATTGTAATGACGTCACACATTCCTGCTTATAGGAGACATTTGCAGGTCGTATCCCACTCTCCACGGTAGTGCGTAGCAAGGTGCTACGGCTTGAACTCGCTCCCCATGAAAAAACATTGAGAAATGATTTGAACAGCGCTTCAAATGATTTGTCCCTAAGAAAGCGCAGGCCACACGCATGCGTTTCGAGCATAAGAGAGCAGAAACAAACAAAAAATGCCCGAAATTACTTCAAAGCTTAGTAAGGTTAACGTCTGGGCTAGTTGGTTGAACATGTTAACTTTACAGAGCAATAAAGACACACACATATGTCCCTTACTCGTACTTGTGTGGGTCTTTATTGTGCTGTAAAGTTAACATACTTAAAAGCGTCACCACCATGAATCGTCATCATCATCATCACCATCATCGCGCTGCATAACTGGTGTCGTTTCTAAACGTAATCTGCAATTATGATCACCGCCTTTCTGACTTGTTAGCTACGAGCCATAACTCCGGTTGAACCTTGGTTTTCCGAAACGAGAAGAAAATATTTAAATTTTACAATTTGGAATTTCCCTGCAGTTGCCTGTAGACTGAAAGCTTCTTCGGCCTCGCGAAGTTATTTTTTAATGAAAGAAATTGCGAACCCCGATGGCTTCGTCAAGATGAGGTCAGCTGTATATTAATGAAGACAACTTTGCTGAGTATTCCTTCCAAATTTGAGCTTTCTAATAGTTATCACACGATATTCTGGCTACTGTCGAAATTGTACAACTGCAAAACACATAAGCTGAAACAAACTTCACGCACGTGAACTTAGATTCTATTTCAACTTCAGGACTTTGAAGAATATTATAAATACCAAAGCAAATGACTTTGATGGCGACATCGCGGCGTCTACATCTCGTACTTTTTTGACTAAGCCCAATAAAATCTTTTTTTGAGATAACATTTCATTCTACGATGCCGGAGGAAGGAACAAAATGCAGAGTCAAAGGCTGCAAACCCAACCTTCGCCCAATCAATTCTGTCGCGATGCTTCATTGCTCCGTAAATATGGTATATCAAAGGCACGAATTGAGTGCTGCAGCATTACTAACCTCACACAGCCACTTCCATAAATTCAGCCCCCAGCAGCGACAGCTGCGGCAGTGCTGTAGAAGAGTAAAAAAAAGGCAAGTTGTATGTCGAAGAGGGAGCTACAAGGACGCGGCAGCAACGGTGTTCTATTGACCGTAAAGGCCAATGACGCCCATTCAATCTATCCGGGAGTGGCCCGAAAATAGCTTTTCGTCATCGTTGCTATGGTAGGCCTCTCTGGCCGTCGGTCCATTGAATGCGAGCTACTCGATCAGATGACTGCGCCAGCGAGTGTATTGGATATGGGACCAATCATATTCAGCACGCAATGAGCGCTCGCTCCATTTTTGCGCATACCTTTTACTCGAATGGTTACTTTACACTTCTGTTCAAATTTGAGTGGAAACAGTCGGGCCATCGATGAAAGGGTCGGTGGAGTACACGAAAATTGTACCAATTCTGTAACGTTTGACACTCTCTTATTTCTACTGTTTTGAGTTGCCTCGCGTATATGTTTATGTTCTTGTGCCTGTATCGTACCTGGCTTGTTGGAATATAAATCTCTGTTCTGGGATTCGAGTCTCTGTCTCGTTCTTTCCCTCTTGTCGGTGAAAGCCGTGTGTCAGACAACCACCCTCACGTCACTGGGGATCTTTGGAGTCCGCGGGTTTGTTTTTCTCAACAGAACTGACGACCGCATATTCTCGGCGGCACTCCTAGACGCCTATTACCTGTTTACAACCTAAAGATCCGAGCCAGACAAGTGTGCCCAATCACGTTAGGCTCGATCAATATCTGTGCGAGCAAATTATTACTCTGTATGAAATAAGGCATACATTTTTTAATATTGCGACTCACTTGACATTGATCTTCCACGTGGGAGTTAACAAAACGTGTTTTTTTTCGGTAGGGTGGTCTCCTGACGGCAAGGTATCCCGTGGCTCTTGATTTTACGTTAATTTGGATTCCTGTGCTGCTAAGCAAAGAACAGGAGAAAGTAGGAAGCTTTCGTCTGTTAAGCCGTAAACGTGCATCTTTGAAAGGCTAGAGCGCTCATTATTATTACGCTTATCCTCTTTTGCAGCTGCAAGCTTTCCTTTCTTCCCCACTTGTATTTTTCTTCTAATCATGGGATATTTTCCTTCATATACAATTCAAGCCCAACGACTTAGAGAATTAGTCTTTGGGGGGGACTCCTCAACACAAAGCCTCGTCTAAGGGCTGAAATTTTGCCATGAAGTGAATCTCTTGAGTTCCTATTTTATAGCCGACAGGCTTGTTTAGTGCTGTTTTTGAAGGGATTTTAGTTTAGTGCTCTCATATGTTCTGATTAAAGAACGAACGATTGGGGCCTTAAGGATAACGGCGCATCCCGAGCCCAGATTCCCTCGTGACTGTCGCCGCTTCCTGCGCGTTCCTACAACGCGGGGAGCGGAATTTTCATGAGCTCCACGGAGAACGCGTTTATGTGCCACGTGTAGAGTATGGCCGTTTTCCATTACCTTCGGAGACAAATTACCGCAAAACCAGGGCACTGCCTCGTGAGGGAACAGAGATGCTTTCTTGATGCACTAGGCAGGCTTTTGTTCCTATATCCCCGGATTTCTTCCCAGGGGCATAGCGCGGACTTTTTTCTTAGGTTAGCAACAAAAACAGCAAAAAATAGCTGTAAACTTAATCGGATTGAAAAGTCAAGTGCTTAACGCACTATTTTTTTGTTTGTGCAAAACGGTGTCTCTAGCACTGGCCCTTAGGGAAGGGACTTAAAGTCGATGTTCCAAAGTTTTATTTGTTTAGGAAGAAACAAAAAGGGATGAGTTAACCCCGAGGGAATAATTTGGGCGCTTCGAGGAGGTGTTCCTTAAGTGTTGGAGTAAGGCATGCGTGGCCCCAACGGAACCAGGCAAACGTATCTAGCTGTGCATAGTGTGTCGACAAGCTCCTGTTGCCGAGTTTATCAAGCGGGCAATCACGTACCGCGCTCTTGTTCCGACTGGTGTTTCTATATGAACTACGTATGTAAAAGATATGTTGATGTAAACAAACGCATGCGAGTTCCTAAGAAGAAGAAAGAACTTCAGTGTTAGCTTAACTCCGTCATCGAGGAAAAGCTTGTTGGATTTTTTTCTCCCGAAATAAAACGAGGTATGTACAAAAATTCATAAATGCTGTTTGGGTACAGCAGCACAATCGGCAAGCGAAGTCCAATGGAGGTGAATGCGAGGAAAATGGACGAAAAACATTTCATCTGTGGATGAAAGCGAAGGGGCAGTGAGTGAGAACGAATATAAATGGGCGTTTGGCTAATGGAAAAAAAAATTGGCGCAGCTTGAGGTAGCGATGAAAGGCTGGAGAAACACCGGCGCTGGGAGAGGGCCTATCTTCTTCCGGTTTTGCTAAGCTATTCTAGGGTTTGCTCAGTTTTGTTAAGTTTTGCAATGCTCTTGCTAAGCTAGGCTAGGTGTGGACAGGTGAGGCATAGTTTACCGTATTTTACAAGGTCGTTCCGGACGGTGGACCGCACTAACAACGAATACCGGGGGGTCGGGGGAGCAGCTAGGTCTACCCCCAGCTACACTATTTCTCCATTCTTGCAGCGTTTATGCAAGCAGTGCCATTGTTTGCGTTTTAGTAGACCAGTATATACTATCACATTCAAAATGGTATAGTAAGTGTTGCGCATACGCGTGTGCCTCTTGCGCTGACACTCGAGCAGGTGGGAAAGCCGGCTTCACTGTTATAATACCCTTTTTGTGGGTGTGCACCCTTTACAGGGGGCGCATTTTTTTGTTTATTTTTGTGCCAACGCCGCCGGACAAAGCTCAAGCTTGAACAGCGCCTCTGTTAAAAGTGCTGTTACCGGCCGGTAATAAAGAGCCACGAAAACAAAATGAACTACTGTGATCTTATTAGGTAACTACTTGGATATGTTTAAATATAGCGTTTAATTATCGTAGTGGCTTAAGGGTTATTTTAATTGAGATAGCCGAATTTCCCTTGTCTTTAGAGGTGAAAATGTTAATCAGCTATATCTACACCTGTAAAATGAAGTGCCCGACTGACTGACTGACTCACTCACTCACTCATCCACGACCACCGAAAACTGCTACATCAAAGACTTGAAAGTTCGGGAGTACATTTGCGACATGTCGTAGAAGCTGACTAAGGGGGGACTTTTGTAAATTGTACCCCAAACCGACGGGGGAGATTGGGAAGGGGGAAATTGTGTTTTCTAAATTCGTGATTGCCTCCTTCACCAGTTCACATTTTCAAGCGGTTTTTGCTGATATTCGTAGCCCTTAAGAATATCTAAAAAGACGTTTTTGAATTTCACCCTAACCTACACAATCGAGGTGTTTCCGCATTCCAGAAAAAATTTGATGTTCCTAAAGATACTCAAATAAATCATTCACCGATTCATTTATCCAACTGATTTTTGCTATCTATGGTACTCATACAAACGCAGACAACCATTTTTAAGTATTTCGCCCTGCGACGCCGCTAAAAGGGCCAAATTGTTTTTTTTTTTAGAAATGGCACGGTCAACGAGCCAAAAAGACAGAACAGGTGATGTGCATGCCTAGCCAAACTGCTCTTTCAAAAGGGCTACAGATTTTATGGGTACGTCGTGATTAGAGTGTTGGAGGTCAATATTGCTGAAAATTTTAACAATTCCACCGTGGGGAGAGTGAAAAGCGGTAAAATAGTTTTTAAGATATTAACCACCCACTTCTTCCATCCACTCCTCCCACCCTTGAGCAGTGGGAGAACCCGGCGACTAACAGCAATCTGGATGTCCAGACAATTCTTCCTCTAGAGCGAAGGCTGCCCGCTCATCACATCGCTTCCTAAAATTGGGAACAGCTCCTAATTCGCCGGCTCAATAAAATATTTTTCACTCACTAACTCACTCGCTCGCACGCACCATCTTGTTGCAAGTTGCTTAGCGTGAGTTACAGTAAAACACGAGTGCCAGTCGTTTCACCATTACCCCGACGCGCCTGTGGTTGGAGCCCTTGTATTGAAAGCAGGCAGGAGCTCGTGAGTGTGTACCAGTTCACGATAAACTGGCCAAATATGAAAACTAACAAATACATGAACACGTGTTATGCCCACTACTGTCAATAATGGGGCTCTTCGATTTACAGTCTCGGACTCACCGCGGACTCCCCGAGAAGCAGTCCGGCATTCGATTTTCCCATGTATCCCAATGGCTTCGGGGAATCCTCGGACTACCCGCGGTCTATCCGCGGTGAGCCCGAGACTGTAAATCGAAGAGCCTCAATATGATAGCCCACCCGGGCACCACCGGGTACTACAGCTAGTCTAACGTAAATTGAAAGTGCTGAAAAGCTTCTTGGCGCGGCTGTAACTCTGACAGCAATGCTATAAAAAGCAAATGCATTCTCTTAGTTCTGGAATTTAAACTTAACAACACCTGCCTATTCACGTTTAGAGAGAGAGAGAGAGAGAGAGAGAGAGAGAGAGAGAATGCATTCATGGTAAAAGCGAGGTTAGCCGAGCCATAGCGCTTAGCATGCTACGGCGTATGAATGAACGGAAACATGAGGGTCTGTCAACTAAAATAAATAAATAAATAAATAAATAAATAAATAAATAAATAAATAAATAAATAAATAAATAAATAAAGTAAAAAATAATAAAAATAAATAAATAAATAAATAAATAAATAAATAAATAAATAAATAAATAAACATCATGTTGCGCACGAGTGTTCAACCGCATTTACAGAGTTCGGAAAGCGCATACACAGAGTTTCGAAGTTAAGTTGGTCACAGCACTCGTTCGAAGCCAGTTCTACGCAAGAACACCAACAGAGCTTTGATAGCCCGTACGGCCTGGCATGGCTCCCACCAAGGGCCCAAACCTGCCCTTAGTTCAAGGCCTGCGTGGTGTGGCATACACAAAGATGTTAGGAGAGTCACGTTTACTTTGTAGGTGTGTGGAGAGTTCAAATCAGCAAAATTTGACGCGCTTACAGGTGGCGACCTGTTTTGCGCACCACATCAATATCATCGAATCTCATCGTGATCCAATTCATACGTGTGGACCGCCAACTTTATTGTGAAGTTTTTACTGACGGGGTATTGAGTGCAATGAACGCTCGCCATATTTATTGATTGATTGATTGATTGATTGAGTGTAGGTTTTAAAGCACCGACGCAACGCAGGCGATGAGGCGCGCCGTAGTGGAGTGCTCCAGATGAATTTTGACCATCTGGGGATCTTTAACGTGTGCCGAAATCTTGTACACACGGGCGTTTTGGCTTTTCGCCGTCATCATAAATGCGGCCGCCGCGGCCGGGAATTGAACCGCGTCCTCGTGCTTAGCATCTCAACGCCTTTTCAACTGAGCCACCGAGGCAGGTCATGGCAGGTACCCGGCATATTCGGGTGCGTCACTTCGCGAAGGTGGCGAGAGGGCGCCCGTCCAAACATTTTAAAGACGGTATGCTTTCTTGGGTTACTTGAACCCAGAAATTTTGGTCTCCCTGTCTGTCCGTCTGCCAGTCTGTGTGTAACTCGATTCAACCACCCGGCCAAAGTAAAATGAACACTGCGCAATAGTCTTATATACTCACAGCCAAATGTAAACGTGTAAGCCCGGTTTATATATTCATACTTGTCAACTTCGTTGAACAAGAGCAAGGTATTACGCAAATATAAGACAGGTAATTAGTACACAAGGGATATTTACACCGGTCCTTTATTATTACAGCGTTCCTTTATTCTTGGTTTCTTGATAGCAAATGATATTGTACACCTACTCCAGAAAACCGCCGCCTGCTGTTGCCCGCGCCACCTCCTGGCGGCATAGAAAAAATCACGCGGCAACAGCAACGAAAGGTTCCACTAGCTAGGTATCACGTTCTGCTTGGAACGCACGTGGAGCACGGCAACGCCGTTCTCTAAACGTTGAAGTGGGGCGCCTCGATTCACGAGCGTCTCCGCCGTAAGGCAGCGCTGGCATCGAGGAATCCGACCTATAACAGTGGAACGCGGTAAATTCAAATCGCCTTGAGCAAACCTTTAGTGTGTTTACCTTGGGATGAGCGCAACGGAACAGCAACAGCATTAGAGGCGAGCTGGAAAACGAAAGGGGGGGGGGGCATTTCCTTGGCAAAAGTCTACAAAATCTGTCGTCTTTTGACGGCATTTGCAACGAATGGAGCAGATACGCTGCCAATTTTTATGAATAGTTGCTGCACCCGTCCCAATAAAATCATCTTGGACGCTCGCTTGTGAAATCAATAGCTGTACAGTCGCCAGCAAAAGTTTGCGGGATGTGCGGCGCGTGGCCGAGCGGCGCAAAACTGCATTGCTGCGCCATCTGCAGCCAGCGAGCGCCGAGTCGAGGCTCAAGGAACTGGCGCGCTAGGCGCGCTTTGCGCATGGCTGTAATTATTTGTTACCGGGCATCTCTGATCACTCGCTTGCCCGTGATATGCTTTCGATATTCGCTGCAGCCTCGGTGGCGCCGCGTGACCATCGCTGCCGTTCTGCTATCACTGGTGCTACAAATTACGCATCCCGCGGCCGCCGTTTGCGCGGCGCGCAGCATTCAATAAATCTTATCTTCCAAGTGATGTAATGGTCCACGACTAAATGTATTTTACAGGGGCTAATAAAGGCTACCTGTTGGAAACTGCGTACCTCGATGTGGTGCTTAGAAAAAAGTCGCGTCGCCGAATTTAATCTTGCGGCAAAGCAAACTTTCTGGGGAAAGATCTAGCTCTCAATGAATAGGTCTCTTGTAAGCATCATACTGGAATTGGCCAAGGGAGGACCGTTAGCATTACGCCGAATCACATTTACTTGCCTATAATTAATTTTTAGGGAAGTCGTAAACGACACGGCATTCAATACATGACAGACTAAGGAGGAGGCACAGTTAGAGAAAACGGCTGTAACTCTTGTTTTGTTAGAACTACCCCAAAGGAAATTTTGTGATAATTACCCTCTGAGACGACTACAACGGCAATTGTGGGTCAGCTGACAGGTTATCGGTGTTTAGATTAAAAATAAAATAAAAGTATTTCCTATACAACCAGCAGTGCCTCTTGAAAGATAAGGCCGGGTTCAGACTGTCCGCAACTGTCGTAACTAACTTTAAAGAATGACATCATTTCACGTCTCAGTCAACCGAACAGCGTGACACGCCGTCTTTTTACGTCCATGGATTACGATATGGCTTTTGCCTCGATAGTCTGAACATAGCCTAAGATTTATTCAACGTTGCGCGCCGCGCAAACGGCGGTCGCGGACTGCGGATTTTGTAGCACCAGTGATAGCAGAACGACGGCGATGGTCACGCGGCGCCACCGCGGCTGCCGCGAATATCGGAAGCATGTCAGGGGCAAGCGAGTGATCAGAGATGCCCGGTAACAAATAAAGGACAGGCATGCGCAAAGCGCGCCTAACACGCCAGTTCCTTGAGCCTCGACCAGGCGCTTGCTGGCTGCTGATGGCGCAGCAATGCAGTTTTACGCCGCTCCGCCACGCGCTGCACATCCCGCAAACTTTTGCTGGCGACTGTACATGCTGAGAGGGTCCTTTGTGCATACCGTTTATCTCTGGTCATTCAAAAGAGTCACCCACTATTAGTTCACCGCAGCGCTGTGGTTGCTTGAGCTTCATGTACAAAACATTTTCGGGCCTGGATCATCTGGCGGGATGCCCCATCAAGTTTGCTACATTTTTTTTGTCTTTTGTCTAGTACGCCTATTATCTTGGCCGTTCTTAGAGCCATCAAAATGAGTTTTGGTTTCTTCGTTTTTTGTCGTTTATTTGGCTCCCGGAAATAAAGCAGTAATGCGTTCTGGACACTGTAGGAAATTTCGAAACACAAATCTTTGTGAATAGCTGTCGACTTTAATAAACAAACTGGCTGTGATGACCTAAAAACCTAATTGCATGGTGAAGAGTAAAAGTTTGCACACATGCCTGTCGGTAAAAAAAAAGAGCAGCTGGAACTGGGTTTCGGCATCTTCCCAGCTTCGAGGACGTATTCCCGTTTCTCATCAGGCCAGCAGAACCTAAAGACCGAAAAGAAGCCCTCATATGTGCGTTCCGGTGCTATGTTAAAAACCAAATCCAGCCATCTCAACGAATTGAATGATGATGAGAGGGGCGAAGCTAAAATGGTTATCGGTAAAACCGTGAAACATTCGCCCGCCCATCATATAAAGACTCGACACGTCAAGCTTACCACCGCTCCGTTCACAGTCCCGTCGACGACGCCGATGTTTGTGGTGATTATGTAGGGCTTGTTTGGGACGATGAGAATCTCCATGGGTAAGTTGGCGTATTCGGTGTGTAACATTTTAGCCACCTTGGCCGTCGCATTCTGCAGACCGTCTTGTGTCGCGTACCCCCGTACGGGTCTTGAGCTCGCAGGCGACGAACGACAACCTCTTCTTCCTCTCTTCCTTGTTGGGTAGCAACGAACGCGTTGAACATTTTGACCTCTTCGGCCAATCTTTGGTTGGCCAATCCCTAGGGATATCCTGCCACAATCATCATTAATGTGCCGGATACAGCAGCAACGAAGCACGGGACAGGGCCCGAGAAAGAGGAGCTTTGCCCCTAGAACCACACAGAGGAATATAAATTACAACTGAACTGGATGGGACGGAAGGCAAGATATAACTTACAACTATTGTGTGCGCCTGAGTTGTAGGTTCAACTTTATTGCTGGTTTCGCCCTCACAGCCGAAGCACTGGTATCACATAGGGCATGCTTTAACATCTGTCGCAATTTTATTTTTGTATTAAAGCTTTTTTGTTAAATTGTGGCGGGAATATGGATGGGGTTCATACGGCGACCGCATTGACGTGAACGAGATTCCGGGAATACGTAAAGCTGTTTACCCTTTCCTGTTGCTCTCTCTGTCTCTCTCTCATCCCCTTGCTCCGTTTTTAGTTTTTAATCTTTGCTATAAAAAGTATAAAGGCGGTCTGGCGGTAGGTGTCTTGTTGAAGTATCATTCCCGTATAATAGAACGCCACAAGTCCGCAAGTTACCAATAGTGTTAAAGTGTCGCCGTGTCATTATTCCTTTGTTTAAAGACCCAAATAGAAACCTAGTACTCTAGACCAGAATAGCCCAATTATGGAACCAGTGGAAGATAAATCGAATGAGAGGATAGTGTTTGTTGCCTTATATTTGACGATTAGTGTTCTGCTGCTTTGATTCTTTACTTCTGACGATAAACTAAATAAAAGCAGCTGTTCAAAAAAGAAAAATACAGGATGTGGTTTCTCCCACTCGACATAACGACTTTTCGTTCCCTTCGTCCATCGAAGTCTGGGTGCCCTGCAGTCTTCCTGTGTGCTCCAAAGAGAAAAAAGATTACGTGTACCCAGCTCAAATAATCGGTAGTCTTTTGCGCCCTACGTCCAAGTAAAAGATTTTCGATGAAGGAAGCATAACGTAACCAGATTGTGCCTCGTAAACTGACGGTGTCATGACTAGTTCCCTGAATCGCAAACGTGTCTTGACCTGATTATTACCGTATGCAACCGAGCAATACCTGGCCAACACATAGCCGGACAAGACGCCTGCTACTTTAGCGGTGTTCTGTACGGTATATTTGATTAGTAGTCGCTGCATACTTCAGGACGATCAGTAAATATAATATAAACGCCAAAATGAAACGAATCGTCCCCTTAGGAATTCACTGGCTCGGGATCTCTCCGCGTCTTTGTGTAGTTATGTCTTTAGAAAACAAGAGGTCCTAGTCAACCGGCGATCAAACAGAACGACCGTCACTGAGAGGTTGTTATCAATAGTATTCTGGCCTTATAAAAGACGAAGATCATTCGTGTCACGGGATATTAAGCTCAGCAAAAAAGGAGCAAGACAAAATTAAGGGACAAGAAGAGAGCGAAGGGGTCAGGGAACAAACGCGTGTTAGTGACATAATTTTACAAAGTAAGAACAAGAAATGGGTGTGGGCAGGGAATGTAATGCGGGGGCAAGATAACCGCTACTCATTAAGGGCAACAGAGTGGATCCGTAGAGAAGGAAAGCGTGACAGGGGGTGGCAGAAAGTTAGGTGGCAGATGAGATCAAGGAGTTTTCGGGGATAAATTGGTCGCAGTAGCACAGGACCGGGATAATTTGAGATTAATAGGAGAGGCCTTTGCCCTGCAGTGGGCGTAGATAGGCTGGTGTTGATGAAAAAGTCCGTCATACGAAGATTTCTCATCCGTAGTAAACTTCGCGCTGTCATTCGCGCCGAGTTGAAACGCGGACAAACATAAAACAGGTGTTCAGTGTCCTCTTGTACATCGCAAAGGGGACACAGAGGGGATGTCGCCAGGCTGATTTTGTTGTCATCAGACCGATTCTTAGCATCAGGATATATTTCCGTCATTGCAGTCGTAATTACTCGATCGATATTTTTACTGAGATTTGTGTTTATAGAAAAAGGTCGCCACTCAAACTTTGCTCACCTTGAGCTACGTTTTTTCTTTGCCGCAAAGCAGTATTTGAGAGCACAGCACTCTCTGCAAAGCCATGCCTAATGCTACTGCATAAACAATGAACCTCGGAACGATGGATGGGCGCAGCCAAAAGGTTTTTGCTTCAGCGGCAAACCCAGGAAACATCTGGTAGAGTCCCTGTGACGTTCAAGCAAGCACATAGTACGCTTAAGTTCAAGCAAGCGCATGTGCTGTTGTTGCTGTGATATGTATTTTTTAAGCTTCATTACCATCTGTGCCTTGACTTTGGTCATTGCAGGAGGGGAAGATGGGCGCGGGTAGGTGGAGGAATGGGGAGGGAGTGAGTGTACCGAATAAATGTGGTCCTGTATGCGGCTTCTCGAATGCCCATGATAAGAGAGTCGAGGACCATCTCCCTGTGCTCTGTAGACCATTCGGGATGGGTCCACCCCCTCATGCGCTGTTCGCCGCGCCGAGAAGAGCGACACGGGCCCCGCTTCGGTCACCGACCGAGCCGATACGTGGCGGCGACGGCTTCCGCAGTGAAATCGCCTAAAAGCCCAACCACACTCACGCGTAAAACCGACGTTCTCTTGCAACGACGTAACCCAGCGTAAGCGCGTAAAAAACCGGCGTACTCCGGAGTACGTCGAATACATTGCTACGCGCTTGTTACGCCCAAGTCAGAGCCAGCCAGACATCGACGCAAACTTTTGGGCGCACGGTTCTGACGTCAACCTCTTACTGTGATGTTATCAGAAAGTAGTCCGATAGCAAGTAAAACTAATTGCTAAATGAGCTAACTTAACTATCAATTACGTGATAGTACTAAGTAACTCGTAAAATACAAAGAGCAGACAACAAGACAAAACACGCGACGCAACGAGCAACTACGGACGCAGTAGTGCACATACGAATCACATGCAAGGCACTTCACACAACACGTCACAAACACTTCAGAGAACTCTACAGACAACATATTCCCCTACATCCATCAATGCTTCTAGGTGACGATGCAATGGTTTCCGTGAAACGTGTGTTTGAGCATTTGTCAGACGTCAAGTTTTTAAACCTCATTTCCTATCACGCATAATCAAATCTGGCCCTATACACCAGCCATCACCATTATCTTTAATTGATTTTACCATGTACGGCTTACACGTTGTTATAGCTACCCTTGTGTGGTAATCACTGCTCTTTATTAAATAACCTCTTCTTTGGCGCTCTTTGCCCTCGTTGGCCTTGCATCATTAAACACTAATCATCATCATCATCAACTATGGACGCAAGGGAGTTAATGCCAAATATAGCGGAGGGTTTTGTCCTGCCTAGTAAGCATTCTCATTCTTAAAGGAGCCATGAAGAGAAAATACAACTTCGCGCAGTTTGAAAGAACTAGGATTCAGTATCTCGCTCAGCTCCATTACAGCCCCAAAAGATGTTTTTAAGGAAAAAAAAGCAAGAAGTATTTAAAAACTTTCAAATTTTTCGCCACAGTGACGTTTTATGAGCGAGAATGACGTCATACGGGCCAACAATAAAACATAATTTTCAGTGCGTTAAATGCACGTTAGCATTCAAGTGATACGGTCAAATGGAACAAGAGGCCCCATTACAGACGTCCAGTCATGTGTCGTCGCGAGAGGTCAGTTAGGCGGCCGCCAATCGCACAAACAAGGTTCCTTGACGTCATAGAAAAGTTGCGGAAAAATGGCTAGGGGGTCGCGACTGCTTCAAACGTTTTCTTTAATATCTCCGTTATTTGGTCAAAGATTGCAATTATATTAGTATCATTGTTATCAGGACTAATCAGTCTTTCTAATAAACCCAACTTGTGTTTTGTCTTCATGGCTGCTTTAAAGTTTTTCAATGTTTCGAGAAGTGTTTTAGTTGTTTCTGTATTAAGTTTAAGTGACTTTGTGAGAATCGGCATGATTTGTTTTGTTTCAGCTAAAATCTAGTTGAACTTGTCGCCACAAAGTTGGGTCCGGGGTAGTAGAGCCATACTATGCGGTGCAATGGAGTACGCGCACGCAGCGACGCCTATGTGGTTACTCGCCCACTCCGGCGTCGTCGATCGGCGTAAGCGCAGCGCCGTATGTGTACGCCGTTGCGCGAGTACGTCAATTGTACGCGTACATGTGATTGGGCCTCAATCGTCCGTTTGTTCCCAAGGGAGAATGGCATAGAGGGGGATAGAGGGAAATGGTTAGGGCGCGTGCAATCTGAAAATGTTCCAAGATGACACTGGCGGCAACAGAGTTCATTGCGCATTCGCCCCTCAGCGGCACTGCCTCGAGCGGCGTGTTTGTTTCGTCTTGACGAGCAATTATGTGAGAGTTCGCGGCCCACCCTAGCTTGAAAACCGAGCTCTCGCTCTACAAGCGTGGCTTATCCACATTCAACCAGGGCAACATTTACGGCTACGGTTCAATATAGACGACTTCATCGCCAGATTTAGTGTGAGCTCAGCTTAAGCGAATCTGCAAAACAAAATATATTTCCTTTCTTATCTCAACAAATAGATGTGATGGCCACTTCATAATTTCTTGCTGCCAATGGCTGACAAAGATCTGCTTTTACTTTTGTGACACTTCCAGGACATTCAAGTGCGTGAAATAAACGCGATGACGAAATCACTAAACAAAAGATTATGTTTTGGCACCTAACGGCACATCACTGCAATGTTTGTTTAGTTGAACTGAAGTGACCTAAAATGAGCCGCTTCATTCTCACATCAGCGCGCACGTGATTACAAAAGCCTGCAGCCAAGCTTCGGAGCTTGACACATGCGGGAGTACTTAAATACTGCATTTGTCATCGCTTTAAATGCCCATTTTGGGAGTTTCGCGCATATAAGACCATGCAAAATGTAGACCATGACATCGCTTGTTCATCTTTAATGAACAGCGCTAAATATGTTGCCTGTAGCGTCACCGGAAAACACGAAAAAGAGTTCACACCACCCCCCCCCCCCCTTTTTTTTTGTGTGTGTTCAAAATAAAAACACAGTCACCCTAAAATATAAAGGGTGAAAAACGTTTTTGAGCCGATATAACGTATAAAAAGAGTCACTGCTATTTTTTTTAACTTCGGAGCATGTGGTACTGTTTCTTGCATACGCGGTGACCTAACATGGAGTACCAACTAGCTCGCACCTAGCGTTGGCAACTCCCGTAAGCACGTTTTAATTTTCGTTGCTTCCGAAGCAAGGGATATTTTTTTCAGCGCCAGGCCATGTAAGAAGAGCTGTGCCCGATGGCGCTCAATATAAGAAAACAAAAGCTAAAAAGCCATGCTCGGATGATCGAGAACAAAGAGAAATTGGTAGCAAGAACAATGAAAAACATCACGAGCAACAGCAACGAGCAGGCAAAGCGCCGCAGTGAGGGACGTACTGTAATATCGCCTTGTGCCTGCGGCGCTCACGCCTCTACACTAAAACGCACTCTAAGTTATTCCGTCGTTCCGCGTCTAACCACACAGCAAAGCCTCTCGTAAGGGTCTGGCAGCTCCCGCTTACCTGTTTACGCCACCTATGTGCTACTTATTCAGTCGCGAACGAGAACTTAGAAGGAAGTGACAGCTTAAAAGTCTAAATAACCTCTTCAGTCAGTTGTTCTTACTGTAGCCTGCATGTGGTGGTCCTTCTTCTTTGTGGTTTAATTTTATTGTTTGGATCAATATTGTTTACGCCTCGTCTTCTGGTCCCTCCCATCTGGCTCCAATGGCAGCAAACAAGGTTGGCGTGTCGTTTCATATTTGCTTGACTCTGTGGAACTGCGAAATACTTTTTGTGCATTCTGCGGGAAAAATACAAAGATTTTCTGACGCAGTCCCACAAATAGAAAGACAGGACAAAGTTGGAGGTTAACGGAAGCAAATAAAGCAATGGCGCCCCATAGAGTTTCACTCTCGCTGTCGATTTCGCCTCTCTCCGGAGCGCTGGGCAATTTATTCAGACGAGCGGGGGCTTTTCGCCACTGTCTGAACAGCTAAATCCTAATGAGAGTATATCGCTTTTGTTGCAACAACTAGGGCCCTTTACGTGATGTGTGAACCCAGTATGCCGCGATTTGCTGTCACCGGTTGTGCTTGTGCTTTTTGGTATTGTTGTTGCAGTGTTTTAAGTGCGAATGCACTTTATAAGCGACCCTGAATTCCGGTGACCGCCGTCCGTCCGCATAGCAACAGCTGCGGGTGCGCGCGCTCCTCGTCTTCCTTGGCAACGGGGGGAGATGGGCGCGCGCTGCCTGGCCGCTGACATGGCACATACCCACGTGGGGGATTGGCCAGGAATCTCTTCGTCTTCCTTGGCAACGGGGGGAGATGGGCGCGCGCTGCCTGGCCGCTGACATGGCACATACCCACGTGGGGGATTGGCCAAGAATCGGGCGTGAGAAGGGCTAATGCACCCGCTTAAAGGAGTACTGACACGAAATTTCAAAGCTGAGATCCGCTCTAGCAATCAAGTACAACGACAACACAAATAGGTGTCTGTGAATAAATGCATCTTTCTTTCTTTGTAGTTTTGTGTGTGTGTGTGTGATCTCTCTTTCGCGAACATTACTGAACCGCGCAAATTCAACTCGTGCATTCGCACTTTCACATTCTTCCCCTCGGGGAAATGCGGAGAAATTTCTTTTTCTTTACTCTTTCTTTAGCAAATCTTTATTTCTGGAAAGGTGCAGAGCTTATCTCGCAATGCAAGATGAAGGCACTGAGCAAACAGAACTAACGATTACTATGCGCCTTCGAGTACTGTTCTCAGTTTAGTCGCGAAAGAGTTTGCGGTATTATTCTTGTCCCGTAGGTACAAGACCAGCGAGAGGGACGATTGGTCGTATGCGACCTGGGCTATTTTTTTCCTTTGCCTTATGTTAATAACAAATACAAACCGTATTTACTCAATTCTAAGCACTGCGCCCCCCCCCCCCCCCTCCACCAGATTCTCAGCACCTTCGCCTACTTTAGGGGGGAAATTTTGGGAAAAAAACGTTTGCACGCGAATCTAAGCACCCCTTTTCATAAGCAACCATTGCAAGGTGAATTTCAGACGCGTGGAAGCGGGCTCGAGTTGAGCTTGTAGCGGAGTCATTTGTGAAGGTTTCAATGACAAACCGCTTCAACGGAACAGAAGAGCACCTGGTGTAGGATACTGAGAGCGGCGGCCCAAGTGGCACAATGAACTCCAACGGTACTGGAAGTGGCTGGTTATCATACGAAAGTGGTAGGTCCACTGTATGTACCTATGTTTCGGTTGAATATTGGTCAAATAAAACATTTTTCTTTGCGCTCCTCTCGTCGAGATACGGTAGTGGAAAAAAAGTGGCGGGGGAGATAATTTAGGTATTTCAAATCTAATAATTGATAATTTCATCATTGCGCTGCCCAAGACAGATGCATTTGCGCGCAGCTCTTAACCAATTCATGGAAGGCAGCACCTTCTGCCTTGTTCATGCTACAAACAGTGGTTAAACTGCAGGCGCTTGAACATCCAGGCTGAGGAATACAACTTCCTAATGCAGACCGGGACAAGCAGCTACAAAGTCGTCAAATGTGTCAGGCGAGCGTCTCCGTCTGGTGCGCTGCTCGCTTCTGCAAATGGCACCTAAGACACACCCACCGAGAACACCGAGCTATCTGCGCTTTCGTCCGAGTTCGTGAACCAGGCCTGCGGAAGTGCTTCGGCGAGCGTTATCGCACTGCTGCAGGCGATGTCATCTCAGATAAATGCTCTCGCATCCGTAGTAAGACAACTGAGAGTGGAAAGCGTGTCTTTGTATGTAGAAATACGCGACTTGTGCGAGTGTGTGGTGAGCTGGACGGATTTCCCTCCCTTGTGCGTTGTCGACCATGCACCATGACAGAACTTCACTGAAGTCCTCGGTTCGGTACAGGCCCAAACCTTCGGAGTGCCAGCGCCTACAACGAACGACCAAGGAGAAAGCTGTGACCCTCCCGTAAACCGGTGAGCCAGGCCCCAAGAACGCCGGGTACAACTAATACGGCGAAGATGTGCCCACTCAAGGTCGTGCCTGAGGAACCGGCCCCAAGAGGCCTTTTCGTTTCTCGCCTCGCTCCCAATAACAGTCCGTCTTGCGTGCGAGGCCTTCTGACGGAGTTCATAGCTGACAAGACAGTAACATGCACTTGACTGAAAACCAGATACGACACGTACAGCTACTTCCACGTTCTGGACAGGGAACTTCTTGGGGTCGTTAACAAGCCTGAGGTGTGGCCACTTGGCTGCGCGTTCCGCACCTTTTAGAGACATTTATCACCTTCACGTCATTTGGAACAGCCTGATATCCGCCCAAAAGCCTTAGATGGGATCGTGGAGAGTTAGGCTGTATTACCAAAATGTCAGAGGACTTCGAACGAAAAGAGATGAATTCTTTAGGAATAATCACGACTCTGAATACTACATCATATTGGTGACTGAAAGTTAGCTTAATAACTTTAATATGAGGCAGCCCTTCTCAAACGAATATTCCGTCTTTAGGGCGGGGAGGAGTTACACAGAAAATACTAAAAATGGGGACGATCTCCTGATAGGTTGCAAGTCAATTTTTCAAGCATTCTGAAGGAAGGACATTGAGAGTTACTCGAAAAGTATATGTATTGAACTAACAGGACTAGATGGCTTAAATTTCCTCATTGGCTGTTAGCACTCTCCGCCAAACTAAGACGCTAGTGCAATTGTGAATCATTTCACTGCCCTTGAAAGTATGGCTGATTTTTCGGGATACAATGTCCACATCTATGGCGATTTCAATATCCCAAAGGTTAATTGGTCACATGACCCAATTCAAGTTCTAAGTGGTCGTGCGTCTGCACGCATGAAGGCTAAATGCCTGTTTGAGTTCATCAATTTTAACGGATTTTTCAGCTTTATCAGACTGGAAATGTTGCTGGTCACGTTTGAGACCTAATGATAGTAAATGTCCCCATTTTCAATCTGACTCTGGCAAGCGAGACGCTTGTGCGACACGCATTTTCATCCTCCGTTTCACCTAGACTTTTGGCTGTTCTTCAGTATGCAGCATATTGCGCCGACACCAAGGTTTAGATACGCTGACGGGGATTACGCAGGATTGTACAACCGTCTGCGAGGGTATGATTGGAGTGCTTTCTTTCGCGTTGAAAACGTTGAAAGATCGGTTTCCTCGTTGTCATCACTTCTTCAAGACGCTATGAAGGAATTTATACCAAAGAGCAGTCACAAAAAATCCGAATTCCCTGGTTGGTTCTCGGCTGACATGAAGAACTACAAACGCAGGAAACGGCCCTTCCATAAATTATATTATGCATGAAACACTATTGTACGCACTGGAACTTTAGATACTCTGTATGCAGAAAAATCGTCAAGAAGCTACTCGCATGGTACGAAATGATTTATCACAACGACCTTGAAGAAGACTTAAAAAGGGAGCCACGCCATTCTTGGTGCTACGTAGGGGCTCAAGCAAAGGACAACATCGGCACTATTGTGCTCAAAAGCGATAGTAAAATCTGCTGCTCCTGTGCGGAAATATGCGAAGCCTTTGTGCAGTATTTCCGCTCCACTTTTTCGCAATCCGATGGCACGTGCACGGACGCCGATTTGGAAGATAGCTATGATTGCTTACCCTGCGAACACGTAAAGGCAGAGGAGGTAGCCGATGCGTTGCGCAAACTGAAACCAAAAATTACAGCTGGTTGTGATGGGATTCCATATTTTATTTTAAAAGGCTGCGGAAATATTTTGGTCCCTGCTTTAGCTCACATATTTAATCTGTCTTTCCAGGCAGGGTTATTTTCTTTACCAGTGGAAGAAATCACTGGTCGCCCCAGTCTTTAAATCCGAAAGCTGATGTGATGTAAACAATTTTCAGCAAAAGGGAATAAAGACGTGCTGGTGGAAATCCATCCGATGAGGCAAGTGGCCAACAAGTGCACTGAAGGCGATTGGCTGAGCACAACTTATAATGGCCAGTTCCGTATTCACGTTTTGGCTTGTTTCAGGGCCTAAAAGAAAAAAAAACTAATCATGGTGTCTTAATTTCGGCTCAACTTTACGCATGAGTACCAGGTATTCTTGGCATTGCTTCTGAACGTTCATGGCTATTAACACGAGCCACATGACACACATGCACTCTGGATATTGTCCATACACGTTAAATCCAATTTTTTATGCTTCTTTATCACATTTGAAGGATAATATGATTCGGAAATACCCACACATACATCGACACTTGGTGTAATCCTAAGTTTGGATTTTAAAGCCTCAATTAGTAAAAGCACGCAGACAATAATTTCGATTTCGAAGCTGTCGCTGAATTAAGTGTCGCTTTGCGGTTATTGTCATTCAAGTTTTACGAAGCTTCTAAGTGATTTCCTAGACGCTGTATGCATATGAAGACATTGTTTCCTGCCCAATAAATGCTAAGAGATGTTTATCTTCGGTGCTTGTCGAAGACTATATACCGCAATGTCAAGGCGCTTTAAATCAATATGAACTTCTGAGTAACACAACTTTAACTCTGAACTTATGCTTGGGTAACATCTGACGCTATACTAACAATGTTTGCGTAGATTTAATCAAGAATCTAAAATAAAACGAGGCGTGCTTCTTCAATTATGGGTCATAATCGCACTTGGAATAAAGAATGCATGAACTCGTTAAATTTACACTAATTGAAACGTTTGTGCTTGTCCCTCTGGTATTTCGTCATACTGGCACTTCATTCTCAAAAATGCTGAACCCACTATCCCACCAATTCATCTTAATTACCGCTAACTTGCACTAATAAAGTTCCTTGGCATACATTAAGTGTATATCTTAGAGCTATATAAGATTTTCGAACTATCTTTTTCGGGGCTAACCTTTTACTGGCTCAAAAACAAGCTTTGTAAATAAGAAAAACAAAATCCACGGAACAGACAAGTACTGTAAAATATTAGGACATTTTTCCTTGTCACAGCCCTTTTTTGTTTTCCTGATCTATCAACCTGCCAAGGCATCTGCTGTGGAAAAACTTCCAAGACACGGATAGCGCGATAACACGCCACGGCTGTGAAGCACTGATATCCCTGCCTCATTAGAGACAGAAAAAGACAAAATGGACGTGTCTCTCTTCAAACCAAGCTTTCACCGAAACAAATACAGGTACAACGCGAAAAGAGAACGCCGTCAATTCTATCACCGCAAAAAAAAAAGTGTGAGATTGGGCCGTTGTATGTTTCTCTTTCCTCGTGGCAAGCAAGTGTCATAGAAAGGGTTCGGTTATTCAAGACGAGAACAAGAAAACATCGCCCCCCCGAAACAAAAAGACACAATTTTGTTCACAGAAAAGAAACGGAGGGGAACGTTGTTGTTAGGATGCTTAAAAATTGGACGGTCGTACTCTGGAATTTAATGATCCATGCTGTTAATTGCCTGTATGCACGAATGTTCAGAAGTTCTCGCCAAAACTTGTTTATTTTCCGTCGGGTCCAGCTTAGCACCGGCTCTGCGTGTATGCAGAAAATTTACGAAAACTGCACTCACTTTCACTCGAGCTTTATTCTGTCGACCACCTCAGAGGCTAGACTGTGTACAAAGCACACAAATGTGGCCTATTGGTTTATTTACTCATTTTTAGTTATGCAGCTTTTC
The DNA here is from genome assembly GCF_048455015.1 of Haemaphysalis longicornis. NCBI lineage: Eukaryota > Metazoa > Arthropoda > Arachnida > Ixodida > Ixodidae > Haemaphysalis > Haemaphysalis longicornis. The sequence goes on along the minus strand of NW_027526225.1, from coordinate 95,561,008 downwards.
ACTGCGGAGCTCCTACGTAAGGTGATTTAAGCACCGAGCGCCTTCCTTTGGGGGCGAAAAAGCCCGCCTTCGACTACTTCCTCAAAACCTTTAGCCTTAATTTATCTCACGTAATGCTGTTTTTTTTAATATAAGGGTATGTATAACCGTAGTGTTAATATAATTTCGCCTACTTTTTAGAAAGGTCTCTGCGTAAGCAGTGTTCGGAAAACAACAGCGCGTAACGGCAATTCTGCATCAAACAGTACTGTTAGTAACTCCAAAATGTTTCGTTGTTACTACTCTTTCAGACGTATCGTAAGCAAATATAAGAGAATGGAGCTTGAAAGAACCCGTCTTCGATGCTATAGTGAAATAAAAATAAAGAAGATCTACACATTGTGGGGGGGTATTTCAGGTGGATAATGCATCCCAAGACAGATGGTACCTTTTAGTGACGCTAGCACTTCTGCAAACACCGTCTCGTGTATTTAAATGACCATGCTTGTTGTGCAAAGTCTCCTTTTCGACTCCAATACGTTAACAGCGACCCCGAAACAAGCAGAGGCCATGAACACTAGAGGCGAGCCGACCTTCCGCGCTTCATTGGACTTCATGGAGCGTTTGCAATTACCACGGTGTAATTGGATGGCAATTACCACGGTGTAAATGCCTACAGCGAGAAAGTCCATCGGAAGGATTCCGGATATTTTCAAATACATTTCGCACAATAATTATTACGTATACTGCAGCAAGCCGCAAAGTCAAAGGGCTCCGGAATAGCCTCCACTGAAACAGGAAAATACATATAACTAAATAAAAGTAATGCATTAGTAATGGCTTCAAGAATTTTGTTAAAGTGATGAATATGAGTTGAGAAATTGTATATCAAAACCGACGACTTGACGCGGCGCGTTTTCTTCGCTTTTCACCCTTCTCCTCGCTGCGTACTGCGCGCGATTGTTCCCTCCTATGGGGCTTTGCTCCTAAGAGGTGACGTCTCCAACCATTTCCAATTTTGGACTCCGCTCACTTCTGTCTGCTATTGCGTCTCGAACATTGCCCCTTCGGCCAAGCTCATTTGGTTTTCCCCTCTCAGCAACTGGCAAAACGATGGTAATGACTACTCGCAGTACGGAACGCTCGACTAGTCATATCGTTCGGTTGGAAAACTGTGCTTCGGCTGCTTTCTCTGGCATAACTGGCCTAGAGAGGCTCAGCGGCTCGCAGCCATTTTTTTTTTTAATTTCCACTGCGCTAATGGATCGTGCAATCCGCTCACGGCTGGAGAAGTGAACGAGAGACCTGGAGTGGGATCTCTTCGAACCCACACCATGCCAAAAGGTGGCAAGAAAATGGGGACCCTGAATCAGCAGCATCAATGGGACGATACGGCGACGAGGTGAATGATGCGTAGGGAAAAAAGGAAATAAATGAGGGAATGACTGAACAGTCGGCTCGGCTTTTGTCAGAATGAGCACGCCTGTGTTCCGAACCCATACGGCAATTGCTTTGTTGGCCCCGCGTACGCGCCAGGTAGTGCGCGACACCATAACAGTTGCCTCCCGAAATCACGCAAAAACAAAAAATGAATTCGCAAAAAGGATACGCAAAGCATGCAATTTAAAAGCATCCCCCCCCCCCCCCAGCCCCCCTAAAAAGTCCCTGCGGGGTTTTAACCCGCAACGTTGAGTGCGCGCAGCGCTTTAGCCCACTCAGCCATAAAAGACACGACAGGTTCCAGGGACATTACGCGTATACAAGGCTAGTAAGCGGAGGCCCACTGTTTCAACTAGCCGGTCTACAGGACTACTGGCTGATACAGTGAATATTTCTCGAATAACGCTTGTGCAGTAAGGTTTCCTGAAACCCCCAAAACTCGGTATAGCTGACCCCCTATCTTGAAGCTGATAGCTTCACCGCAAAAAAAAAAAAAAAATGTGTGGGCAACGCCACAAAAACTGCTGATGCTCCTGTGTTCACACGACTGCTTTATTCCACACAAGCTTTTTCGTGGTATTTATATGTGTGCACTGCCAGCACACATATGTACTGCGTCTGGAACGTGTCCTGGAACGGCGAGTTTGACCCCAGGCCTAGTTCCACCAACGAAGTTTGCACTTTTCACGGCGAGTGACCAGGACCCATTGATCGCAGTCAAAGCGCCTGAGAAGGGCGAGCACTTTGCTCTGTCAGCACTACAGCTCAAAAAGTAATAGTGGTAAAAAAAGATGAAGAAAGACCGAGTGAACACCACCTAAGTGTCACGCGAAATCAGACTGCAGCTTCAGTCTCGGGATAAAGGAAATGGAGCTTCTTTCTGGTGAGCCCGGCGTAATCCATCCATGTAATTCAACGGGGAAGGCCCACAAGAATGCAGTAAACCGGCAGAAGGTGAATAAAGTATAGCGCCGTACTTGAAACATTCAGCGTCTCGGTAGCTGATGGACCATTTGGGGGACGAATGTAAAAACTTTCTTCGTGATGTCGGCCTCTGCGACATGCGAACTGCGTGACTACGGCGTTTGTAGTCGACACAAATTGTAACACACGGCTCGCCCCCGTGGCACGGCCACTGGTACTGGGTGGAGGAGAGGGAGATACGAATAAAAGGGATAAAGGCCCCGAATTGTACAGCAGGAAACAGAGGCCGTTTCCCCCAGGACGGTTTGTTTGGCGCAGAGGCGGACTCCCAAAGCGTGTGCCATGCTGCAGTTCCCCGTGGTTTGCTTGCCACCGGGAAGCTCTCGCTGCACCACTGATTATCACAAGCTTCCCACACGCGGCCATCTTCGATCGCCTACCCGTGAAACAGTCGCTTTCTGCGCCTTTTTACTCTAATGGCGTATTCAGTTGGGCGTTTACGAGCGCTCTGGAGTGCTCTGAAAAGCGGCCCCGCCTTCGGTTGGTAGAATTTGAGCACTCGATCTACCTTCGGTTGGTTCTTTCGGAGCGTTAGCCTCCGACTCGGAGCCTCCCGACCGCTCTATTTTCGAAGTGGGAGCGTGCCGCGTTCTGGCCGGGAGGACGGGTCACGTGACACAAAACGCCGCGGTTTACCGGGCGGCTTCCCGCGGTGGGTGCACGGTGGCGCTACCGGCGCGCTGCTCCTAGGGTGCCTCGATGCGCGCCCGCTCCGCAGCGGGCGCGCATCGAGGCACCCTAGCTGCTCCGAGATCGCCGATGCATTCGGTTGGTAAGCTGCCTCTCGCGCTATGATTGCGAGCCACCTCGTCATTCATCTGGCGACTCCGAGCCAGAGGACCAGAGCGGCCAACCGAATACGCCATAAGAACTCGGTTCAGGTAGGCTTCACGACAACGCCACAGAACGACCATTCAGCGCGCTTAAATGTGCGAATTTGGCGAATAACGAGGCACAGCATGCGATTTATGCGTGTGCGCTGTTGTCCAAGCTCAGATCCTAGTTTTTACGTTAATCGCAAGCTGGGCCTCGTCATTCGCCAAATTAGCACATTTAAGCACGCTGAATGGTCGTTCTGGGGCGTTGTCGTGAAGCCCACCTGCACCGATTTCTTCGAGTGTTGGGAGCAGGTTGGCGCTTTCGTAATTGCGTGACCTCGTGTGGATGCCTGAGATAACCTGCCTGCGTAACTTTTACTTTTAAGCAGTGCTATGTGATGGACTAAAAAGGCAGCTGACCTGCCATATAAAAGTTGGCGATTTTCGCGGTCGGAAAGAAAAACGGTTGGGGGAAATTACAAGCTAAAATTCTAACCTAGCTTTTCCTACAGTTCACTCTCATGGCGGTGGTTTCCACGTCGAGAGATGAGCTTCTCCATTATCACACTCGCGCGCACACGCGCATGATTCCAGCCCACACATGAGCGTTTACATGTGATGAGACCGTGCTTCATTAGAAAACCGGACGGATGGCACCCGCCCACCCCCTACTTGGGCAAGCCATTACATCATCATCATCATCGAGCTTCTACGGGCAGCTGCCAAATGAATGCACTAAGGTTGTAGCCAATACACCAAACAATTGTCAGGGTTGCGTGGTTTTGTAGCGTAAGCTACACTGGCCGAGGTTGAGCAGTTTCGCGTGGGCCGTGAAGGGCCGTTCTGCGCAAGCGCGAAGGACATTGGATTGGCTTGGCTTGGATTGGAGTGGATTTGGATTGGATTAAAGTGGATTGCGTTGGATTGTGTTGGATTGTGGTGACTGGGCGTCAGCCAAGTCTGACGCTACACCGGAGCCGGTTGATAGCCGTTTTGCTTGGCTCGTGGAGAGCCGTGCTGAGCATGCGCGAGGAGCAGTGACTGGACAGGACGGAACTGGACTGGACCAGACTGGACTGGACTGGACTGGATTAGACTGGATTGCTGAACCTTAGCTCACGCTACGTATATCCTGGCATAGCAGAGCTAAGCCACTACTAATTTCTACCATCATTATTAACTTTAAAGATTTAAAACACCCGTGTGTTCCAGTAATGGCTCATTTATACGAAGAACAGGCGGGCACAGACATTACAAGGAGGCCGGCAAGAAATAATAATCTAACCATTTACCTACTGAGCGGAAGACATAATGTTATGTTTTATTTTTGCACATAATTTCATACCACACATAATCACAACCTGGCCTTCTACCCCAGCCGTCCTCATTGTCTTTGGCCCATTTTAATTGTGTTCTTGCTCACCGATTTCAGTGTGTACGTCTTCATCTCTCATATGTAAAAACTGTTTCGGCGCTCTTTTCTCCAGTCAGCCTTGCGCCAGTAACACCTGAACATCATCATCAAGCATCCACGAGTATTATTCTCAACGCGGTGGGATCTCCATCTGCTGGTGCCAGGACCGCGCCAGCGCTGGTGTCACTGACGCTATCCCTTGGCGCTACAAGCGCCAACATTTCTGCTACGTAGTTATTGGCTAACTTCTTCGCTATTCAGTCACCAGGACTGGCATTAGTCGTACATCGTACCGCGGTGGAGCGGGGAAGGAGAGGGATGCAATCCAGGACCTCATCTGTAAGCGAAAAAAACAAGATGGCGCTCCGCGAGGCATCGGCCAGAAAAATTTCAGTGATGGTTGACTCACTCAGCTCTTAAGCCTCCCCGGTAAAGAGGGTTACCAAGGCCTTCTAGCCCTCAACGACGAACTGCTGAAGCCACAAAGAAGTTGGAGAATATTTCAGAAACTACCCTGTATCGCAGCACCGTGAACTTTTGCAAAGAAATTTGTTAGATAGAGCTTTTCAATTTCGTTCTCTTGGCAACGACCCATGGGTGGGTTGGTAATTCCATTACGCTTCCTCGCGTTCTCCTCTTTACGTATAGCTAGTGGTGGTGTTGCGTGCCCGCCCCGCGCACCTACATTCAATATTTTCAATGCAAAACGAATGCGGAAAGAGGCGGATAGGCTAGCGCTTCAAGGTTGTTCATGCAAACATCGAAGAAACGCGAGTGGCGTAAATAGCTCCGCAGTTTGTTGAAAGACGAATAGTCTTTCAACATACTATTCGCTTCCTTCGATGCGAATATTGCGTGCTGCAAAACTGCCCGTCGCCAGCGGCGTTTTTCGACTTCAATTGCTTCTGCGCGGTGAGAGGTGGGAAAGGAGTTGAGGCAACTTTCCCGTGGCATTCATTTTTGGGAAAAAAAGTTCAGAGAAGTTTTTATTTGAAAAGAAAGGAAATTGTTAGCATTCGGCGATCAATTAACTTCTTTTTACACGCTCTGCTCTGTCGTGTATGACCACAAAAAGCGGTTTTCAAGTGGGCTTTGGACACTTTCGCCACAGCTCCTACACCTGCCTCGTTCCATATCGAACCGCGGGCACCAAGCCGATAATATACCACTTACACAATCGTTTTCAACGTTTAGAGAAACTAGAGCATTGCTGAAAACAACACAGAAAACCCAACTTACTATAGGCTTGCATCAATTTATAAACTATGTATATGCTCACATCGCGTGTTGCAAGTGCATATTACGTGAACGAGTGTAGTCATTGACGCCGGGTGTAGGCTGCATGCTCCTCGGTCCGATGACGGACTGAAGACTCCATGCCAGCGTGCATGTGCTCAGAATGCGTGTTATCGCGAAGAAGGAAGCCTCAAATAAGGAATACCTCCAAGAATGATTGCCTCCGAGGCCGGGTTCGCTGTTATAACTTTAACATGCATTTGAACGCGTGAAGACAATCCGGTCCTAACGGGTTCAGAATGCATATTAACATTATTAACATAAAAAAATGAAGCTAAGAATAGGAAGAAATTCTTTTAACAATAAATGCGTCAAAGTAAGAGTTAGCTGTATTATTTAAAACCAACATAGGACAACTCAAGGTGCCGCCCGAACTAATCTTGACACCTTTTTGAGATCATCCAGAATAGTATGAGGCAAGGCACCGGGACTTGGCGGGACTTGCGGGTAAATTAATGTGCTCAAAGACTTCTTTATCAGTTATTTTCCTTATCACCCTTTAATTTGGGTTTGTGCGTTCACAAAAGCTCAGCTAAGTGTATACGGCTAATAGTACAGCATGGGGTTACGAATTTCGGCGTTAGTTCATATATTTACGTTAATTTTCTGAATTTCGGGATGGATGCTCAAACACCATCTAGGAGCAGATATTTAAGACGTAATTATTCTTTATTGAAAAGGAAAACAGAAGAGACGTGCTGAGCGCAAGTACGTAGATGTGACCATGGTCACGGCGGCTGGTTAAGAAGAAACTTGAACGCCCGTATGTAAAAAGTCCCACGTTGAAAAAATTCAGGGAAGCTTGCACTCATGTGCAAGGGTCGAATGGCGAAGCTGTTTTAGGGAAGCATTGCCGGACACATAGCTAAGTTTCAGTACCGTTGTCTATTTGCATAGTGGCCGTGGTAGTAATCGTCGTCGGATGCATAGAAGAGATCGTCGTCTTCTTCGCGGTGAGTGGTGGATGTAAAGTCATCATCCTCATGGTAGACTTCCACCAATTCGAGGAAGCGGTGGTGGGATCTGGAAGTCGTCTGAGGAAGGAATAGCACGCTCGTAGCCATGTCTCCAATTATCCACAGTGGCTTCTAGAGAATGCGGTGGCCGGGGTGACCTCTCCCAAGCAGGGTGTCTTTTCAACTTTAAAATTAGCGCTAGGGTTGGTTTCTTTTACATGCGCGGTAGCGCTTGACACTTGGCGTGGACAGTTTACTCAGCAAGGGGCGATCAAGTCACCGAACTCGCAGGTTGAACAAGCGGGCCGCTACGGAGCCGTTTATAATTGGTTCCATGAAAGCTAGCGACACCACGCCACCCGGGGCGGGGAAGACAACCGCGGTGGGACCTTGGAGCGAGGGAATAGAGGAGGGTGGAAATCTCGGCATGCTGCCGTGGGCTTTTAAGGCAGGCGTCCTTCGTGAGGTGTCTAACTGCAACTGTCGGCCGTCGGTGAGGATCGGTGCCGTGGATGATATGAGGGGGCTGTATTTTTTCGTTTGCATCCCGATTCCCCTTCCTTACAGAATCGACGTTTACCCAACAGACCGTCAGAACAACTAGAGAGTATACCAAGGCGGAAAGAGGAAGGGAGTTTCTCGTCAGGGACCGCAGGTCGCCCCGAAAAATAACTGCAGGGTCCTGGCGTCGAGTTCACGGGAGATTGAAGAACCTACATAAAACACACAAGGGCAAAAGAAATGGGTGGGGGGGGGGGGGGGGTGGAGGGGCGGGCTCATCGGCGTATACCCACAGACGACCTTGCCGAGTGAGGAAAATCAAGGAGAAAAGGATAGGACTAGCATCAGTTTTAAAACATAATATTGAACAGGAGGAGGAATAGATTATTAGGAACGGGGTTGAGATTAATAAGGACCAAACAAACATGCAGCTACCGTGGGAACTCTCCATGCGCACCATGAATTTGTCTCCTGTTGATGGTTCGGTCGTAAAGACGTAGTGAACGATACAGACCCAGTATTCCCAGCCCCCATGGCAGGCCGTTTTCAATGGAATAAATGGCTGCCTTATGAAGCATGTCCGGATCCACGTTGGCAGGCGTTTATGTGGAAATGGCTGCCACCGCAGATAGAGGGTGCAGTAAACTTTCGATGAGAGGCGAGAGGAGAGCAATTCCAGGTAAGATGGTGGAGTGTGGCAGGTGTGCAGGTAGTACAATTGGGGCAACGTGGAGGGAGGAGAGGAGAGGAAACAAATAAGGGTATTAAAAAAAGAAACAATGGAAACAGCCGGTTAGCGAGCACGTCTTTTTTCTTCAGTTTTCTAGTGACGCCGATATTAGTAAAATAAGTGTATATAGGCACAGTACTTCAGGCTGCTTTGAAATGCTCGCAACACTCCCTCGGTACGCATATTTGCGTGAGTGATGCTAGGGCTTCCGGAAAGGAAGAATGCCTTTGAGCCGCTTTCTCATCTATACCCAGCATGACCTTCCGTTTAACGGGAAAGCGTTAGTTAGCGAAGTTGGCGAAAGCAAGCACCCCGTTAGTGTCCGCAAAAAAGCGTTCACAAAGGAGCTATCTCTCGGTGCATGCTAAGTTTCTGTTGGCTGTGACGCGTTCTAAAGCACCGCGTGCATAAAACAAACAAACAAACAAACAAACAAACAAACAAACAAACAAACAAACAAACAAACAAACAAACAAACAAACAAACAAACAAACAAACAAACAAACAAACAAACAAACAAACAAACAAACAAAAACAAACAAACAAACAAACAAACAAACAAACAAACAAACAAACAAACAAACAAACAAACAAACAAACAAACAAACAAACAAACAAACAAACAAACAAACAAAGACACAAAGACTTAAACAAACAAGCAAGCAAGCAAGCAAGCAAACAAACAAACAAACAAACAAACAAACAAACAAGCAAACAAGTAAGCAAATAAGCGAAGAAGCAAGCAAGACAGCAAATAAGCAAACAAACAAACAAGCAAATAAGCAAGCAAACAAGCAAACAAACAAACAAACAAGCAAAAAAACACAAACAACCAAATCAAGATGTGGGAATCCTGAATGCCGTAGAGAAAATTAAATATTAGTAGCAAGACGGAAAGTATTGCTGCTGGGCTGCGCACTTACTATAAATCAAAACTTGAAACAAAACGAAACGTAGACTAATAGGTCATGGATTAAATATACTGTATTTAAGGTCTGAAGGCTAACCGTCGAGTTGAATTCATTTTTATGCTTCAATGCATTGTTATAAAAATGGTGGCCTGGCTTTGAGAATAATCTTTTTTAATCGTTCTTTACGAGCTGCAGACGCACAACATGAAAAAAAACAAGAAAAGAAAGACAGGAAAAGACAGATGGGAACAACGGAATAAAGAGAGTGGGAAATAAAGAAAGAATGAAAGGAAGAGAGAAAGAAAGAAATGGAGAGAAAAAAGAAAGAAAGAAATATATAAATATGTAAGGGAAGGAAGCAAGAAAAAGAGAAAAGGAGACAGAAGGCACGAAAGAGCGAAGAAACACGACAGCCCTGTGCGCTACAAGATTAAGCGCCATTGTAAATTTCTACGAAATCGCGCGTTCCTTTTTTCTCGCTAACCTGCGGACATAATTTGCTAATCGGCCGTGCGCACATTTCTGCCCTAACGGCACGTGAATCGTGCGTATCTTCTCTATATTGCATACTATCTTTTTATTTTGTTTTTTTTTAAATCCTCCACATGTCCTGGAACATCGTTAAGAAAGCAGACAGGCCTCGGGCCAGAGTATAACACAACGCAACAAAAATTCTCTAACAGAAACCTGCGTTATGAAAATGAGGGCGTGATTCTCTCCCGCCAATTCGCAACCAGGCTGCCCCTAATAACCGTGATGACGATGTAAAAAAAATTAGCATTCCCAGGCACACCACCGCTCGTGAGAGCGCCTACTCTGCCATAGACAATTTTCTCGCCATGTAATCTTTTTTTTTTTCGACTTTCGAGTAACTTGCTTGTGAATGTATGGAGTCGTTGCGCCCTTGGTCGCTACACGAGCCGTAGTTTTCGAGAAAGATAAGCAAATTTGATTTGAAACCATTGCTTTTTAAAACGCCCGGCGGGTTTTCGCTGGCATACCCTAACTACTCTATCCACCGATACAAGTTACACCGACCACCCTTTGTCTAACCTACCACCCTTAGGCCATTTGTTCACCATAATTATCATCATCAACAACGGGAGCCTATTTAGGTCCACTGGAGGACGAGGGCCTTTCCCGTTGACTTCCAACCGCCCCTGTCCAGCGCTGCTGGAGCACATTCTTTGCCCCGAATTTGTTCTCGTTTCAGTTTAATTTGGTGAAGTTTATGTTGATTGGATGGAAGTTGAGTACGGAAATAACGTCATTACGAAGGCAGTCACTAGAATCATTACGTGTAATGCGACCATTTGCAACGGGACCGGCGAGACAAACTGTTGCTACTGAATTCACGGAGATATCTCTAACAATTACATTGACGTAGGACCGAAACAGAGAGCGTGCAATGTTCCCTGCCAACGCTATCATGGTCTGGATCGGTGATTGAAAGTTGATTGTGGTCAAATGTTGGGTTTAACGCACCGAAGCTACATCTGGACTATGAGGCACGTCGCAGTGGAAGGCCCCGGATTTATTTTGATCACCTGAGGATCTTCAGCGTGCGCCGTAATCTGGACACAGGGGCAACTGGTCAGACCTTCGCATGTTCCACCAGTTTGAACCCATCATTTTATCTGTGATTCTCCCCTTGCATTTTTTATTTCTTTCTCCATCACGCTCATGCAGGATTAACCGGATAGCATGTGGCTTCAACAAAATGGGTTGCTCCACCTTGTCATGGCAGTGTAATTAAAAGCATATGACTGCAGATGTAACGAGCCAATAGCGCTCTTGGTTCGACCGGAGGCATAGCAATATTTTTGTCTTCTAGACGCGGTAACGACAAGCGTTCGGATATTTGTTGCTTCGTTCCTTGATTGATTGTGGGGTTTAACACACCGACACTGCACAGGCTATGAGGCGCGCCGTATAGTGGAGTGCTCCGTATTAATTTTGATTACCTGGGGGTCTTAACGTGCGCCGAAATCTCAAACACAGGGGCGTTTTCGCTTTTCGCCTCCATAAGAAAAGCGGCCGCCGCGGTTGGGAATCGAACCCGCGACCTCGTCATTAGCAGCAGCTGCTAGAAAATTTTCGACGATGCCGAGCAGTGCGATCGGATGGTCTCCAAAACAGTTAATTACCACCGCAGGTCGCTGTAATTCTGCACACACATTTTTAGACAGAAACTCCCTTCCTACAACCCTTCCCTCCCCCCCCCCCCCCCCCCCCCCCCGCTTAATTCGAACGCTTTCTCTCTCGTTCTTACGACCAATTCATAAAGCGGCAGCACTTAGCGAACTTCAACTATGGTTTTTGCCCCGAATATTGTTTCAAAACGCTAGCGCGTTGGCTGTCTCTAGTCCCGCAAAGGTCTGGACTGCCCTCGCTCCCTATTCTTAGCGTAAGCGCACTAATCACTATTTTTTTTTATGGTTTCTAGCCTACCCCTGGGGCTGACAGGCGATCAAAACAGGAGTCATTTGCATATGCAAGTGGGTCCGCGGCCAGCAGATCGAGGGCCTGATCATTCCTGCGTGGCCAGGTGCTCCTGAAGTGTGTAACAGCTCAGGCGATCGCGCGTGCATCGGCAGACTCTTAGCTTTAAACGAGTGCTGACCACGGGATCGGAAACCCGGAAGTGCAACAGGATTAGCGGATAATTATTGCAGAGTTTGCGAAGACAGGGAAGAAAGTTTTTCGTTCGAGCATATAACCCTGGACCGTTCTATAGCACTAGGCTTATCCTGTTAAAGACAACCGTTTTCTCCAGAAAAATGAACGCTGAAAGTTCTGTCTGTTCGTTTATCTCCCCACCCGCCATTTACCTGAACCACTAAAGGCAAGTTTGGAAGAGTCAGTGGGAGAATTCAAACAACGTCGGACTTCCCTGGTTATTCAGCCACTCATGTAAGACGTTAATTAGTTACGGGTGCTAGCGCAATGCTGAAACTGGAACGCAGAGCGAGAGAGAGGGAGAGAGAGATAAAGAGAGAAAGAGTTTGAAAGATATTTTGACTTATTGAGAAAACACTGCGTGCATTCATTAAAATGACAGAGTACTTCTAAGTGCGCTATTAGTTACGCGTGTGTTAAAGTGCTCACGAATGCTGTGACAGAGAAGTAGCAACGTACAGGTATACTTATAGCCGAGGCGAAAAATTCTGCAGAAATTCAGGGAGTTGTCTACTAATGCGTAGCATTCTCATGCCGATCGTCTTGAGTGTGGGTTTTTTACAGTCAAAGTTTTTGGTTTTTCTAAGTTCTGTCCGACTAATTATCTCTTTTTACGCTATTATAACGATTCGAAGCGGTACATTCGCGAAATCTGCATTATTGTGGAAATGCAGGCGTTATACGTACGCCATTTTCCGTAGTTGCTTAATACCTTTGTTATTTTTTTAGGTTTTCCTGATTTCGTTCGACCAATTATCTCCATTTACGTCATTATGACGATTACATTTGGCACTTTTTCGAAATCTGCCTTATTCTGGAAATGCAAGGCGTTACACGGTTCACCAGGTTTCGTAATTACATTATATTTTTCTTATTTTTTTAATTTCCCAAAATTTTGTTCCAGCAATCTCAATTTAGGCTGTTATAACGAATAAACGTGGAACTTTCGCGAAATCTGCAATATTGTGGAAATTCAGGGCGTTACACGCTTCGCCATTTTCCGTAATTTTTTGTACTTTTTCATTTTTTTAGTTTTTCAAGATTTCGTGCGACCAGTTATCTGTGTTTACTTCATTATAGAGATTACAGGTGGAACTCCTGCGCAAATCTGCATTTTTGTGGAAATGCAGGGCGTTACACGGTCCAGTCTGTGGGGGTACTCGGCGAAGAAAGCTATGCATCAAAACAAACACATACGGCAGTGAACAGGAGGGGCATGCTCTCGATAGGTACTCCAAAAGTCTGGCGGGAGATTCAAATCAAAGATGAATGCACCCTACTCCGTTCATAAACATGCCACACGAAACCGTGGCCATAAAATTATATGGTATAAAGAACTTCTGAATTATTAAATAATGCGTGGCTGCTGTGGTGCGTATACAGGTTAAAAACAAAACGCCCATATATTCAGACATTTGCACACGTTTAATATCCCTAGGAGCCCAAAATTATGCCTAAGCTCCACACTACCAGTCATCTCATAGGCCAGGTGTAACTACGACGGGTCAAAACCTGTAAATTTGACATTTTTTGGAATCATTTAAAATGGGGAAAATTTTCAAAAAATAAATTGAGAGATGGCGGCAAAAAAATTCAAATTCACCCTTGGAAAGTTACTGTGGCTTGAGGAAGTTTACGACGGTAATTCACGCTACTGTCGTTAAAGGGATCAGTTAGTTGAAGTTGATTACGATAAAAAATTGTCGAGATGAAGAAGCAAAACGAACTTGGCTTTTAAACGGTATGGTGGGGCGAGCTATTGGCGCCGCTGCACAAGGAATTTTCCGAGATAAGTTTATCCATGAAATGTAGGCACGTACTAACCATAAATTCTAATTCTCACGTTGAGGCCCGAAATTTTGTTTCCATACATGGTAATTTTTGCGGGATGCGAACTTCAAACTTTAGGGTTGATAATTCGGACAGGAACATCCAATCTCTACTCGAAATTGTATTATAGCACCTTGAAGGAATTGTGCGGGAAATGAGAATTCGGAAATCACATTGTAAGATGTCTGCAAAATTAATGGCAAAAAAGTTTTTTTATAAAGGGAGACACAACCCTAGTGCGGTCCTATCTTCGAAGCACCGTGTAATATAACATAAATAAATAAAATATTAATAAAACGACTTCTAGAATAGCGGCTTTGGTAACTGGAGTATTTGAATTATATACATAGAAAGAAATGGTCAATACAATTTGAAATTGTATTGGCGTCTGAGAAACGGTCGCTGGGCGTTCTATGATTGTGTCGCACACGAATTCAGGTAATACAGTCGCAGGAAACGAACCTAGTTGGCGGTGAGGGTTCAGAGAGAAGCCGTAAAGGAAGAATACGAAAAGAATGGCGAACTCATTTGAGAGTGGCTAAGAGCAGCCTAAACGAAGGCGGAAACAAAAAGTACCCTGTAATTCCTTCGAAACGCTTAGAGTTGCGGAATTGAAAGTCAGTAACTGCACCGTTGTCTGAACAGGAGGTAGCCTTTGCGGCGACATCCGCGTGCATTGTGCGCAAAGCACACGCAGCCTAAGCAGAAAACATCGCACTGATGTGGCGGAATACGAGAGTGTGACATCCATGCATGACAGTGCGCTGTTTCCTGCCTTTTCGAGCCTGCCTGTTTAGGCATTCGTAAATGGCATGAACATGGTCCACGTTGCAAGGAAGGGGTAACGCGATCGAATTGACATGCACCAGGTTTTCGCGACCAACCACTTATTGGAGTACAACATTGAAGTAAGACTGGTAACTAGCCTAGCAAAAATAGACTAGCCTGGCAACAATAAAGACAACAGTTTGTCATCACTCCAGGTGGTCTTTTAATTGCGTACAGTCGCCTGTCTGCGTAATAGTAAATCATCCTTTGCGGGATGTGCGGCCATAGAGTGCATGATGGGAAATAGGCTTCCGCGAAACCGTCCCGTCTACATGTTGAAGTGTAACAGCTCAAAAAGAAGGTTGAGGGACCCCCAAGAATGCACAAGACGGGTGCTAACACTCGCAAACACGATTTCATTGAAACATAGCCCAAATGTATAAGCTACACGTCAAATCTGTAGACGAAGAAACAGCAAAAAAAAATTTGAAGCATGAGATAAAACCCGTATAAAGGCGTCAGAACCGCTCACACGTCTAGGCCCAGTTTAAAACTCCTTTTCCTTCTCGTAACTTTGTTCGGGTTTTATCTGATGTTTAGAATTTTGTTTGTGTTTTCGCCACACCAGATTGGATGTGTAGCTTATATATTCGCGCTCCTTTTCAATAAAATCGTAGTTGCGAGTGTTAGCGCCCGTCTTGTGCATTCTTAGCATCTGTCATCCTTTGTGCGTTGTTACACTTCAACGTGAATACCCACCAACTCGCTCAACTATTCATTTTGTTGTAATATCGTCTAACTCGTCACGAAACACTGCGGTACAAAAGTGTGTCTAAGGCAAAATTACGTCAGTTCGCTTATATGGAGGAGCCGTGGAAGTGTACAAACGCTTTACAACGATCCGATATGCCAGAGTCTTAAGACATTTCTTTTTTTTTTGTGATTGGCTGGTTGTAGTAGAACTTACTGAGTATAATGAAATCGAGCTATTGGCACGTAAACTGGGGTCAGTGTCGGCCGAACGGGTGCTAAGTAGACGCATATCGACACGGTTGAATAATACATACTGTGCGGGAGAAATCGATGTATGAAGGGTGAATACGAAAATAGCCTATGCAGACATAGTTGGTTGTAAGGGTGAGAGAGAGAGAGAAAATGACTTTATTGAATGTTCCTGCGGAGGGAGGGGGCTACGGCCACGCAGGGCTGGCCTCTCCTAGACGAGGGTCAGGTCGTCCCCGAAGCAATGCCTCGCGGGCGTCGGCGCGTTCGGCGCGCGTTGGGTGTGCGGGTGTTGACCCGTCGACCCTCCGACGACGCTTCCCTACGCTTCTGCCCTGCAAGAGCAGCCTCGAGCCGCTGGATAATCCGTATTTGTATCTCGTGCTCACTCGAGTTCATGGCGAGAGTGGTGTCCTCGGGCATACGCCTTGCGTCGTCTGCCTCTATTAAATGTCTTTCACAGCCCCACATCAGGTGGGCTAGCGTTGCATTTGTTCTCTTGCACGTACTGCACAACACGTTTTCGTAGATGTCGGGGCACACGTGGCGCGCGAGCACCGGGGTGAGCACTGAGTTCGTCTGTAGTTGCCTGTAAAGCACTGCTTCGGCGCGGTTGAGCTTCGGATGAGGGGGTGGTTTGGTCCGCCTCCCAAGCCGGTACCATTGTAGTATCTCCCCATATGATGCAAGGGGCTCTTGTTCGATGTCGTGGGACCCGTCCGCCGGTGAGGAGCGGGGGGGCGCCTCGCGGTTCGAAAGTTCGCGCGCGGCGGCGTCCGCTTCCTCGTTGCGGTTGGGGTGGGCGCTGGCTCCGACGCTTGTGTGCGCCGGGAACCAGCGGAGATGGGTGACGTGTGCGGTTGGTGCTCCTCTGGCTGGGCACTGTACTGAGTTCACAACGCTCGCACTCAATAGGTTCACTGCACTTGCACTCACTGTGTTTTTGGCGTAGTTTGCGATAGCCGAGCGCGAATCACTGAGCACTGTAGTACAGTGCGGGTGTGACAGCGCGAGCGCGATGGCAACCTCCTCTGCCTGCGTGGCAGAAGGAGCACGAACACTGCACGCACTGTACACTTCCCCTGTTGTAGACTTCACCGCCACGGCCACATAGGTGTTCGGACGGTTTGGGTACCTTGCTGCGTCCACGTAGAGGGCTCCCGTGTCATTCGCGTGCGCCTCGGTGAGGGCCTTGGCCCTGGCCTCTCGGCGACCTGGATTATGGTCGGGATGCACGTTGCGGGGCAGCGGTAGTATCTTGATGCGTTGGAGTATCTCTCTTGGGAGGCTCTGTGTGTTGGGCGGATCCTTCCCCTTGCTGTCGCGGCCGTAACCGATTCGCTCGAGGATGCTTCTGCCGGCCCTCGTGGTTGAAAGGCGTTCGAGTTGTGTTGTTCTTTGGGCCTCACTGATCTCTTCCAGAGTGTTGTGGAGTCCCAATTCCAGAAGTCGCTCCGTGCTGGTGCTGTTGAGTAGCCCCAGCGCGGCTTTGTAAGTCCTGCGGATGGCCGCATTGATCTTGTCCCTTTCGTGTTGCTTCCATGGGTGGAAGGCCCCCACGTAGGCCACGTGGCTCATCGCAAAGGATTGTACTAGTCTTAGGAGGCTGTGTTCCTTCATGCCCTGACGTCTTGTGGATATGCGTTTGATGAGGCGGGTGGTGATGCCAGTAACTGGCAATCGTCATTGAAGCTATCTTGAAACCTCCATCCCCACGTTCAGAATAGGTTAAAAATTGATGTCTTACGAAACGGCAATTTTGATTGTACTCTAATCTCATAAAAAAGGCAAACATGGTTGAAAAGCTGATTTTGGAACGTCGACTAATTAGAAAGCTCGTTAAGTGTATTCACAGTGAAGATTGTTTAAGCTGGAGGTTGGGCCGGCGAACGTGCGCAAGAAAACCTCGTCGAGAGATGCCGTCATCGCGTGCGCCGGCACCACTCTACCTTCGAGAACTGTGTGCCTGGCGTTCATGGCGTGAATCTCTTGCGTGCTGTTGTCCTCGCCATTTCACGTGATTTCACGCCTCAAGTAAAAAGCACAAAAATGCTCGCGTTACGGACGCCGAGTTCGCGAGGCCGGTTGACGTTGGTTCTATTGGTTCTAGCGCGTGATAACGCTGTCCACTTTGGGAGAGATGTGAAAGCCTGCGGAGAAAACGTTTCGGGCCTGCCAGTCAAAGATAACTTTCAGCCGCAACTTCGGAAATCCATGTTAGGTGCAACAGCCGCGTCTCCGACGAAAGGATTGATGGCGCGACAGAAGAAGAGCGTCACAGCCGAAGAAGAGGAATCGCAGCGCGAAAAGGCGCCGCCGCTCTTGATAACGGATGCAACGACTTCAGTCCAATCCCGAATATCGCGCCGGTGAACCGGCGGCGAGATGTCAACGAGTCTTAGGAGATTCGCAGTTATCAGCTCCCGTACGTTGTACGTACGTTAATTACCGAGTGTTCATTGCTCTTTGGGGGCTAACGATGACACCACGCCGAAAACTTGATCGAGTCTCGAAGCATAACAACGCAGAAAAACTTGGCGGAGTCTTCAACTCTAACGACGCATATACTTAGCCGAACACAGAGTAAGCTAGGTGAGGACGCCAGCTTCACTGTTTTCCCGGTATTCGCGCCATTAGCTGAAATTGTTTAAACAAAAACAGAATTCACCCTTCTTGCCTGTAGAACCGCAATTCGAGGTGGTGATGGGCGTTCTTGAGCGTCTGGGGCAGCTCCGAATATGCAAAATCTTGGAGCGTGTGTTATATTTATTCTATGGCTTTTTCTTCCTTTTTTCTGCTAAGCTCCTACCACCGCCAAGGCGTGTTTTTTAAATTACTCAATGAAGTACAGACATAAACAGCCTAAGCAGAAACAATAATATGGCGGCCAAGAACTTCATGATTTAGTAATTATTACAAAATTAATGCGCTCCTCTAGATTCGCTTCGGTGGTTCAAGAGGGCATTTATTTTGTTTTTCTTCTCTCATTTTTTTTTTCTGGCCCACATACGAAATAATATTATCTTCGGTCGCCATGTTTCTTCCGTTTCAGCTTATAACTGCACAATGCATTGATTTATTATTCCCATTCTATTTCAACAATCGTATAATACGAAGTCCATTCGTTCGTTCATATAACTAAGGCGGTAAGTTGGGCGAGTTGGTTACTGACTAAGGAAATCATCGTACTAGCGAACACTAAACACTAAACGCTTCATGCACATATAGCCTTTTCGTGTTTCTGCTGCATCAACTGAGTTGAAGTTCTAGCGTGTGTTTCGTCGCCTCTTTTACCTCTGTCTCTGTTTAGTGTCCGCTAGTACGATGATTTCCTTAGTTCGTTCATTTGCCGTCTAGCGAGAGAGCTATAACTCCCAGTTTAGTCATTCTTGGACGCAACTTCCAAAAGCACGTACGACGCCCTGCGCTAATCATTTTCCCAATTCATTAACCACGATTTACGTCTCCACTTCTACGTGTTGAAAATATCGTATTAACCTACCTCTCTGAGCATTTCGTTCTGCATGTCCGAGGCAGGGCAGGAGGCGGGGAAGGTGGATGAGGGAAAGGAGGAGGAGGCCGAAACGTTATTTTATTGCGCATAAAACTATGTGGCTCTCCGGGGGATTCTTTGGCAAAAGCTATGCTGTTTGATTAACTTTCAACTAGTACCTTTCTACAACGCCATCGGCCAGAGGTCGGCCAAGGACTCGATAGAGAGGTGAGCTACAAAAACAGTGGTTAATTCCTCTGTCATAGGAATCGGTAAAACACGAAAGTGACATGTGCAGCGAAATATGCAGCTGAGCATGATTTGCGGGTCGGCGGCTGTCTTGTCGGTGTGCTTGGGGAGCGACGTCCTGCTGGCGGGTCGCTTCGTCAAAGGTGTACTGGCGTCATTTCCATGACGGAAAAGTAGTCAGTGAAATCTTGGTGTAGCTCGGCATAAAACACTTTAGTATTTAAATATAAAGCCCGAAAACGAACAACCCGAAATATAACGTACTCTTTAGTACTAAAGGTTGCTTCCCCGCAAGAAGACACTGTGTGCAGGGGTGTACCCTTTACAGGCCGCTCGCTTCGTACTAGTGGCGTCACTTTCGTGACGGATATGACGTCAGTGATATCTTTGTGAATCACGGAATAAAACAATTTCGTGTTAAAATGTGGTGGAAAAGCATGGACGCAGCCATGAGTCGACGGACGGGGCTGGAGATCGATGGGAATGCGTTTGCCATGCAGTGGACGCAACCAGGCTGAGTACAATGCTGATGATGATGGTTACAACGCCGTGGAGCAATCAGCGCTTTTCATGAGCAATACAAGCGCCGCAGTCGGAATAACCATGAACGCTTCTCCTGCAAAAAAGCAAAAAATCAATTAGAAGGAACCAACAAGAATCAATCCTTGCAGCAGAGATAACTCAGGAAAGGAAATAAACACTTTCAAGTGTGTTTAGAAGATGGCCGTCGCCGCCGTGTGGCGCTGCAGAGATAAGAAACCGAGGGCCATGAGGAGTGAAGGGACGCACACTGAGGCGAGGCGCCCGTTTTAAGGTCGGTCGCCGAATTTCACGGTTAAAGCAACGGCGATTGAGCGTCAAATTGAAGTCCGGCGATTGAAAGGGCTAAAAAGACAAACACGATGACCGAGTGAGCTTTTCGCTTCGTTTCTCCATTGCTGCGTTCGCCTCTCCTTTCAGAAATAATTCTAAGAATCAAACTAACTCGATGGGACGCACCCCTCGTTTCAAACCGAAGAATTGAAAAAAGTACCCAATGTTCCACAAAAAGCTGCGTCTGATGAAAGAAAACGAAAACCTTATTTCGCCCAGCCCAGAGCAAAAAATTGGCAATCTGTGCCACTCAGTTTGTAGAAACATTTACAGTGATGACGGGTCTTTGTTGTTTCTCCTAAAAGGCAGCCAAATACTGAGTTGTCGCGGTCGTTCAAAAAAGAAAGCGGAATGCGTTGAAGGCTTTATTGCTGCTGCAATCTCCATACTGCAAAAAGGTAGCGAGCTGGCGTTTCGTGAAAAACCTTCGACTCCTTCGTGGCACGTCCAATGATCGGGAAAATCCTTGAGATGTTTATGTTTGAACGCGTTGTTTACGGTTCTTCCTGGACATCCACTCGAAGACGTCTTTTCGCCTCTCCGCTTTACGCTTCAACTAACGGTTCTTGGCGCGCTTTATCGGGTTTTCATTGCGATGGCGGTAACGCATAGGAAGGAAAAAACTGAAATAAACGGAGACGTGCTGCTCTATAGAAGCTGAAGGCGGGTCTGGTAAAAAAAGATGAGGACAAGAAATATAAGAAATAAAAGAATGCTACCGCTGCGCCCTTGTATCGCACAGCAACGTTTGGCGAGTAAACATGCCGCCAATGACAGTCTGCAGGCTTCCACCGTTTCCTGAATTGCTGGACGCACTTCCCGAAAATCAGCTTTGTTAGCTGATTACCGGCCAGCTGCGCTGCTTGTTTGCACAAGTCGGCATTTCCGTCTCTGTTTGTTTCAGCTTGCTTTTAAAACGGGGGAATTCGTTTCTTCGATTTCAGTTCTTCCGTCTCTTTTTGTTTATTTTCGTGGAGGCCAGACTCGCCCTCCAAACGATGACAGACGCATACAAGTTGCAAACCGAATCACTCGCAAGCCTGTCCTCCTGTATGGCATGGCGTTCTACAAACACACATGCACAGTGTGTGCGTGCGTGTGTGCGTGTGTGCGTGTGTGCGTGTGTGCGTGTGCGTGAGTGCGTGTGCGCGCGTGTGTGTGTGTGTGTGTGTGTGTGTGTGTGTGTGTGTGTGTGTGTGTGTGTGTGTGTGTGTGTGTGTGTGTGTGTGTGTGTGTGTGTGTGTGTGTGTGTGTGTGTGTGTGTGTGTGTGTGTGTGTGTGTGTGTGTGTGCGTTTGAGCGTGTGCGTGGGAGTGTGCGTGTGAGTGTGTAGCAAGGAAAACCAGCAGCAGTCACGAACACCAAGGGGAGCCTAGGGGGATAGTTAAACGATTCTTATCATTGTTTATTTATTAACCTTTTTTCTGTAATGAAAGAACGTGGAGGAAAACGGGCGTGCGGAGCGGGGACCGAACCTACGCGTTGCGATCACATGTCGTATGCTGTATCAGTTCGGCTACCTGAGTGGTATTTATGTTTCGTACAACGGCATCCAATGTTAGTATATATAGTGATTAGGACGAGGATACAGCTCTTTCTTTAAGAGTCCAATCAAAAAAGAAAACATTCGATTCCGGCTATGGCGGGCATTTTTGGGTGGAAGCGAGAAACGCAATCGCGCGTTTGCCGAGATATCGGCGCACGTTGAGGTTTCCTGGTGCTATAAGTTCATCCAGTGTGCCCACTACAGCACGTTTGTTATCCCACGTGTGGCTTCGGTGCGTAAAGCACCCAAAATTTTACAGTGCTACACAAAGCTGAATTATTTGCGCATGCGCGTCTGAATTGTTACGAGTAGAGTTTGTTTTGTGGCGGCGCTCCTATATGTACGCTTGTGTTTTATCTTCGAAATGAACTGTTGGTTCAGAGCTCATGTGTCTGTCAATTCTGCTTCTGTGCGTCTCTTAGCTCTGCGCTGTGCTTCTTTTTGTTCAACTTGTGCAACCAAGATACCCGAATGGCCACTATAATGCAGAATATACACCACACCAGTCAATATGGTCGGTGAGAGAACGCTGCGTGTTTTTTACTTACAATTTGTCTTCCAAAACTTCAAGATACAGTTAAACTGCCGGAAAATGTCTTTTGCGCGAGGCTGTTCTTGCGACTGCCTTACGTATGGCGCCATCGGCAGTTTAAGGAGATCGTGGATCGCGGGCGTTTGTATGGAACGAAAGGAAAGCAGGATCGCTTTGATAGCGAAACATGCGCAGTGTGAAGCGAATGCTGTTCTCAAGGAACACTATTTTATGAAAGCGCGTTCAGTGCCCAAGTATAAACTTTTCCTCGGGCAATATTCCACAGACTAAGGATATCAGGAAGCGAGAGAAATAAATAAGCTGTATACCTTGTGGAATGCATTTTTTGGCAATCGGAAAAGGAAGTGCCGGTGGGCGTTATTGTACGCCGAAAGTATGACTTCTTTTGAAATGGTTTACTGGACGAGGGATTTTTAGAGCATATTCGAACATCATGTACGAAAGCAAAAAAAAAAAAAGAAAAGGAAAGCCCCGGGAGCACCGAAGCACTCTTCAAGAGTTGGGGATACGAAATCAATCGAAGGACCAATCGAACGCCTCAGACTCTTCGCTTCCTCCTCGTATTGTTGGAAATCTTCGTTTTTTTTGGCGCTTGAGACGCAATAATCCAACGTCATCTTCCGTCTTAGCCCTTTCGAGTGGGCTCGATAGCCATTGTTTGGATGTTTTCGCAAACGATACGTTTGCAACCTGTACTATACCCTGGCTGTATTATTTAGCATTGTCGCTTAGTTAGTCATGGTAGTCAAGGCATTTAAGTGCAGAAAATTTTGGCTTTGAAAAAAGCATTATCTGAAGTGCACAGTGAATTTCAATTGTGATTTCAATCTTTAACGGCACACTTGCTCTTGCGTTCGTCTTTGAATCGAGTTCAACAGCGACTTGACTTCCAACGTACATCAGAAAAAAAAAGTGGATAGAGAAATATTCTAATAACGTTTACGAACTCACTTTTTTTTCTGTAATTGCAATAAAATAAAATTCTTTGCGCTTTTATTTCATCAGCGCAGCTGTTTAGCAAATGGTAATTTTTCTTTGCCGCAGTTAACAGTACCAAGAAATTTGCGAGCGCTCGCACGTGCGTGCAAGCCTTGCGGCGACCGCCCGGCGTCCCTTGCGCACGTTTGTCAAGCAAAGCATACCCACTTAGGGAGGTTGGCTAAGAGTGGTAAAAAAAAACAGAAAAAAATGCCCGCGTTCGTCGTAATCGTGGCAACACTTGGTTCGAACGAGAAGCACTGCAGTGTTCGCCATCGTGGCAACACTTTCTCGGACGATGAAAGACACGTCATGGCGTACGCCTCTCCAAGGTGATTTCAAATGACTATCACTTCCTAAAAATGAAAGGAGCTCACACCCCCTCCCCGAGCTCTACATCGTCTGGACTCCTGGCCACTCGTCCCTCGAGGAAAATGAGGCGGCTCACGCTGCTGCCCGCACCCTTCCACACCGGGCATTTCCCCCAGGAACAGAACCTACGGTCCAGCCTCCTCCCACTCCCGCTGTTCCATCACGCTACCACGACATCCTGCACCATTAGCGCAACCTTCGCCTCTCTTTGCCTCAACCTCAGCCTCAACTAACCAAGGAGGAAGCACTCATCTGGCGTTGATTACAAACACCTATTACAACGCACCCATCCTCCACGCTGTCTCCCCTACACAATACACCCTCACCTCTCACTTCTGCCCCTCTCTTAATGCTACCGACCACATGGTGTGGGCCTGTCAAAACACCCCATCGCTTACCCCAAATCTCAGAATTTCTCAAAGCAGTGGGATGACCTGCTGACCAGCTCCTGTGCCGCTCACCAGATCTTTCTGGTCACCCGTGCCAGGGCTGCAGCCAAGGCCCAAGGGTACCTGGACTGAGGCGAACCCACCGCACCGACTGTCGGCTCAACCACCACCGTTTGCTCTATTAAATGTTCCTTCTCTCTCTCTTAGCCACAATGATGGAGGAAAGGTCGTTCCGGCAGCCTAGAAGATGAAATCGGCTGCAATCGTGGACTTAAACGTCCGTGGTGGTCGTTAAGGTTGCGTACAGCTTCGCTTTCTTCAAGACTTACGCGCAAATGTAAGCTTCCTTCATTTTTAACACAAAAAGTAACGTCGAACTATACTGTATGGCAGAAGCGTCACGCTGAAGCAACACGACAAAGTTGTGTTATATTGTCACGGGGAAAATGAAACAGGAGAGTTTAATGGTGTAGACACACAGGGAGAAAACACACTAGGCCGCGATGCGGTAGCACTGGCAAAACAGGCAGAACGCGTCTCGATCCTCTTCCTCGTCTTCCTTTCCGTCCTTTCATACCGGCGCTATGACGCATACCCCGATGGGGGGATTGCACTGCGGCATTGCCCCCTCCCCTGAAAGGCATCGTCCCGATGCTTTACAAACAGGTCCTCTAGAAGGAAAAACAAGAGAAATGACAGTTTTACGCAACACCACAGTTGTCTGAGGTTGAGTTCAACGAGCGTGATAAGGTTTCATCCGTGCAACATGGACAACCTCAGCTCGCATAGGGGCCCGCGGGGAACGCACTGTTCCTTCAGGAATAACCTCATAATTCACGTCACTCATCCGGCGCAAGACTGTGTATGGTCCGAAGTAGCGTCGCAGTAACTTCTCGGAGTGGCCTCGTCGACGAACCGGGGTCCACACCCACACTTGTTCTCCTGGCCGGTAAGTGACTTCTCTGTGCCGGAGGTTGTACCGCCGCGCATCACGGGTTTGCTGGTGTCGAATGCGCTGACGTGCTAGCTTGCGTGAGGCTTCTGCGCGCTGAACGATTTCTTCAGCACCACAACTGACATTGGCGCACCCTTCAGGAAGAAGCATCGAGTCGAGCATTGTGATGACATCCCGACCGTATACTAAGCGGAAAGGAGAAAAGCGCGTAGTTTCTTGTTCCGCCGTATTGTAGGCGAACGTCACATATGGAAGGATGTCATCCCAGTTACGGTGGTCTATGTCTACGTACATTGAAAGCATATCTGCTAGTGTCTTGTTTAACCGTTCTGTAAGACCATTAGACTGAGGGTGATACGCGGTTGTTTTACGGTGGCTGGTGCAGCTAAGCTTCAGGACTTCGTCAAGCAGTTGCGCAGTGAAAGCAGTTCCTCTGTCTGTGATGACTACCGTCGGGGCACCATGGCGGAGTACTATGTTTTCAACGAAGAACTTCGCAACCTCTGTGGCAGTGCCCCGGGAAATAGCTTTGGTCTCACAATAACGAGTCAAATAATCAGTAGCAACAATGATCCACTTGTTGCCAGACGAGGACAGAGGAAAAGGACCCAAAAGGTCCATCCCCACTTGTTGAAAGGGTACTTCTTGGGGATCTATGGGCTGCAGAAATCCCGCTGGCTTTGTCGGTGGCATCTTGCGCCTCTGACAGTCACGGCAGGTTCTAACATACCGCTTCACGCTCTCAGTCAGCTTCGGCCAGTAATACTTAAGGCGTATGCGCGCCAAGGTGCGGGAGAAGCCGAGATGACCGGAGGACGGCTCGTCGTGACAGGCTCCTAGGATCTCCTCACGGAGTGTTTTGGGAGCGACGAGCAGGTACGTTGTTTGCGTGGGACCAAAATTCTTCTTGTACAGGACGTTGTTCAGGAGACAAAACGATGTACGGCAGCGTGCGAAAACTGGAGGTAACCGAGAGGTTTGCCCTTCGAGGTAATCAATTAGGGGACGGAGCTCTGAATCATCTCGCTGCTCTTGAGCCAGATCCATTGGGTTTATGGCACCGAGGAAGCCGCCATCATCGTCTGCATCGGTTGAGTCCTGAGCAACAGGGGCGCGAGACAAGCAGTCTGCGTCGCTGTGCTTGCGGCCCGACTTGTACACTATCGTGACGTCGAACTCCTGTAATCGGAGGCTCCAGCGGGCTAGACGCCCTGAAGGATCTTTCAGGTTCGCCAGCCAACAGAGGGAGTGATGATCTGTTGCCACTTTAAAAGGTCGCCCGTATAAATATGGCCGGAATTTGGTGACCGCCCACACGACTGCCAAGCATTCTTTTTCTGTTGTGGAGTAGTTGCCTTCGGCGCGTGAAAGAGTTCGGCTGGCGTATGCTATTACACGCTCGACACCATCTTGCCACTGTACAAGTACCGCTCCTAGGCCGATATTGCTTGCATCGGTGTGTATTTCCGTTTCTGCATCTTCATCAAAGTGGCCAAGGACAGGCGTGCTCTGTAACCGATTTTTGAGTTCGCCAAATGCTCCGGACTCCTCCGGGCCCCAACTGAAAGGAACGTCATTTCTCGTCAAACGGGTTAAAGGCTCCGCTATTTTAGAAAAATTCGGCACAAAGCGCCGATAGTATGCACAGAGGCCCAAAAAGCGTCGGAAAGCTCCTTTGTCAGTCGGTACGGCAAATGCGGCTACGGCAGCTGTTTTCTCTGGATCGGGACGGATGCCTTCACCACTGACAACATGGCCTAAAAATTTCAGTTCCTTTTACCCAAAGTGGCACTTTTCTGGTTTGAGAGAAAGTTGCGCAGAACGAATGGCTTGCAGAACTGAACGGAGTCGCGCTAAGTGCTCTTCGAAAGTTTCAGAAAACACCACCACGTCGTCTAGATAGACAAGGCATGTCTGCCATTTGAGGCCGGATAAAACAGCGTCCATCATTCTCTGGAACGTGGCAGGAGCGGTACACAATCCGAATGGGAGCACTTTAAATTCGTAGAGCCCGTCTGGAGTAATGAATGCGGTTTTCTCGCGGTCTCGTTCGTCAACTTCGATTTGCCAATATCCACTGCGTAAGTCAATCGATGAAAAGAACGTAGCATGGCGGAGGCGATCTAAAGAGTCGTCGATACGCGGGAGAGGGTACACATCTTTTTTTGTCACCTTGTTCAGTTTCCTGTAATCCACACAGAAACGGAGCGTACCGTCTTTCTTTTCTACGAGGACCACAGGTGACGCCCACGGACTCGTTGATGGTTGTATGACGTCGTCGGCGAGCATTTCTTTCACCTGACGGCGAATAGCATCCTGTTCCTTTGCCGAAACTCGGTAAGGGCGCTGGTGTATGGGTCGCTCGTTTTCGTCGGTTATGATGCGATGTTTTGTTATGCTGGTCTGCCGTACTTTTGACGACGTAGCAAAGCAATCGCTAAAAGAGTCTACGATCTCGAGAAGCTGCCGCTGTTGTTGTGCTGTCAGGTTGGGGTTCACGTCAACCTTTGTAGTTCTTGAGACATGAGTTGCGGTGGATGACTCCGCTAAACTGTGTAGCTTGGGACCATCGCTGACTTCTTCGAAGTAGGCGACGGCTGTATGTAATGGCAGATGCTGGTGTTCTGCGCTGAAATTCGTCAAGAGAATTTCGGTTCGCCCGTCAATAAGGTCAACCAAGCCACGGGCGGCGCAAACTTGCCGAGCGAGGAGAAGCGAAACGTTTTGCTCCACGATGCCACAATTTGCCGGTGCTCGCTGGCATTCAACGGTGACGAACATGCTGGCTTGAGGTGACAGCGTCACGTTGTCTTCGCAGATGCGGAGTGCCGATCTTGACTGAGCCTTCTCGTCGTACCGTGTTTGTGGGGCGGAAAATGTGACGACCAGCTCCCGTAGGTTTATTATTGCGCCGTACTCGCGAAGGAAGTCCAGGCCGAGTATAAGCTGCTTTGAGCATTCATGCAGCACAACGAAACAACCGGTAAAGGTCACACCACGAATTTCGATCCTCGCAGTACACATGCCAATGGGCACCACGAGGTGACCGCCCGCTGTACGGATTGGCGAGCCATTCCAGGGTGTTGTAACCTTCCGAAGCTTTGCTGCGAGGGAGCCATTTATGACGGAATAATCGGCACCAGTATCGACTAGAGCGGTTACTGGGTGATTATCGACGAATACTGGAATGTCGGCGGAAATTATTTCGTTTTCATCAAAGTTCGTTATCTGGGTCGGGTGAGCTAAAGGAGTTCGTCGCGTCGATGGAGGCTCTGGACCTTGATACGCAGCGGCCTTGCCCCCGGAGGTCGCAGGCTTCAGTTTCCCCGACGTGGGCTCGGGGACCTGTTCCGAGTCTGGTCAGAACTGAGGGGACGGCCAGGCGAGGAGTAGCGTCGGGGTGAGGGAGACCTGGATTGGTGCACTACTCGAGGTGTTGAGGGTAGCTCGTTCACGGCCAGGTACTCCTGAATTTCCCGTGGTCGTTCCCCATAGCGCGGTCGCGGCGCATCCGGCGAAAACCCACGGAGCCCCATTCGGCGATAAGGGCAGTGGCGGATTACATGACCGTCTTCTCCACAATGGTAGCACAGGGGCCGGTTGTCAGAAGTGCGCCACAAGGCCGCTTTACGTTCCAGGCGTCTTGGTTCGTAGCGGGTCGCAGGGTTCAAGACGCGCTGAAATGGCTGTGGAGCAGCAGGCCGAAACACAGGCGCTACAGGAGCAGGAGTGCGGACCACATCAGTATAAGCTGACACTGGACGTGTCACGGGAGCTGCGGTGCGCAGCACATCCGTGTAAGTTGGAACCGACCGTTCGACTTCAGATGTTGGTGGTTCCACCGCTCGGCGCACTTCTTCACGGATAACATCGGCAATGGTAGCGACGGTTGGCTGGTTGCCTCCTCCCTGTAGCAGCTGTAGTTCTTCGCGCAGAACGCTACGCACAAGTTCCCGGAGGGATCTCATGTCGTCAAATGGTGATCCGCAAGCGGCAATATTCACTTGACGTCCATACTGCGTGGCGCGTTGCCGCAGCGAGCGTTCCATTGTGGACGCCTCTCGTACGAATTCGGCTACTGTCGTAGGAGGGCTTCGAGCAAGTCCAGCGAAAAGCTGTTCCTTGACACCACGCATGAGGTGGCGCACCTTCACTGCTTCACTCATTTCGGGGTCGGCGCACCTGAACAAGAACGACATGTCTTCCACAAACATGGCCACGCTCTCATTTGGCTTCTGAGCCCGGGACTGAAGAGCCTGCTCTGCCTTCTCTTTCCGCTCCTCGCTGCCGTAGGTCTTCAGCAACCTACGCCGGAACTCTGGCCAGCTGGTCATCTTGCGCTTATTATTTACGAACCATATTCGAGCGGACTCTTCCAGCGAAAAGTAAACGTGGCGGAGCTTGCGACTGTCGTCCCAGTCGTTCAACTCGGCTACACGATTGAAATCGTCCAGCCAGTCCTCCACGTCCTCATAGGGTTCTCCGTGAAACGGCCGTGGGGTGCGTGGTGTGTGAAAAACCACCGGCGAGGTGGAACCGCTGCACTGGGTGGTTTGGCTGGCGGTGCTGGTCATGACGGCCCTTTTTCGAGTAGTAAGACAGCCGAACTCGGGTTCAAGGCCTCGCAGGCGGCGGCTCACCTTGTGGACGGGTGTTGTGTCCACTCCGCTTGGTTTGAAGATGACGGTTTCTTCGGGGTCGAAGTGCATGGGTTGGTACCCCGCACACTCCACCAAAAATGTCACGGGGAAAATGAAACAGGAGAGTTTAATGGTGTAGACACACAGGGAGAAAACACACTAGGCCGCGATGCGGTAGCACTGGCAAAACAGGCAGAACGCGTCTCGATCCTCTTCCTCGTCTTCCTTTCCGTCCTTTCATACCGGCGCTATGACGCATACCCCGATGGGGGGATTGCACTGCGGCAATATTTTGTCATTCCTTTTCGCTCAAAAGAATGAATGCTGAAGTCGCTCGATACACTGTTTAACGAATTGGCAATTGGCTAATTAATACAGCGTCTCGGTTGTAGGTACAGGGTAATTAAATGAAATGCGAACAACGGAGCCCGCACTCTCCGATGCATGCTGTACCATCTGGCTGCAGAGTCAGTAAACTGCGCGCATGCGCAGTTCTTCAAGAGCGTTTGAGAGTGTGGCCTACATTTATGGTAAATACTTGACCAAGAAGCGACCCCGGTCTTGTATTTTGAGGCGCCTTTTCACGCTGCGGCACCACTGAGCAGGATTATCGTCGAAGGGCCTCAGGCTAGCTGCAATCAGCCTGCTGCGTTCTTGGCTCCCGAATGTAGTAAATAACAGGATGCGCAGTGGCGACAGAGCAGATAGAGACGCCCCAAAATAAACAACCTGCGTCACTTCTTTATCAAGTATTTCCTCTTACAGAAGGCCACACTTTCAAATGCTGTGAAAGAACTGCGCATGCGCGCAGTTTACTGCAGCCATACGGTGTAGCATGAATCGGAGACTGTGTGCTGCGTTGCTCGTATTTCTTTTCACCACCACAGAACAGCCATCGTCGCTGGCGACTACGCGCCTTGAGGTCCGCCAACGTGGAAGGTATAACTCACTGTATAACTGCAAAAGTAAAGTCCCCCCCCTCTTATTTTGAAGGCATTTCCCAAGCACTTATCGGTACTCCTTCAGTGGCGTGCACGACAAAGCATACACGCATACGCGGCTTGTGCTTGATGGTGAACATATTTCTTCCATATTCCGGCAGCTTGATAAGCAGGCGCTTCCAAGAAAAAAATAGGGATGTTCCCAACAAGCACAACTGAGCGCAGTTCTTGCCCGAAGCGCCTCGCAAAAGCGATAGCGGCAATTCACCGCGTTCGGAGGTGGGCTACGATGAAGAACTTATAAAGGCACAATCTTTTCTCTGTTAATGTTGCGCTACAGAAATATCCCGCTCCAGGGTACATTGCCGTAAAGTATACTGGCTGTTATGAAACAGCAAAACTCCCGAGTGATATGGTTCTCGCCCCCACTTCCAGCAAGGCTGTTATGCAGAACGCCATTTTCACCTGTTTCGATTGTATGCATAAGGTTTATGAGCTGGGAGGGAGTCTCCGCTGGATGCGGCGAAGTGATAAAACCGTGTAAGTTATCATACTCCTTCACTTTTATTTTTTTCGTGATACTCCTTAAACATATGCCGTACTACCGGGGTACTAGACAGGGGGATGTTTCGTCTTCAGAACATTTTTTTAAATTTAATTCTTTTTTTTAAATGCGTGTTTCCGCCCGATGCGCCGCACGAAGTAGCGACAGCGGGATAGGGAACCTCCGAGATACGGCATTGCCGAGTGGCAGTGCCGTGTGGAACGCGCTTCTCGTTCATTGCAGGGCGGGGAAGCCGGGAACGCAACCCAACTTCACAAAGCCGGGGACGGGCTAGTATTCAGGGCCGTACCGAGGACGAGACCGATTTTCCGGTCGACGAAGCTCGAGCCTTATCCTTCCTCCGTTTACTAGAGATGGGAGGCTGACAAGAGAAGCCGTGAAGCCTGGCGCAAAGGGGAAGGAAGCGAGTGGCATATCGTTGAGGCGCGAAATTCGAATTTTCCAGAAAAATACCACTTACTGAGAAGGGGGAAAGTGGCGGGGTGTAGGATCATGGCGGTAAAACAGCTTCACAAAGTTCTGGCAAAGGATGGGAAGAAAAAAGAGCAGTACTGCACCAAGAGGAGAAAAAAGTGCAATGCGAAAGCAGAATACCCTTCGTACCTAGTTTTCGCTGGGCTGAGAACCCGGCCACGTTTCTCTGCGTCTCCTTTGTATCCCCCGTGCATATGTTTTGCCGTTTCGTGTTTCCCAAGTCTGCACACACAGAAGAACGTCTATACGTAATCCGGATGCACCACAAGGCGGGTAGATTGCGCCCAATTCTGAGCGAAGGTGTCATCACAGTCCAAGACAAGCAATTAGGCACCTTTGACTTTCCCTTCATTCCGTTTTAGTGCCTTCCTAGGTTTAAGGGAAAGAAGTCTCGGGAAAGGAAACTCAATATGCGAGTGTAGTCTTAAACGGAATAAGAAGTGCGTAGTGACGCAGACTTGTCCAACGCTGGTAATACAGTTCCATCAGAGGGTTTTTTTCATTCGAGCTAATCTGGGCTGCGCACAAGGCCACCTACAGTGAGGTAGCAGAACTTAGTTAACTTCTAGTTTGTTTACGTTTCCCTAACCAATTAGGTACCGTCTTAACAACCTGTGCCCTGCGGTTTCGGATCCGAGCCTAGGGGAGAATTCCACAGCGTTGTCAGTATTCTATTATTATTTAAGCAACGAAAGGCTGTAGGGAACTTCAAGACGATGTCCTCAGGACGGCTCAAGTGTACGCCGGAGCCCTTCTGACAAAACAGTTACGCTGGAGCCCTCGTTGGTAGTTTTTGGGGAAACTATAACGAACGGAAGCCCATCAGTCACGGGAATTGTTTCTCAAGACCAAGTAAAATTATTCCTGCGTCAATATCTCGCCCTTCCCCATCCCTAATTTCTTATTGTCCAGGAATCACTATATCAGCATAAATTTATTGACCCACTACTTTTTTTGTGCCGTAGGGAAACCCACTGAATGGTTTATTTTGGTCTTTATAGCTGTCATCGCAGGATCGAAACCTTATCCCGAATACTTACAAAAAAAGAAGGGCCATACCGCATGCCCACCACGTTTTGTGCATATGAAATGGAAAAGAAACGACGGCTACAATCTCAAATAATTCAGAGAATTTATTGTGGGGCCCGTCATGACTCGAGTGTAAGCGACATCTGCCTTTAAGGACATTAAGAAGGCGCTAAATAAACCTACAAAGCCGCCGTTAGTACAGAAGCCGCATCACGAACTAGTGCATGTGTGATGCCCCCGACAGGGGGATAGCGTCACGCTACCAAACAGGTGGGTCCACACTCAGTTGATGGGGAAAGAAGCAGCACAGGTTTGGCCAAAGAAACTATTTAATTAACGATGAAGGTAGGTTGGTGCCGACGCGCTTCCCAGGTGAGATGTTGTGCCTTGTAGGAGCGGGTCAGGAAGGCGGATGGCACTGGACCTCGGCGGTGGGACCTCTCGTTCTGGGACAGGGGTGCACAGGGCGCGCTTTCTCTGTTATCCCGGGAAACTCAGGACTCACTTTCCCGGGCGCGGTGGTGTCCACGCACGTTGCAGGGCCATGGGGGCGAACTCAAGGTGCTGCTGCGGGCTTGCTGGTTTGAGTAGGCGGGTACTAGGGATGATAGTCATCTCGATCTCGGCCGGGATGCAGGAGTGCGCTCTCGGACGTCGCCGGCGGCTCTCCAACGGCGGTGGATGGCGAAAGTTATCGAAGGGCGTGAGGACCCTGTTATGCCATCGCCGGTGCGTGGAGGGAAGGCAAAGCTGGGTGCTGGTTTTGGGAACAGGCGGGGAACAAAAGACGATAGCCTTTGACGAAATTTACCAAGTAAATGCCTCCCTTCCCTTTTCCGCTCACCTCTCATGCTGTTCTTCTTCTGTCGCGCTCCTCTCAAAGTAATTACGCTAAAGGTTTGCTCAGGTCAATTTACGTTTACCGCAGCCACTGCTCTAGGCCGGGTGCCTCGATGCCAGCACCCTATCGTGACGCGGCCTGGACGTCCTCGTGGTGTGCGCCGCAGGCGTCGACTGGCTCGGCTGACGGGCAGTGAGGGGGTGGATTCCCATTCCTCGTCA
Organism: Haemaphysalis longicornis; assembly: GCF_048455015.1. NCBI lineage: Eukaryota > Metazoa > Arthropoda > Arachnida > Ixodida > Ixodidae > Haemaphysalis > Haemaphysalis longicornis. The sequence goes on along the minus strand of NW_027526225.1, from coordinate 95,527,582 downwards.
CGATAGGGTGCCTCTCAAGGAGGCGATCCTCTCGTTCTGCAGGCGATCCAATAAAGTTCTCTCTCTCTCTCTCTCTCTCTCTCTCTCTCTCTCTCTCTCTCTCTCTCTCTCTCTCTCTCTCTCTCTCTCTCTCTCTCTCTCTCTCTCTCTCTCTCTCTCTCTCTCTCTCTCTCTCTCTCTCTCTCTCTCCATTGCCACACGGCGGACACGCGCGTGAATGGAGGCGCCTTACTTCAACCTTTATAGAACCACGTTGCCCTACTCCACGTGCGTTCCAAGTAGAACGTGGGACGTATGTAGTGAACCTATCGTAACCGTTTCGCTTTATTTCTTAAAATGCCGCCAGAAGCTCAAGTGGCGCGGGCGACAGCAGGCGACGGATTGGATTTTTTTTCTGCATTGTATGTAATACTTCATTTCGCAAAAAACAAGCATCTACGATTTTTTATAAAGGGGAACTGTAAATATCTATGTAATAATTTTCTGCCTTATTTTTGCGTAATGTCCTGTTCTTGTTCAACAATGCGTACAAGTATGAACGTTGGCACTGGTTGTAGACGCTTGAATTTGGCTGTGAGTACATAAGAGTATTGGGCAGATTTTGTCTCACTTTGACCGGGCGGCTGAATCGAGTCAGAGAAACAAATAGACAGACAGACAGACAGACAGACAGACAGACAGACAGACAGACAGACAGACAGACAGACAGACAGACAGACAGACGGACGGACGGACGGACGGACGGACGGACGGACGGACGGACGGACGGACAGACGGACAGACGGACAGACAGACAGACAGACGGACACACAGACGGACAGACAGACGGACAGACAGACGGACAGACAGACGGACAGACAGACGGACGGACGGAAAGGCAGAGAGACAGACGGACGGACGGACGGAAAGGCAGAGAGACAGACGGACAGTCTGGAAAGCCCGTGTGTACGAGATTTCGGCGCCCGTTACAGATCCCCAAGTGATCGAAATTAATCCGGAGCCCTCCACTACGGCGCGCCTCATGGCCGACGTTGCGTCGGCGCCCTAAACCCTACAATAAATCAATCAATAAGTCAAGCAAGCAGGCAAGCAATGAATGAATGAATGAATGAATGAATGAATGAATGAATGAATGAATGAATTATTCAATCAATCAATCAATCAATCAATCAATCAATCAATCAATCAATCAATCAATCAATCAATCAATCAATCAATCAATCAATTAATCAATGAGAGGTCTGCGTAAAACTTTTCCGTGCGCCCAATCCACTATTAAAAAACGCCTCGGATCCAGTATGCAATTAACAGAGTGCATAAAATCAGACGAATATCATTTTACCTAAGTACGCACCTCAGCGCAGGCATAGCAGCACACAACGCCCTGAATCAAAAGACCGGTGTTCAACTTCAAGACAATCAAGAAACGGTTTCGGACAAACACATCGTCACGGCGTGCGTTTGAGAAAGAAGCGCGAAATTAACAGGCGATAAATTGCCTCCTGTTCGCCGTAAGGGTGGCGCTCACTTCTTGCGATTTCCGGGGGCGAACAATTCAGTACGGCGCAAGCCGAGAAGGTAAAAAAAAAACGTGCTCGTTCTACGTACCCACTGCAGGGTTGAATCATCGCTAATGATAATTCCAACGTAGTAAGCGTGCTTGGAACCGCAGGAGTACGCCGTCTAATTTGATCGCGAAGCGAGCGCAACCACAACACACACACAGTTTCGGCCGCCGCCGGCCTGGTTGCAAAACTTCGCTCGGGCGCACAGCGCTCCTTGAGGAAGCAAAAAAGCTTCTTCTATGAGACGCAAATTACGCTCCCCACAAGAGGGGAGCCGTGGAAAGCCGATGAGCTACTTGCCGCCATGATGTATACAAGGAGAAACGCGCTCTCAGTGTATTTCAAAACAACATGCGGATCAACGACTCCGTAAGAAACGGTAAGGAGGGCGGTCGTACTAGGCCCACACGATGTTTGGTGGCACAGAGAGCTGTTGTGAGCACGACAGAGCGTAATATCCGCGTACAATCCGAGTAATTTCCTTGTTCTTCAGGTTCACGTCACCCGTAACACATTCATTTGTATATTAATCTTTCTGGAGCAGCAAGCTTGCTCCTGGCAGGAGTGAGCAGTTCAAGACTCATTAAGGATTTCTCCCTCATTCTAATTTGGCCAAGTAAGATGACTCAGAATAAGGCACCAGAATGTTAATGAGACTTGTACTCCCGCGGGAGGCGTGCGTGCCAGCTCAGTGTTTGCGCGAATGCTCCCAGGCATCCAAAACGGACGGACTCCTTAATTTTACGAACGGAACAAAGACGTAGCTCATTTGTTTCCCCAGTTCAGCGGCGGCAGCTGTCAGTCACAGCGGTGCGTTTTGGGGAATGCGGATATTATGTACGTAGAGGGCAGGGAAGCAAGACTGGGGAGGAGGCGCGCGGAGTTTAAACATCCCTTCCACCCCAACTTCTACTCACACGAAATTCATGGCATTCCGTCTGTGTAATTGTTATTTACGATATCCTTATGCAAACAAGGACTTCATCTACCACCCTTCTCCTCTACGTAACATTTCAGACAACTCACGACCTGTTACACAGGGCTTTTAGCGCTTTTTAGTGTTATGAAGGAATGAATTAAGAGTACTTGTTTGATAAAATGTACTAATCTAAGCGATTTAAAAAGCACTCCCAAATAAAGAAAGGTAAGCTACCTCTACCACTCAAAAGAAACATCTACAGCCACTGCATCCTGCCGGTTACGACATACGGAGCTGAAACTTGGCACCTTACTATAAACAACCTGAAAACAAACTTAGGTCGGCTCAAATTACTTTTTTCCACGTTGTAACTGTGTTCGTTTAGCCTATCGTTAACACATCGCCCCGTGTTGCAAACATCAGCAACACGGCATCTTCGGGCAAGATGCCGTGTTGCTGATGTTTGCAAATGACCTCGTCGAAGTCAGCGGTGAGGCCGCAGAAGTGGAAGTCTGGCAACACTGATAACCACCAAAATGGCTGCCATCGCTCACTTACGTGCCTCAGTGACGGTAGGCATTCTTAGCTAGTGACATTAGGACGCACATTTCAAAAAATACAAATGGATGGCGCCGACGACACGAAACCTCACGCTCTCCATGTCGTCAGTTTGTATTGTTTAAAAATTGTGTCCCCGGTCCGACCGGATTTATAGATAGCGACCTGCCCATTACAGCCACCGACAATGGGAACCAGCGTGCCAAACAATCGCCGCGTGGTGAAGGAGCGCTCCGAGGCCTGCCCATAGACAAGCCTTTTAGTATTCTTGATTGTGGCATTGGGGCGTGGTTACTGTCATCCTCTTTTTTGTATTTTTATTTTGCTTTATACAAGAGCGGACGAATGTAGTGAAATTAGGTGAACGAGGGCTCCGGAAGATTTTTCCCTCAGTTCTACAGGACAGTTTTACCCCGGCTAGCACCGATTGGGCTAGAGTTACTACTAAATAGCTAAAGGGCATCCGTATGAGCCATTCAGAAAACACCCAGAGAGACCACCTGCGTACTTGAACTTAAACTTGAAAGTTGCTGGCGAAAATGTTTTTGAAATAAACTTTTTCGGTCTCCAATGAAATACGATGTCCATACTACATGTTTCATTCACACTGCCGAGAAAGGCGTTGCGGACATTTTATAAAAACCGGAGAGCTAGACTTCATTGTAAAAAAAAGAAACGGGCTCTTTTCTTGCTGTTCGTTCACTTCTGTATGTAAAGCCCTACAATACTAAGAGTCATAAAATTCAACAAAAAATGAAGGTAGCTCACACTAATGTGTACGACCTGAAGGTAGCGAAGCTGTACACAACAGTGGCGTTTTTCCTCTTTTTCGCCTCACGGCGTTGTTTGTTACCTTGTCAGATAGAACTGGTGTCCCAGCAGCTCTCCCTACTAGTCTAAGCATCGCTGCTGTACGAGGGACCACAGCTGGATCTCGTCTTCCTGTAGCGCACACGGTTATGCGCCGCCCATGACCTCGTGGCCTTCGTGGCGCGCGCTTATCGCTGCGGCGGCGGTCTCCTCGCCTTCCTCCGCCACGTTCGCTAATGGGTCCCGCCCACCTCTCCTTTCCCACCTCCTGTGTCTCTCCTCTGCAGCCTATCTCTCCCGGCCATCGGGACGGTGCTCCATGCAGGGCGTTGCGAAAGGGTCTGTGGTTTGAGCTCTAGCCCTGAACGGCAAAAGTGGTCACCCCGCCAAAGCTGCCAGAGGCAGCGTTGCAAAAACAAAAGGGATGAGAAAAGACTGCTCAAGAGCTTACATATCGATCCTCGCCATCGAATCGCTATCACTTCTCCCCCCCCCCCCCCCCCTCTTTCATTCAGCATCATACCACACGAGCATGACGTCATAACACGCTTTTCTGCGCACTCTTGCCCTTAAAGCTAACTCAACGTTCATCGGATCCGGCATAGAGACAAAGATGTGCCTACTAACACCATTGCGTAAAAATCCTTTGGCCGAAAATGGGAGGAGTGGGACTGTAGTGTCCATTTCTGGTATGTCATCAGTGAACTCGCGCAGAATAACGTGATGGTGAGTGTAACGTACCCATGTAACGTAGGTCCGGTATCATAAGGTGGCATCATTGTCGTCTCACACCACCCTTTTCTTTTCGAAAGCATTGTTCTTACAGTGATTGTGGTTTTCGGTATTCTCGAAACGTCATTTGAAGACGGGCTGTAAAGAAGTTAAGATACTACCCCAGGTTTCGCATCCCCAAAAAGACTGTGCACGTATGCCTCACGCGCAGGTGAGAAGCAACAGACGGGGGCCTAAGTTCGCGCTAAATTTTTAGAAATTTCAGTTCTTTAATGTAGTTGCGTAACTTCTTTGTGATTAACCTATGCTCCTTTTGCTTAACTGGATAACAATCTTTCTTGTAGTAGCCACCCGAACGCTCATCATTAAACGTAGCGGTGAGGAAGGGAGACTAAGGAAGACGGCGGATAAGACCAGAAAAACAGCAGCATAGAAATGGGTAACAAGAAAGAAGATAGGAGAAGGTGGTGGTTAGGAGAGATAGAGAGAACAATCTTTAATGTTAGGCAGCACTTAGGTATACCGAGTTATGACAGGCCATCATGCACACCTAGAGGGTTGCCCTTGCTTGATGCCCAGATCAATCTCGATCAGGAAGTGGAGACAAAAGAATAAACTGGACGCCAAGATGAGTGACAGACACTCGGATCTCCTGAGTTACAAGCATGACGAATAATCTGAGAATGGAAATGAGGGACTACGAGCGAGGTAACCAGTAAAAAAAGGCACCGCACCAAGTTGACGAAAGCACACAATACTGAAAGTGTTGCATGAGCACAGTGTCTGCCTTTCTCTCTTTTTCTTCTAGCAATCCTATAGGAAAATATAGAAGTTTTTACGAGATACAACTCAGAAAACAGGAAAAAGACCGAAAGAGTATTAGGCGTTGGAAATAAGTACAACACTAAGCGAGATAGCGGAATATGGACAGCCACAATGTAATGATGCGTTAGGGATGCAAATGTGGGCGCCCACGCAACGTTCGCTCCAATTTTGTCGTAATTCCCGACGTCGCTGCGGCGTACGCATTAGTTTGGCGCTGGCTTTTATGCCGCTTGCGAATCACATGGTCAGTTAAGAAATGCGACGCATGGTGTTAAGGCTTCACGAGGTTCTAAACGTCGTCAAAGACGTTCTGAGTTTAGGCCTAAGAGCTGTTACCCCTTGCCTCTGTTGCCAGCGTGAAGGTTTGGGCGGCTTACTGACGTGCACGACACTGAAGCATTGATAAGTCGAAAGCGGTCTACTAAAACGTACTTAGGCGAGCGCTGGATGAGCTTCTTATATGCACCCATTATAACACTCAGATATGCGTGGTGTTCTGCATTTGCATGAATTTATTCAGCGGACATGTGTGGATTCGAAAACATCAGCAGATATTGTTGTTGCTGCTCTTGCGTTAGAAATGGCAGCGTCATCATCCTCACAAGGTTGTGGTGTATGTCATCATATACTCGCAAGTTGATGACTGTGTTTTCCATGCAAACCCCGAAGTTAAGCACAAAAACTAGCTTAACTAGAGAACATTAACTAGCAAACACTACCTTAACACTGAACTCTTCGGCACGTACAAACATCACGTGACGTCGCAATTCAGGCCTTCCTGCGAAAAAATACCCCCTTGCTGTACAAAATGAACTGGCTGAGAATAATGAACTGAGAATAATGAACTGGCTGAGAATAATGAATAAATGAACTGGCTGAGAAAAATGAACTGGCAAAATGAACTAAGTCGCGCATGGCTACAACCATAGCTGAGCTGCAGGATTTCTTTCTACGTAAGCACTGAAGGACACATCACCACGCATTTGTACAAGTTTGAAATTGTCTATTGAGATGTTCCGTCGTCGCTTTACACTGTGCTAGTAGCAGCCATCGTCATATGCGCCAATATGGTCATGTGCCTCATGCGAAGCATTGCATGCGGGGTAGTGCTTGAGGACACTTGAGGCGCAGCGGCATCGCGTATGCACGTGACGCATGCGCGACGTTCCTGGAGTCGCGTCGAGGTTCCGTGGACCAGGTATTGCGCTAGCTGTGGCGTTGCTGGTTGCTAAAAGTAAAGCAAGGCACTCCAGGGGGTTTTTGAGAGTTTTTTTTTTTTGCTAAAGCTGCTGCGTGCGCCGAGGGCGCTCGGCAGTCTCCGCAGAACACGCGCTCAAGAGTTCTCGGCATTTTCGTGGTATTTTTAACGCGTTACGAGCCATACCTAAGCAAAGCAAAAGCCTTTCTAGAAGGTCAGATAAAATGTTTGTTTCTCTCTCTTTTAGATGCAAAGCATCTCTTGCTCGGGGCTATGTCCTGCGTCCATCCGTTGTACGCACCTCTCCCCCTCTCCCCACCAGCTGTGCGATAGCGCCCGCGCTCCTCCTTCTCTCCCCTCTCCACGCCAGCTGCGCGATAAGCGCGCATGCGCGTCTCCTCTCTCATCTCTTTCTCTCCCCTCTATCTCCTCTATATAACGTCACTCACTTCTCTCCCCAACAGCTGTGCGTGCTGCTCCTCCTCTCTCCTCCTCCTCGCCACTTCAGATAAACCAGGTCCGCGCCGCTGCTTCCTTCAGTTGCTGCTTCGGTCTGCGCCGTCCGATGAGCTGACAATGGACGCCAACGATTCTGGCAGTGACCCGCCGAGGTGGCTCAGTGGCTAAGGCGTTGCGCTGCTAAGCATGAGGTCGCGGGTTCAATTCCCGGGCGCGGCGGCCACTTTTCTGATGGAGGCGAAAAGCAAAATAATTACACCATCTTCCCACGGGGGAACCCTGAGGGGGTGCAAAGCATCTCGAGTTTGCCCGTGTTTGCAGGGCTTTGCATCTCCTCAGGGTTGCCACGTGGGAAGATAGTGTAATTTTTTCCTCTTTCTACTCTGGTAAAAAAACTCTTCAAAGGATATCACTTACAAATCTGCATACTTTTTTTCAATGCTAGCTAGCGGTTGAATGGAAGAATTTAGTTAGTCCGTTTCATTAAAGGCCGGTTGGAGATCGATGTAGAGCAGAGCCCTAATCAATGTCGTTCCTGAGGCGAGGGAGGTGCATAGCGCTCAGAACGAGGCTGAAGGTTCACAAAGGAAGCTCATAAAGTTCACAAAGAAACTTCACAAACTTAACAAAGGAAGTTCACAAGGTTCTTTAATGTATTCGTGGAGATTGTTGTTGGTAATTTGTCATCACCACAACTCAAACAAAAAAAAACTTCCGTTGAGGTATGTGCATATTTTTGTCATGCTAAAAAGTGTTTGGCCAAAATACTTCGTGCATATTCTATATCAACGGTTAGAATATTTAGCAACGGTTAGCAACAGTTAGCAACGGTTAGCATATGGGCATAGGCATTTTCTTGCATTGTAATCTAGTTACACGCAGTCTGTTTTCGGGATTAGACTACTAACAAACCGACTACCTTAAATAGTACGTATATAGCGTCATTTAGTCAGGCGTCTTTACAAACCTTCAAAAGTAGCCGATAAAAAGGCGGGCAGACTGTTGCTGCGATTTCACAAGTTATTCTTTTCTTGTAGAAAAATTTAAATCATCAGTGCACGTTTCTGCGTTTTGGAATGCTTTCAGGCGAATCCGTGAAAATATCAAAAGTACACACAGAAAATAAGAAACACAGAAATATGTGGGCCTATATTACTCATTGAATTAACACATTCTTACCTAGGTGTATTTTAAAGACAGCATTGGCACCTGAGTTTATATTGAAGTGCATTAAAACGTCTTTGTTTGAGGGACTTCAGGATTCGTACCTGACATGAAAAAAAAACTGGCTGAGAACAAAATGGCCTGCCAATTCCAAAGAAAGACTTTCACAAGGACTGTCGGTTGGTTTGGTTTATGTTTGCAGTACACGGCTTCCAACATCTTATTCGGATTGACGCCAGGTCCTCTTGACATGTAAGTGCAGCATAGTGCAGAGAACTGGTTTGTTAGATATTTAAAATAGCGATATCTTGACTCCCCGAATATGTGCGCTGGGCAGAGTCTTGCGGGAGTGGCTTTCTTCCAGTTTAGAATCAGGCCGAAGAAAGCGTCAAAGTCAAAGTCAATTTCATTTTCAACACTACGATGTTAGGGTTGATTAAGCTCGTTGATGTTTCTAGGCTAGATCACAAGCCCAGATACATCCACGAGGTGCACCAACGAGGTGTAAGACGGTGCCGCTAACAGGCTGAAGAACCGTAAATGGTTTATAGTGGTTTTTGGTGGTAAGTGGTTTTAGTTTCTGTGTGTTTTTTATCTGCCTGCTTTGAAAATTTGTTTGTTTGCATATTGAGCATTCATGTAATTCATGTAACCCACTCTGCTAAAATCCCTAGTAGGGATTACAGTATTCATAAATAAATAAATAAATAAATAAATAAATAAATAAATAAATAAATAAATAAATAAATATGTGCCCGAAACCTTCTACTAGGGGTTGTATAGGTATGCAGCCAAAATTTAAGCATGAAGGAGTCTCCACTCATCGTAAAATAATTTCACTTCCCCGTTTTTAATCATTCAGATGAAACCCCAGCCAGTCGCCGCCTTAAAACGTCTACACAAAAAAGTGTTGCATGACAGCTCAAAAGCCAACAGTGAAGACTTTACGTGAACTAAGGCGACCATTGGGTTTACAGTGTTTCACTTCAAAGGGACATATAGGACGCTGCCTTGGGAGCGGGAGGTGGGAGAATTTACGCAGCAGAGTCGCCTACAATGCATTTTTTCAGTTTTTTTAGATTTTTCTAAAAACTTTCGTTGAGCTAAAGAAAATATGACAAAAACGAAGAAGTTTAGCTAAGAAACCAGTGCGGAGCTCGGCCAGCTTTTCCTACATGAGCGAAATACTTTAGCATATGCAAGAGGCTCGTTCGAATTTCAGGGTGAAAGAGAGGGCACTTCGTGCGTTCTCGCCGGAATGCAATCATGCACGAGTAGCACATCTTTGAGTCCTTCGCACTTGAATGCAGACTCCCGTTTCCATCACGCCTTCCCGAAAGGCGAATTCAATGCACCCACGCTTCAGAGGCTCTTTATATAAGCCATAAAAAAGTGTCGCCTGCAAAGCTTTTGATCTGTTCAGAAAATGCAACAAGGAACTGTAACAAAGAGTGGCGTCTGACAAAAGCTATGTTTGTAAGGAGTGGAAGCAGTACACCAGCCAACGGGAATTATGAGCATCATTTTATAGTTAATATGTGCGAAAGAAAAAGTGAATAGTAGGAAGGAGAAGAAGACCCCTAACATGATACTTTACGGCGCCCGAGTCTCTCGTAAACTTGGGCAGGGATACATTGCAGCAGTCTGACTGAGATTTCGTCGTGAAAATAGGCCACTGAATTTTACGGCTGCATCAAACAGGACATAACGTCTAGAGCTCTTTAACTTCCCCATAGATGGATGGCTATGTGGTTTCGAAGCGAGTAGTCCCAGTAAAAAAAAAAATGCGGCGAAAAATGTTTTGTTTGAGTGAAGGAAGAGCGAAGTTTCCTCCTGCACCTTTTTTTAAGGCTGTAAAGTCCACTGAGCCCAAATATTGCTTTTTATGGGAGTAGTAGTGCCTCTAAACGGTCTCTTGTCTTGAAGCGCGACCGAAGAATGGGTACAGCAAATGTGGTTTTATGATCTTATGGCAACGATTTACGCTGTTACACTTGCTCGTCCTATAGATCAGGCTAACATCGGCAGTCTCCCCTAAGACTGTTTTCTCTCTCTCAAACGGTTTGGAAAAATCAGATTTGGGGGGACGTTGCCATGAAAGTTTAGAGTGTACCACTGCTTTTAGTTACGTGGCATAAATGCGTAACTTCATTGCTCATATAACTGCTTCTTGACTCTACTGCCACAGCGTGTCAAGATTTCAAAAGATTCTGCACGGGGACTGGCCACTTGATAACGTTTGGTACGCACAATATAGGCTGCTCTTCTTAATTTAAGGGAAACCCCTATATCACGTGAGCTTCGGAAGCTCCTAATATAGACGTCCGAGACGCCACAGACACGCGGACCACAGCTGAACGGGATTTGGTTGCCGTATTTGTCCGAGTCAGCGAGGTTTTTCTCACATGCTGTTTTAGTCGTCTTTGATTCTAGTAATATTGCTTGCCTACACTGAAAACCTAAATTTTAAGATTTCTTGGAAACAAACGTTTCATACCTATTAGCGTAACGTTATTTCTGTGCCCTTTAACGTATCCGGTCCTACACTGAATGGGCCCTGGTACTCAATCTGCCCTCAATAATTTGTAACACGATCTTTGATTCTGGAAAGAGCTCCGTACGGCTTGAAGAGCTTGCAAATGCAGCTCCACAATTTTTTTTTAAATAGGGATGTTTAATAGTATGCCTTTATCAGTTTTCTTCCCGTTCGAGGTTTTTGAATTATTGTATAGCTATCCTATTCCGTATTCCAACATCTTTGTAAGGAATGGTCGCGAAATTGAATCGGATGTCTCATCCACGAAATACTTTCCACAGATTTTTGCTTTTAGTTATTGTGATCGTCGATTCTTTATTACTTTTCGTCGCTACCGCTGTTGCCTAAGTCTCGTACAAAACCTGCGGACTAGTTATGCGCAGCGTAGCCTATTTTTCGCCGTATCTGTTTAGGTCAGAGAGCACACTACTCGTACTTTTTTGACAATGCTTTTACACTCGCAACCACCCCCACGTTTGGTCTCTGTTAAGCTCCCTCCAGCCCCATTGCTGTTCCCGCCAGCTCATCCACTTAGCACTGTTCCCAAAGGCAAATCACGCTTTACACGCGAGGCCACGTTGACGTGGTTCAGTTGCATCGTGTACAATAGCAGATGTTGAAGCAGTATTCGGAAGCCATCGACGCGGAAAAATAAAACGGTTCATGTAACAATCGATGAAAAATGTAACAAATAATTTACACACGCATAGCCATCTTTTCGAAATCTGTCAACTTCTTGCCCCTAATCAACCTGGCTTCCAAAAAGCTGTCTCCTGCGACACTCAATCGGCACTCTTCCTAAGCGACATAAATCATAATTTACACGTTAAGCTCTCCGTCGACGCTATTTTCATAGCTTTCGAAAAGGGCTCCCATAATGTTTCTCACAAGCGTTTGCTATCTCAACTTTCACATTTAAACCTTGATGAACATGCATTTGTATGTATTTCTAACTTTTTAACTTAGCGACAGCAGTTATTGTACGCTAATAACAGCTCTTTCTCCTCATCCTCTGTCCTTTCTGGTGTTCCACAAGGGACAGTTCTCGACCTGTACTTTTTTTATATACATCAATGACCCACCAGATAACACTTTTTCAAGCATTCGGCTACTCGCGGACGACTGTGTCATTTATTGGCACATTGTTGACCAAACTGATACGTTTGAACTGCAGCAAGAAGGTAGATCAATGGTGCAAAACATGTCTCATGGTTCTGAACGCTCACAAAACGTCAATCATGTCATTCCATAGGCATCACTCCTATTTCACCTATAACTATTCCTTAAGTGGCTCCGCTGTTACCACTATCGCGTCCACTAAATATCTAGGCCATGAGATGTGTCATGACATCGCATAATCATCCCGCACAAATCACATCACCAACGACACAAACCACATGCTGGGCTACCTACGACGGAACCTAAACCTGGCTCCATCCACCGTCAAATTACTAGCCTACGAAACGCCTATTCGTCCTAGGCTGGAATTCGCGTGAGCAGACTGGGACTCGCCGCAAGTTGGCTTATGCACCATCCTGGAATCGGTTCAGAACAGTGCGGCCATGTTCAGCTTTTCCGATTATTCATGCCACACAAACGTAACCCATCTGAAATCTCCAGCTAAATTGCGAAGTCTTAAAACACGACGTGCACAAGCGCGACTTTGCCTTTTCCTCAAATTCCACAACATGTTATCATGGAATAGATTCTCACCCCCCCCCCCCCCCTCGGATAACATAAACCACTCAAAAGCATTTTGCCCACCTCATGCACGCGCGACTGCCTATGTTCATTCACTTCCCGTTTTGACAGCCATCGACTGGAACCGCCTTCCCGAAGGCGTTGTAGTTCACACAAATCCGGCGCTGTTTAAAGCAGCCGTCGAAAAACTTTTGTACTGATTAGGTATTGTGTTATCTATGAGGTTATTTGTTTTGGTTTTATGTATTTTGTTTATTTGTATAGTATGTCCTTTTGGGACATAGAAGGCTTGAGACCACTTGTATTCGTGCTTGTTCGTTTTTTCTTGTTGGTTGTTTTGTAATTTCTTGGGATTTACCTCTGTTCATGTAAAACCCCACCCCTTGGGGCCTTGAAGTAGCTGTAAAAAAACAAAATGCATAAATATGCATGACATCACCGTGCGGGAGAGCGAGGGGGGCTCTCTCCCCTTGCTCCATGTTTACACGGCGCAGATGTAGTGGACGTGCTGGAGGGATGTCAACCCTGCCAGGTGAACCTAGCGGACGCACTCTCGATAACACCCTGCAGTAAAGGAGCGGGAAAAAAACACACCTAAAAACACGCCACATAACAAGGATGCTGGGACGTGTCGCAGCCGCACAACTACCCGCGTTTACATGAATGCGACAAGTGACGCATCGCATCACATCGCATCACCTCGCTCCCGAGTTTCCAGGTGCTTGAGTTAACGAAGTAGTGAGAGTACAGCATCACCCGCCGCGGTGGCTCAGTGGCTAAGGCATTGTGCTGCTGAGCACGAGGTCGCGGGTTCGATTCCCGGCCGCGGCGGCCGCTTTTCTGATGGAGGCGAAAAGCAAAAACGCCCGTGTGCACGAGATTTCGGCGCACGTTAAAGATCCCCAGGTAGTCAAAATTAATCCGGAGCCCTCCACTACGGCGCGCCTCATCGCCTGCGTTGCGTCGGAGCGTTAAACCCTACAATCAATAAATCAATCAATCAATCGAGAGTACAGCATCGGATAAGCTCGAGCGAAACGGGTGTTATCGCGCGGAGCATGCTTGGCATTATCAGAGCGCCCAGTTGAGACCGCTGCCGTTGATAAAGCCCAGCTTGTGCGAACCTCCGCGTGCAGGGCTGTCTAGAATCGAGTTGCAATAAACATTCTGTCGCGTAAAGTAGATGACCCCACTGATTCCTTCACTCCGCTAATAAGAAGGCCCCAGGCTTCTTTCGAAGGTCCGCCCTCTGAAAGCGGCGCGGGGCGGTTCTGATTTTTTCCGATTTCCGGTTTCGATTCTGTTTGTTCCGCTGAATTTTGTTTGCTACGCCATTTGAAGGCGGCTCCAGTGCAGCTCAGTGCAAGCCCAAACCAATGAAGCGAAAGGGTTCCCTGTAGGGAAGGGACTCGCCCTTCTCCCGACTTTGTCAAATGTGGTTGCCTTTGTTTACGTGCGGACGGCGGGCGTAGTATCAGAAATCGCCACAATTCAAAGTGTCACGAGCGTGTTTGAACATTGACGAGTGCATTTTAGACGTTGAAATTGTGTCATCTGTCGTCGGTTGTGTTTTACTGCGTATGAAGACGGCTGTTTTGGGAAAATCTTGTCGTCTTGGCCGATCCTGTCGTTCGGCTTAAAGCGAACTCTTCGTTCGAACCGAACATCCCCGCGACTGTGGACGCATTTGACGGACGGTGGCCTGGGGACTTCGTTCAATCTTTGCGGATTACCTTTGTTGCCGGAGCATCAAATGTAAGTGACTTCGTTGCTGCTACACTACCCCACCGGCTAAGTCGCCTCCATGGTTGGGTGGGGCTTCGGTCGCTACGCCGCTCCCACGAATGGGCTGGGTGTGTTTGATGAACACGAAAACTCTGAGGAAACTCGCGATTGATATTGCACAGCCGAGTTGAACTCGTGAACTCGTGCGGGTGCTGCGGCGTGGTTCAGTGTTCACGGTTGCGCCGTATAGCAGGCATAAGTATACCGACAGATCTGTTTCTTTGCGGAGGCGGAGGATGAATTTCTAGCTCGTTTTCGTCTCTCGAAAAATACAGTGCATTGGCCGTGCTGTAATCTGGCAACCGACCCATTTGCGACGACTTTGAGGATGCTTTCGCTCCATGACCGCAGAGGAGCAAGTGTTATGTGCAATGCGGTAGCATGCGACGGGCACCTTCCACGGAAGCGTTGGTAGCGACCGCAACAGCGACCGCCACCAGTGCACAGTGCCGGTATATGCGCAATAAGATTATTGCAGAAAAGTTTTTCCCCCTTTTTTAGGTGGTTCACCGGACACGGCTTCCGCACGTTCTACCATGCGCCTATCCGTCTGCAGCCGGAGCGTGCGCATGGGTTATCGTCTGGCCAAAAGAGCACAAAAAATTCCCCCGCATTTCCCCGAGGGGGAGAATGTGAAAGTGCGAATGCACGGTTGTCGGCCCGCTTGCGGCGCTTGCGCTCGGCCCCCGCAGCCCACCGCCTCGCCGCCTTCTCTTCCATCTCTTCCATCTCTTCCATCGGGTTTGTAGTATCACGTGTACACCACGCAGTTATCAAGCCGCTATAACGCCGCTGAGTCGCCAACGCACGCCGCTGACGACGTAGTTTGAATGCGTTAAAGATATAAGGCGCGTCACTAACACTGATATCAGCGTCGCGTCCGTGGCTTGGTCGGTAGAGCGTCGCGCTGCGGCCGCAAAGTCCTCGGATCGAAACCTGGCGCCGGATGCTGTTTCTTTTTTAAATATAGAGGAGCACTGCGGACGCCGACGCCGCCGCCACCGCCGCCGCCGGCGGTGGATGGTTTGGGGTCGCTTATAAAGTGCATTCGCACTTTATAAGCGACCCCAATTGGGATGAAAGTGCACAAACTGCACCCGCCGCGGTGGCTCAGTGGCTAAGGCGTTGTGCTGCTGAGCACGAGGTCGCGGGTTCGATTCCCGGCCGCGGCGGCCGCTTTTCTGATGGAGCCGAAAAGCAAAAACGCCCGTGTGTACGCACTTAAAGACACTTCGCACTTAAAAAGACAAGGACAGAGAAAGATACACGACAGGGATGCGGTGAACTATCAACTGGTTTTATAGCGTGGGAGGGTAAAGAATGCGCGGGAAGATTTCGCGGGAGGGGAAACATGCGGAGAGCTTCCTGGCAACCCATTGTTTGACTTGCAAGGACTGTTTGCCAGAATTACAACACACTTCCGTCATTAGACAGTGCACATCACGGCTTTCACTTGAAATTATCGAATCAGAACGGATCCTTACGCTTGGTGAGGCGTGCGTCAGCATGGCTTCTGTCAGCCTGTCTGAGAAAGAAAGAAATTTTCTACGCGTGCGCAGTTTACCTTAGGTTGGACGGCTATATATATTGTCTCTCTTTCGATATAAAACCAGTTGATAGTTCAGCGCAGTCCCGGTCGTTTATCTTTCTCAGTCCTCGTGTCTTTTTGGCGCTGTTTTGCCTAGATTATGTACCAACACGCCCAGTTTTCCACGTTAAGGTTATCCTCTGCTCTCAAAACTTTTGAACGTGGTGTTGCATGGCCGTGCGTTTCCTTTATCGTCGGCGCGGCAGACAATTTCGCTTCTGGCGTTGCGCGTCGCACCCTTCTTGCGACAAGGTTACTGGCAGGGTAGTAAACAATCAACGGCGCGTATCTACTAACAGAGACGATCTCTACTCACTTCATGGGGGTTTTCCCGCAGTCTTCTTTGTCTGGCAGGAAGTATAGCATGCAAAGCCTGTGAAGGGGAGAGTTGAGACAGCGTGACGTCAGAAGGAGGGTGAGTGAGAGCAGGAAGAAAGCGAAGGAAGAGAGGAGTGTGAGGGAGTTGGACTCAATAAAAAAAACCAACGATTGTAGACAGCTTAGTCAAACAAGAGCGGTGAGGAGCAAAGCGATATAAAGCGAACAAATTTGAAAAGTTGTGGCGCTTTTATGCCTACTTGGGTGGTTTGCCGGCAGTTGGGAGCTTTTGGAGCCAATGGGCCCGGTTGCCAGATTCACAACATTGGGAATAGGGAAAATTTGGGGAAATAAAAGTTGTAGATTAGAGCTTGCCGCGTCACACGTGAGCGTGATGGCACGGGAAAAAGACAGGTGCACACCAGCCGTGCGGAACACCGATCCTAGGCAGGATGTGGTGCGTGCCAGTCTTCTAGCTGACCTATTTCACTATGAAATGAAAGAGAAGAAACTGACGCAGACACGGTATGGCGGAAAAGAAGCCGGTCGAAGTAACGCGTGTCAAAAGACGACAAAATGAAAGCAATGAAAACGACGCAAGTGCACTGTATCAGTAAAGAAGTTGTCAATAATTATCTCCAAGCTTTCGCCCGATGCGCAAGAGCGGTTACACAACATCGCCCAGGACATGCAGCGAAAAGGGAACAGAGGGTTTCGATAACGTACCACCCAATAGCAAATATTCTGAATATGGCGCGTTTTTATCACTTGTGTTTCCCAGTCGGCCTTAGTCCCGTGATTTCACTGTCTGCCACCGACGGCCGAAATGGACAGAAACTGTGTCTTAGGACGACAAATTTCAAACAAAAGGCTCATATGAACGCCTGAAGCAAAAAAAAAAATAAGTGATCTTTGTGAAGGAAAACACATATTATTGAAATAAAAGCGCGATAAAGTAAAGTGGTTGCATTCGCTTGGCCCCATTAGACACCGTTGCAGCAGTGGAGCGAGAGAAAGCACTGAGAAATGCGCCACGCGTAGTCACGCCTCCTTTATTCTTTATTCTTTATTCTTTATTCAACATATACCTGCAGCGCCCGAAGGCGTTATAGCAGGGGGGTTACAGGTTCGAAAAAAACAAGTTTTCATTCACAGCAGACACTTGTACATTTGAGAGCCCATTCCACTCATGTATCGTTGTGACAAAATATGAATTTGCAAAAATTGCAGTCCTGGGACGGTATTCCCTCAGTTTAAAGGAATGATCAATTCGATTTGACAAATAAAATGGCGTCTGTAAATACATGTCCTTGTTGATTCCAGTTTTATTATTAAATATTAAATATAAAAGTTTTAATCGCAATTTTCTTCTACGTGATGAAAGCAGCTCCCAATTCAATTCTGTTTCATAGCGGTACAGCTTTCCCGCCATTGATACCGTCCCAGGACGAACCTTGCCGCCCTGTTCTGTATTTTTTCTATCTTATCACTGAGAGATACCTGTGCCGGGTCCCAGACAGCGCAGGCGTACTCTAAGACTGGTCGTACACACGTCAAATACGCACATTCTTTAAGTCGCTGATGCGAACATCTTAAGTTACGCTGAATAAAATTTAACACTCTCGCAGCTTTCGCGACAACATAATCCACATGTACATTCCATGAACAGTCAGAAGAAAAGAAAACACCCAGGTATTTGTAAGTTGTCTTCGTGGTAACTGGCACACCATTTATACAGTATCTATATTCGATCTTCTTTTTCTTCTTTGAAAAACAAAGATTAACGCACTTATTAAAATTCAAAGACATTTTCCACGTTGTACACCAGTCATGAATACGCACCAAATCGTTTTGAAGTTGGAAGGCATCCTGCTCACTCTTAATTTTCCGGTAGACTATACAATCATCGGCAAAAAGCCGGATAGACGATGAGATACCAACCGAAATATCATTGATATAAATTAAAAACAACAAAGGGCCTAAAACAGAGCCCTGTGGCACACCTGATGTCACGTCAACATAACTGGATGCTTTTCCATTCAAAACAACACATTGGCGACGATGATTTAAATAATTTTCTATCCAGCTTATCACATTTAGGTCTAAATTAAATGACTTAAGTTTTTGCAAAAGGAGAGCATGCGAAACCGAATCAAAAGCTTTTTGGAAATCAAGAAAAATACAGTCAATCTGCCCACTTTCGTCAATACTAGATGATAAGTCGTGATAAAATTCAACGAGCTGCGTTGTACAAGATAGCCCTTTACGGAATCCGTGCTGATTTTCTATTAACAATTTTTGCTGTGTTATATGTCGCATTATTTCCTTGTACAAGATGTGCTCAAGTACTTTGCAGGCAATTGATGTTAATGAAATTGGTCTATAGTTGACAGCTTCCTTTTTGGGTCCACCTTTGTGGATCGGTACAACGTGTGCCATCTTCCAGTCATCTGGTAAGACACCAGTAGATAAAGACTTCGAGTAAATTAAGTAAAGATACATGGAAACAGGAGAAGCACAATGTTTGTAAACACGCAGAGGAATGCCGTCAGGACCATTCGCTTTTGTTTCATCGAGATTACTTAGAAAGGCTTGAATGCCGTTCACGCTAAGCTCAATAGGCTGCATTAAGGGTACGGGATATGCACATGGGATATCACAGTATTCATCAGTCTTTGGCGAAAATACAGAACGAAAATATTCATTAAGGCAGTTCGCCTTGTCTATATCTTCCGAGAACACTTGATTATTATATTGGATTTCGTTAATACCGGTAGCATCCGACCCGCAACGTTTTAAGTACCGCCAAAACATTTTGGGATTTGTTTTCATTTCTTCGTTTAGCCTATTTAAGTAGCCCGCCTTCGCGTTTTTTGCCATAACTTTGTATTCACGCGTTAGGGCGCTTAACCTGTCGAAGTGTTTTTTCGCCTTCGTTCTTTTGAAGCTACGGTATACTCGCTGCCTGTTTTTAATTATTTTTAATAACTGTGAGGTAACCCAAGGCTTCTTGCGGCTTTTCATCCCACGAGAATGCACACTTGGTATGTAAATATCTACAAGTTCCATTACCTTACTTTTAAAAGCACACCACAATTCTTGTGTGGTAGAATATTCGGCAAGGCATTCGAAAACAGGCAGATGATTTGAAAGCGCCTGTGACATCGCTGAGTAATCACCTTTACCAAAAAGAAATACTTTCCTTGTAGGTTTCTTCTTTGCCTTGTTCTTTTCAAACTTGATACTCGCGACGACAGCGGTGTGATCACTTATACCCGGAACGTTATCGACAGAAGTTACAATAGTGGGGACATTACAAAACATCAAGTCTAGAATGTTGCCATTTCGGGTTGGCTGATGCACATACTGGTACAGCCCAAAAGCATTAACGATGTTCTTCATCTCGCTGTTAATACGGCTACCAGTTTTGCACGTGCATGCACCGTCATCCCAAAGCATATCTGGTAGGTTAAAGTCTCCAGCAAGAAGAAAGATTTCCCCAGAAATCTCGGAAATAGTTTCATGTAAAAGTTGTAACGAACTAATGTCGGAGGCAGGTGGTCGATAAAACGCCCCGACGGCAAAAGAAGAATTATCTTCTAATCTGATGGAGCACCAAACTGATTCTAATTTCTCATGCCCAATATCAAGCGCCGATGAACGAAGTGAGCAGTGAACGAGTACAAAGACTCCCCCGCCTAAGCTGGGCCTGTCCTTCCGATAAGCTATAAAATCATCTGGGAAGACTTCACTATCACGAATAGACGGGTTCAACCAAGACTCTGTGCCAAATACGATGTCGGCTTTGAAAGAATGAATTAAACCGGCAAATTCTTCGACTTTATTTTCCAGGCTTCTACAATTGATTACCATTGCGACAAGGTCGCGACGGGCACCGCTTTTGACAAGAACTTGTCATCGTTTGCGCACTTGTACAACTTCTTCTTTTTCCTTATCCCAAACGAATGCTTGGCCGTTGATGACAATCCGGTCACCCTTAAGCTTTACTTCGTCTTTATCGGTCCGTTTCGCTTTCGCGTATTCCCACAATCGCTTACGTATGTCACGGGTCTCGGGCGGATAATCTTGATCGACGCTGTAAGGCGAGCCCTTAAACTTTTTTGCATTAGTTAGTACGCTTTGTTTTTCTTTGTACGAGGAGAAATTGACAACAATAGGTCTTTTCCCACTTTCAGTGTACCGGCCTACGCGGTGGGCCTTCTGTATGGAGTGCAAATCGATCTCAAGTTCTTCTTTACAAATAGTTGTGATCAAGTTTTCCGACTGTTCCCAAGTCTCGGCTCGATTGTTGTCATCGACACCGTAAAACACAAGATTTTGCTGTCGGCTGCGATTTTCTAATCTGTTATTTCTACTTTGCAAGTCTTTAACTCGCTGTGTCAAACTAGTGATCGCATTCGCCTGCTCCGATGCTGATTTGTTTAGCCCTTCAATCTCTTGTTTAGTTTTGCCTAGCTTTTCATTGATTTCCGTTATCATTGCTTCATGCTTTGCACAGCTCGCATCGATAGATTTCAACTTGTTAATTATTTCTGCTTGGCCATCCTGGAGGCTTTTCAGTAAGGCCAATTCGTCTTTTGTAAGAGGGCCTGGATTAAGTTCCACATCCCCAGAAACCAGTAGAAGCAAAAATAGGTAAAGAACCCTGTTAGCAAAAAGGCGGAACCGTTTGCGGGAGCATTTCCGACAGGCATGCTTGTAACAATGCTGGGCAACACAAAAGTTCGTGGGAGGAGCCGGCAGAGCACATAACAGCCCAGAACAAGTAGCAGTACTAAAATGACCAACCTGCATGAACAAAAGTGACGTGAGCTGCATGTCGGCAAGAGTGCCGGCTCCAAATCCCACGAAGCCAAAGTGCTGCGCGCTTAAGTAGTCCCCGGTGTGGTCACGTGGTCCTTGCGGCCCGAAGATTGATGGCTGATCTTCGACTGTTATCTTTTCGGCTGGAAGCTTCACAGGCTTGAAATCGTTGAAGGCAGCAACGAGGCTCATGCTGGTGGCCGTAGACGAGCGAAATGCAAGCGGTGTTAGCGAACATGGTCCGCACCGAAAAACTACGCTCTCTTCCACTGCGCCGGAGCATACTTCTGTTCCAAGAGCGGCCAAAACCTGCATGAACAAAAGTGACGTGAGCTGCATGTCGGCAAGAGTGCCGGCTCCAAATCCCCTTGTGCGTTGTGAGAAACCGGTTTCGTCCACTCTGTTATCAGCAAATAGCTTGAACCACATTTTTTAGGCGCTGGAACTCTGCCTCGGAATACTATCATCATTTTACGCGGGCATCACTTGAACTTGTGTCTGCCGAGTTCCATAGCCATAACACGTGCTCTTGATTGATCGGTACGTGGCATTCATGACTTTCTGGAAAGTAGACAGAAGCAGTATCCGCAGAGAGTGGCTGACGCAACCGGCCACGCTAGAGCAGCAGCTATCCTTGCCAAGCTTTGTCCAAAAGAACA